>NC_042987.1:737500-1059804 GCF_901001165.1 Salmo trutta
GCATTGAAGGTCCCTAAGATCACAGTGAGGTGACTATTAGGTTATAGAGTAGCTGTTGGGCAAGCGCTGTGCGTGCGTGCGTGCGTGCGTGCGTGCACCGCCGAGTGAGAGTCTGATTATGTCTGTGAAGTGGTTCCCACCTCCTGTGAGTCGAACTCGGTGACTGTGTGAACTCTCTGACTGTGTTAGTCTGTATGTCTACCCCAAGAATGTGTGTTTTCTGACTTGTGTGTGTTTGTACCGTATGACCTTAGGGCTGGGAATTGCCAGGGACGTCACGGTACGATATTATCACCATACTTAGGTGCTGATACAATGTCTATCACGACTCTATATGTACTGCCATTTTATTGTGATCCGATTTTCCAAACATATTGCTCACTATATGTCTGCTGCTGAGAAACAAGAGAGCCCGTGAGAAAACGAGTTTTGGAGATAAGTGTTAACATGTTGGCACACCATTTCAAACGTTTGAAAACAATCTGGAGTTTTGGTGCAGGTACAGCCGATTTAGGGCTAGCTAACGTTAACTACCTAGCAATTTACTAATAGATACTTGGAGTCAGAGTATCAATATAAAATTGCCAAAAAATAATATTGCGATACTCTACTGTATGGATTTTTCCCCCTCATCCCTATCTGACGTGGGTGCTCTCTCCATCTCCTCCTGCAGGTTAATCTGTAGTCCATGTGCTGGGCTGTGTCCTAAGGTGTGTATGGGCCAGAAGATGGTGGACTCTGTGACAGCAGCACAGGCTCTGAGAGGATGCACCGTGCTCAACGGCAGCATGGAAATCAACCTCAGAGGAGGAAGTGAGTATTGTGAGCCCTTGTCTAATTTACAGTGTGTGTGTGTCATTATGCCACCCCTGCTTGTAACCAAAGTTCCTTCTGAGTTAATAAGGGTTTGATTGTGTGCGTGTGTAGATAACATAGCAGCAGAGCTGGAAGCTAACCTTGGTCAGTTGGAGGAGATAACAGGGTATCTTACTGTCCGACGCTCCTACGCCCTCGTCTCTCTCTCCTTCCTCCGCAAACTACAGGTCATCAGAGGGGACACACTAATAGACGGGTAAGTTGACCTTCCTTCTCGTCCTCTTCCTCCAACTTTCTACTTCCAAGCCCTGCAGTTAGCTTCTTTCTCTTTCTGCTCCTCTTACTCCTCCTCCTCCTCCTCCTCTCATATTCTAAACTATATCTGTCAATAATACTTAAAATACACTTAAAAATACATCAGGATAATGTGTCTGTCAGGGTTGTGGTCAATTCCAGTAAATTCAGAAAGTACACAGGAATTCCAATTCCAATTATATTTAATGAATTGGAATTTGTTTTGCTTTCTGAATTGACTAGAATTGAAATGGAATTGACCCCAAGCCTGATGTTTCTTCCCCAGGGGTTACTCGTTCTATGCGTTAGACAACCAGAACCTGCGTCAGCTGTGGGACTGGAACAAACACAACCTGACCATCCTCCAGGGGCGCATGTTCTTTCAACTCAACATTAAGCTCTGCATGTCAGAGATCCGCAAGATGGAGGAGGTGACAGGCACCAAAGACAGACAGCACAAGAACGACATCGTATCCAAGACCAATGGAGACCAGGCCTCCTGTAAGGACCTTACAGTCTTGAGTAAACACACGCATGAACGCCAACACACAAATTTGCAGACATGAACACACTTTATATATATATATATATTTATTTTTTTACATTTGAGTCATTTAGCAGACGTTCTTATCCAGATCAACTTTACAGGAGCAGTTAGGGTTAAGTGTCTTGCTCAAGGGCACATCAGCAGATTTTCGCCTAGTCGGCTCGGGGATTCGAACCAGCGACCTTTTTGATCACCGGCCTAACGCTCTAGCCGCTAGGCTACCTGCCGCCCCACACACATGCTTGTGCACACACACGTACGTACGTCTGTGGTGTGTCACAGACCTAGGACAGTGTAATACTGACCATATCCTGTGATAGTAACCGTGTGTGTGTGTGTGTGTGTGTGTGTGTGTGTGTGTGTGTGTGTGTGTGTGTGTGTGTGTGTGTGTGTGTGTGTGTGACTCAGGTGAGAACCAGGAGTTAAGGTTCACTCAGGTGCGTGCCACACATGATAAGATCGTGATCAGGTGGGAACCGTTCTGGCCTCCTGACTTCAGAGATCTGCTGGGCTTCATGCTCTTCTACAAGGAAGCGTAAGTACACACGTTTGTGTGTGTGTGTGTGTGTGTTGGACATGACTGTGCCATCTGAAATTATTTTTCAGAAGGGCAGGGTTACTTTTGGGAATGAGTAGTTTCCAGAGAAGTGGGGTTTTAATTGTATCAGTACACTATGGGCCACAAACAGTCGTCCCTAGGAACTTAATACCATTTAACCACTTCCTTTCTGAAGAACTTTGCGGAATATTCAATGTAGTCAGGAGCCTAGTACAATTCCTCCTTTCTAAGGAGCTTTTTGGAGCAGTATGCGTGTCTCCTTATTTGTTATCTATGCTATTCTGTGTCTCTCCCCTCTCCCAGGCCCTACCGCAACGTGACAGAGTTTGACGGCCAGGACGCCTGTGGTTCTAACTGGGTAATAGTTGACCTGGATCCTCCAGCCCGGGCTACAGAGGGCAACCCACAGGTGGAGCCAGGTAACGTTACATTCTCTTCTGTCTTACAACTGTATTGGAAAGGATAGGTGTCTGTACACTGTCAAAACCTTAGGGGAAATCCAAAATGGAGGTTTGGATGCAGAAATATTATGTTTATTAAGACACGATGCACCAAAATGTGAGTAAAGTGCATGAATAAAAGTGGACAAAACAATGGTTTCGGTTGATTTAAAGTAGACTCAGTAATGTGACGTTGCTGCAGAAAGTGAAGACTATAAGTGGGTCAGTTTCCACAACAACTAAGAGGCTCTCCTATGTTTTGGTGCCCTGGCTACCATTCTGTAACAGCATGAACTCTTGCACATGCGAAGATACTGTGTGGGACTGTGTGAGAGCGAAGTCTTGCATTTCGCTAATCTCAATATATGCGGTGCTGCTCGTGGTTACATCATTTCGCTGAGTCTACCTTTAATCCATCATGAGTGTCACCTGTCTGTCAATCTGTCTAACAACTATACAGAATGGACGGACGGTTAAATTATTTTAGCTGCTTAGCCATTCATATTTGACAACTTTCAGCATATAGTACAGGTACATACTGGTCACTGTAGTAGAAAGGAAGGAACAACCATTGTTTCGCTCAATAGTGTCCGTGCTGCAACACATACCAGTAATATTGTTCCAGGTACCCCAATTCACTATAGTAGCAAGGTAAGAACAACAAGTGTTTCACTCAATAGTGTCCGTTCTGCAACATGTACCAATACTATTGTTCCAGGTACCCTGATTCACTGTAGTAGCAAGGAAGGAACAACCAGTGTTCCACTCAATAGTGTCCGTGCTGCAACACGTACCAATACAATTGTTCTTTCCAGGTACCCTGATCATGTCTTTGAAGCCCTGGACGCAGTACGCCATCATGGTCAAGACCCAGCTCTCTGCCTCTGATGAACACCAGGTCCTCGGGGCCAAGAGCAAGATCATCTACGTCAGGACCAACGCCACCAGTAAGAGCCCTTATTGAGATTTTGGCTACCTCTCAAATGGCACCCTATTTCCTATATAGTGCACTACTTCTGACCATTATGGACCCTGGTCGAAAGTAGTACACCCTATAAGGAATAGGGTGCCATTGGGGACATTTGTGACGCAACCATACAGTTCTTCATTCAATTCTGTGAGTAAGACTCCTCATTCTCTCTGGTGATCTCAAGCCCTCATTCCCCTCCCCAACCCCTTAATCAGACCAACAGGCGAGTGGACTATCCAATATATTAATTAGCTAGCAGGTTCTCCAGAGTCAAAGGTGGGTTTTGACCGCCCCTGGTTAGGATAAGTAGTTTACGAGCTACAGTAGCTGGTAGACTGGCTGTTGTCCTCTGCCTCACCTCGACTGTTAGCTGAGGTGTGTCATAGCTAATGGCACGAGAACAAGGAAGAGGAAGGAAATGATGATGAGACAGGAGTGCTACCTGTACCTCCCAGTCTCATTGTGTCTTTGCTTTGTGCCCTATGTCTGTAGTCACACAAGCTGAGGTCATGAATCTTGTGTGTGTGTGTCACTGTGTGTGCGTCGCTGTGTGTCTCCAGAGGACAGGCTGTGGTTAATGGTTGAACACAGACAGGTGTCTAAGTTAGTCTGACTGGCTTCCTTTGTACTTGTTGTGCGTTGTCTCCTTCCTTCCTGATAAACCACATTACAGTGCAGCCGCGTGGCATGCTGCCTCCTCGCACCACACAGGCTGGTGTGAGGCTACAGTTGGCACACAACCATCGGAGGCGGGCAGGCATGTCAAAGGTGTTCTAGTTGCAGTTCAACCAGTGTTCTACTGTAATTACAGTTTCACCGTTCTCGTCTCTAGCCTGGTCCCAGATCCGTTTCCGCTTTATTGCCAAGTCCTTGTCACTCATTGTCACGCTATGTTTGGCTGGCATCCAGGCTACCTCTGTCTCTCTGTCAATGTGGCGGTTGAACCGAACCTGGGTTCACCCCATCTTGTGTCATAACTCCATCAACCCCACATACCTCTAGGAGAAGCTTTCATTAAACATAATCTTTGTTCTCTAAAGTCATAGCGGCTGGCACAGCACCATCGACAAGCTGACTGGAGGGTGGCGTGCATTCTCCAGGGTGTTCTAGTTTTTCTAGTTTCACCCACCTCGCCTGTCAGGCACCTGTCCTGTGTCACCACTCCGTCACCCCCACAAACGCTCACACACACACATCATTAGACTTAATGTTCATTGTTCTCTAACAGAGTCTGACAATGTGGTCTGACCTGTACCCTGTAGGTGTCACCGTCATCATCATCACTCACAGATCGAATGTAATCACACACCGGTACAGACAGTGATGCCTGGTACTCTCTGTCCTGTCTGCCAGTCAGTCACTCACCCTGGGGTTTTTACTGCTGATACATACACTATAGTTATTTCGAAATAAGCGAACACTGTGAACCTTTTGCTCGTTACCATGTTGTTATTTGACTAAGTAAAGGGGCGTTCATGTCCGGGCATTGACTTACGCAGGACTGCTGGTGCTTGTTGCTGGTGCTCGTTTCTCCCCAGTAGTTAGGGGATTGGTTATTTGGCCCGAGAGTACACTCACAGTCTAAAATTATTCAATGGTTAGCAAGGAAGAATAAATACATAGCAGCAGTGTACAGACCTCAAGGCCACGATTTGAATACCCCTGCACTAACATAATTTAGTTGGTTTATGTCATAGACCAGGGATATTCAAATCTGATTCTGGACCTTTTTTACCTGGTAGTTAATTGCACTCACCTTCACTCACCAAGTTTTAATCAGTCTCAGATTCGAGGGCAGGTATGAAAACCAGCAGTGGAACTGGATGTCAGGTCCAGATTTGAGTTTCTCTGTCATAGACATTAGTAACCCGTATGGTATGTATCTGTGTTCTCCCCCAGAACCGTCCGTGCCCCTGGACCCCATTTCATCATCTAACTCGTCCTCTCAGATCATCCTGAAGTGGAAGCCCCCAACGGACCCCAACGGCAACATCACTCACTACCTGGTGTACTGTCAGCAGCAGCCTGAGGCCAGCGAACTCTACAAGTTTGACTACTGTCAGAAAGGTGTGTTTTGGAGAAACTGTTCAATTCTATTCTATTCTACAAATGTAACTTCAGTCAGAAAGGTGGTTCATAGGCATCATATATATACTGAACAAAAATATAAATGCAACATGCAACAATTTCATTTATTTTCCTGAGCTAATTCATTAGGCCCTAATCTATGGACTTCACATGACTGGTAATACAGATATGCATCTGTTGGTCACAGATACCTTAAAAATGGGCCAGTGGGCCTCAGGATCTCGTCACGGTATCGATAAAATGCAATTGTCTTCGTTGTCCGTAGCTTGTGCCTGCCCTAACCATAACCCCACCGCCACCATGGGGCACTCTGTTCACAACGTTGACATTAGCAAACCGCTCGCCCACACAACACCATACACATGGTCTCCGGTTGTGAGACCGGTTGGACGTAACAAATTCTCAAAAATTATGTTGGAGGTGGCTTATGGTAGAGAAATTAACATTTTATTCTCTGGCAACAGCTCTGGTGGACATTCGCTCCCTCAAAACTTATGACATCTCTGGCATTGTGTTCTGTGACATAACTGCACATTTTTGTGGCCGTTTATTGTGCACCTGTGTAATGGTCATGCTGTTATGCCACACCTGTCAGGTGGATGGATTATCTTGGTAAAGGATCTGCTCACCAACAGGGATGTAAACTAATTTGTGCACCCCCAAAAAATGTGTGCGAACAGAACATTTCTGGGATCTTTTATTTCTACTCATGAAACATGGGACCAACACTATACATGTTGCGTTTATATTTTTGTTCAGTATAGTTATGCGACTATCATTAGTTTGACAACTGCCAGAAAGGTGAGTGTGAGTTTCTTCTTTGGTGGAATATTCTACTCTATTGGACAACTGCCAGAAAGGCAGTGTTTTCCAATATGCGTCTAAATAGCCGATAACAGATTAATTGTAAGCCGGCTACTTTTTCCACATCATAAATTAACTAGGCTTCTTTTCATTTAAAACTTTCAAATCGCAAGTCAGAAGAGTCTGTTTAGGCTTCTCCCGAACGATATGCATAATCTAGTGATCTATTGGTAGGACAGGTGCCTGTCAGTCACAAAGTGAGCGATGACAGGGAAACCGCTGGTTTGTCAGTCTGCTGTCTGTCCCGCCTCTCGATACCTGTGTTATTTTTGTACACCGTGGTTGGCTGCAGTCAAATGTATTTTCATGGAGGAGGGAGACCATGATGTTCCTTCATTGTCTCCTGTGAGTGAATTTACACTTCCCATGTAATGTAAGTGGTAACGATGAGTTGAAATCCACTTAATTATTGTTATGATGTCCATGGTATAGCATCGGAACAAGTAAACCAAAGAGCTTGTTTGTATTTTCCTAGGATTCGAAACCCGTGACGACTTGTCAGTGACTGCTAAAGTGACTCGTCAGTGTAGCCAAGTGATGAGTTGTTCTGTTTGATCGGATTTGTTAGGGGCACGGAACCAGATCGCATCGGTTTGAGGGAGGTTCATTTGGCTCCCTAATTTGCGTAATGGTAGGCTACTACTGCTTTTTGGCGATTATCTGCAGATAAATTATGAAAACATTCAATGATTATGTTGAACAATCACTGCAGGAACAATTGGTAGTGGAGAGAGCCTCATTCTGGTCCAAAATATGATAAAAGAAAACGGATTAAAGGTTATAAAAGCTAATGTCATGATACATATATGGTATTATTAAAGATATTGAAATGGCCTACTGATTTGATTAAAGCTTTGACAATGAAGTGGTCAACTGCTGCTTTCTGTGTATTACAGCTCATGTTTAACACCTGCTTCATTCTTCAGTCATACCTGTAGGTCTATTCTATTCCAACTGCTCTTAAATGCAAGTAAAACTAAATGCATGCTCTTCAACCGATCGCTGCCCGCACCTGCCCGCCCGTCCAGCATCACTACTCTGGACGGTTCTGACTTAGAATATGTGGACAATTACAAATACATAGGTGTCTGGTTAGACTGTAAACTTTCCTTCTAGACTCACATTAAGCATCTCCAATCCAAAATTAAATCTAGAATCGGCTTCCTATTTCGCAACAAAGCATCCTTCACTCATGCTGCCAAACATACCCTCGTTAAACTGACCATCCTACCGATCCTTGACTTCGGCGATGTCATTTACAAAATAGCCTCCAACACTCTACTCAGTAAATTGGATGCAGTCTATCACAGTACCATCTGTTTTGTCACCAAAGCCCCATATACTACCCACCACTGCGACCTGTATGCTCTCGTTGGCTGGCCCTCGCTTCATATTCGCCGCCAAACCCACTGGTCACCATAGCAACACCCACCCTTAGCACGCACTCCAGCAGGTATATTTCACTGGTCACCCCCAAAGCCTATTCCTCCTTTGGCCGCCTTTCCTTCCAGTTCTCTGCTGCCAATGACTGGAACGAATTGCAAAAATCACTGAAGCTAGAGACTCATATCTCCCTCACTAACATCAGCTGTCAGAGCAGCTCACAGATCATTGCACCTGTAAATAGCCCATCCAACTACCTCATCCCCATATTGTTATTTATTTGCTCCTTTGCACCCCAGTATCTATACTTGCACGTTCATCTTCTGCACATCTATCACCCCAGTGTTTAATTGCTAAATTGTATTCAGACCCTTTACTCGGTACTTTGTTGAAGCACCTTTGGCAGTGATTACAGATTCAAGTCTTTTTGGGTATGATTCTACATGCTTGGCACACCTATATTTGGGGAGTGTCTCCCATTCTTCCCTACAGATCTTCTCAAGTTCTGTCAGGTTGGATGGGGAGCGTTGCTGCACAACTATTGTCAGGCCTCTCCAGAGATGTTCGATCGGGTTCAAGACTGGGCTCTGGCTGGGCCACTTAAGGACATTCAGAAACTTGTCCCGAAGCCACTCTTGTGTTGTCTTGGCTATGTGTTTAGGGTCATTGTCCTGTTGGAAGGTGAACCTTCGCCCCAGTCTGAGGTCCTGAGCGCTCTGGAGCAGATTTTCATCAAGGATCTCTCAGCACTTTGCTCTGTTCATCTTTCCCTCGATCCTGACTGGTCACCCAGTCTATGCCACTGAAAAACATTCCTACAGCAAGATGATTTATCTGGCTGCCAGATTTCCCCCAGACATGAGGCTTGGCATTCAGGCCAAAGAGTTTAATCTTGGTTTCATCAGACTAGAGAATCTTATTTCTCATTGTCTGACAGTCCTTTTGGTGCCTTTTGGCAAACTCCAAGAGGGCTGTCATGTGCCTTTTACTGAGGAGTGGCTTCCGTCTGGCCACTCTACCATAAATGCCTGATTGGTGGAGAGCTGCAGAGATGGTTGTCCTTCTGGAAGGTTCTCCCATCTCCACAGAGGAACTCTGGAGCTCTGTCAGAGTGACCATCGGGTTCTTGGTCACCTCCCTTCTCCCCCGATTGTTCAGTTTGGCCAGGTGGCCAGCTCTAGGAATTGTTTTGGTGGTTCCAAACTTCTTCCATTTAAGAATGATGGACGCCACTGTGTTCTTGGGGACCTTCAATGCTGCAGACATTTTTTGGTATCCTTCCCCAGATCTGTGCCATGACACAATCCTGTCTCGGAGCTCTACGGACAATTCCTTCAACCTCCTGGCTTGGTTTTTGCTCTGACATGCACTGTCAACTGTGGGACCTTGTATAAACAGGTGTGTGCCTTTCCAAATCATGTCCAATACTTTTACCCAATAAAGTTACATTTTTCAAATCATCTTTCTCAATAACATTTGTATATTGTCCCATGAACTAATCTGAACTATTAATTTTTTGTCCCCCCCCCCCCTAAAATGGCGACCAGACTGCAATTTCCCCGCGACCCCGACTTTGAATACCACTGGCCTACAATATCCAAAACAACTAACACGCTGAATTCATACATTTTCAGTCATTTTAATTGTTAAGTCTCGTCTTTTTTCTCAATATTACACCTCATTTTACCAATCTGGGAGGTAATGTTGTTAAAGTATTCAATGATTTAGTTGTGTATATCGAATATAATCAAGGCATTAGAATGTACCAGAGGCCACCAAAATAGAGCTCGTTCTACAAAAGAAAATCACCCCAGTCCTGGAACACCCTGGCTGGCTACGTTTTCTATGTGCTACTCCATGTACTTGGAAAACACTGCTGAAAGGTCAGGGTGTGAGAGACTGTGAAGTTCTGTGATTGAGGGGGATGGAATAGTTCTTTACCTGATTTGGCCTTCTAACAAGTGGCAGCCACTCACTCTGTGGCACACACACATGCTCTAACTTCTTCTCCTCCTCTACTCCCACTCACTCACCCAAACAGTCAGGAGTCTAGACAACACTAGTCTGTAGGGGAATAATGTCAGAGTAGGTGTATATCAACCAGCAAAGATATTGCTGACAATTAATGACAGGCTCCCTCGGCTCTGTGTGCCTGTCTCTGTGTGCCTGTCTCTGTGTGCCTGTCTCTGTGCGCTTGTCTCTGTCTCTATCTTTGTCTGCCTCTGACTGTGCGTCTCCTCCTGTCTCCATCTTTGTATGTCTATTTCTCTCTCTGCCTCTCTCCGTCTCTGTGTCTCTGTCCGTCTTTGCCTCGGTCTCTGTCTCTCCCTGCCTCCCTCCAGGTATGAAGCTGCCGTCGCGTGTGCCCACCCAAGTGGACAGTGATGAGGAGGCCAAGTGGAACCAGACTGAGGACGAGGGGCAGGGTGGCCGCTGCTGTGCCTGTCCCAAAACAGACAAACAGCTGAAGAAGGAGGCAGAGGACTCAGAGTACCGCAAGACCTTCGAGAACTACATCCACAACGAGGTCTTCGAGCCCAAGTATGTATGACATCTACCTCAGTCAGTCAGTCAGTCAATCAATCAAGGACAAATGTCTCTATTTCTCTCTCTACCGCACCTGCTGTCTTGACCTGAATGCTCGGCTATGAAAAGCCAACTGACATTTACTCCTGAGGTGCTGACCTGTTGCACCCTCTGTAACCACTGTGATTATTATTTGACCCCTGCTGGTCATCTATGAATGTTTGAACATCTTGAAGAACGATCTGGCTTTAATAGCCATATACTTTTCTAATCTCCACCCGGCACAGCCAGAAGAGGACTGGCCACCCTCGGTGCCTGGTTCCTCTCTAGGTTTCTTCCTAGGTTCCTGCCTTTCTAGGGGAGTTATTCCTAGCCACTGTGCTTCTACATCTGCATTGCTTGCTCTTTGGGGTTATAGGCTGGGTATCTGTATAAGCCCTTTGTGACAACTGCTGATGTAAAAGGACTTTATAAAATACATTTGATTGATATCGATTGATTGATAAATCAATCAGTCAAAGTCTTTATTGTATAAATTAGAATTTGTTAATTGTGTAATCAGGGTACAAAAGAACCAACATACATAACATGTACACACACATCATGTACACACACTAGAGGTCAACGCGGGGCCTGTTAATTTATCATCGAATCACCGCCTACTTCAACTTCGCCAAACGGGGGATGATATAACAAAAGTGCATTGCCGAAAAAGCACAATCTGTGCACAAATGTACCTAACCATAAACATCAATGCCTTTCTTAAAATCAATACACATTAGTATATATTTTTAAACCTGCATATTTAGTTAAAAGAAATTCATGTTAGCAGGCAATATTAACTAGGGAAATTGTGTCAGGTTATATGCAACAGTTTGGGCCACCTGGCTCGTTGTGAACTAATTTGCCAGAATTGTACATAATTATGACATAACATTGAAGGTTGTGCAATGTAACAGCAATATTTAGACTTATGGATGCCACCCGTTTGATAAAATACGGAACAGTTCCGTATTTCACTGAGAGAATAAACGTTTTGTTTTCGAAATGATATTTTCCGGATTTGACCATATTAATGACCTAAGGCTCGTATTTCTGTGTTTATTATATTATGATTTGATAGAGCAGTCTGACTGAGCGGTGGTAGGCGGCAGCAGGCTCGTAAGCATTCATTCAGACTTTACTGCGTTTGCCAGCAGCTCTTAGCAATGCTTGATTCACAGCGCTGTTTATGACTTCAAGCCTATCAACACCTGAGATTAGGCTGGCAATACTATAGTGCCTATTAGAACATCCAATAGTCAAAGGTTTATCAAATACAAATGGTATAGAGAGAAATAGTCGACGTGTCATAATTCCTATAATAACTACAACCTAAAACTTCTTAACTGGGAATATTGAAGAACTGGGAATATTGAACTACCAGCTTTCATATGTTCTGAGCAAGGAACTTAAACTAGCTTTTTTACATGGTACATATTGCACTTTTACTTTATTCTCCAACACTTTGTTTTTGCATTATTTAAACCAAATTGAGCATGTTTCATTTATTTGAGACTAAATAGATTTTATTTATGTATTATATTAAGTTAAAATAAAAGTGTTCATTGTTCATTCAGTATTGTTGTAATTGTCATTATTACAAATATATATATATATATAAAAACCGTCCGATTAATCGGTATCGGCCATTTTTGGTCCTCCAATAATCAGGATCGGCATAGAAAATTCATAATCGGTCGACCTCTAACACACACACACATTCACAGTGTGTTTTAGGTAAGCTGTCGTCATTCATCATTTGTACTGCCATCCCTTCCCTTCCCTTCCTGTTGTCAGACAAGCTGAGCGATCTTTACCTGCATACTGTTTCCCCATCAACACACATCATCCAACTCTGACAACACAGGGCTGGGGTGCGTCCCAATAATCTCTCCTTTCTCCCGAAGTGTTCATAGATGTGAAAATAAATTACTGACATGGAAACTCTTTCTAGCCCATGTCTAAATCAAATCAAATCAAATTTATTTATATAGCCCTTCGTACATCAGCTGAAATCTCAAAGTGCTGTACAGAAAAACTCCCTAGGAAAAACTCCTGAGAAAGGCCAAAAACCTAGGAAGAAACCTAGAGAGGAACCAGGCTATGAGGGGTGGCCAGTCCTCTTCTGGCTGTGCCGGGTGGATATTATAACAGAACATGGTCAAGATGTTAAAATGTTCGTAAATGACCAGCATGGTCAAATAATAATAATCATAGTAATTGTCGAGGGTGCAACAAGCACGTCCGGTGAACAGGTCAGGGTTCCGTAGCCGCAGGCAGAACAGTTGAAACTGGAGCAGCAGCATGGCCAGGTGGACTGGGGACAGCAAGGAGTCATCATGCCAGGTAGTCCTGAGGCATGGTCCTAGGGCTCAGGTCCTCCGAGAGAAAGAAAGAAAGAAAGAGAGAAAGAGAGAATTAGAGAGAGCATATTTACATTCACACAGGACACCGGATAAGACAAGAGAATACTCCAGATGTAACAGACTGACCCTAGCCCCCCGACACATAAACTACTGCAGCATAAATACTGGAGGCTGAGACAGGAGGGATCAGAAGACACTGTGGCCCCATCCGATGATACCCCCGGACAGGGCCAAACAGGCAGGATATAACCCCACCCACTTTGCCAAAGCACAGCCCCCACACCACTAGAGGGATATCTACAACCACCAACTTACCGTCCGAAGACAAGGTCGAGTATAGCCCACAAAGATCTCCGCCACGGCACAACCCAAGGGGGGGGCGCCAACCCAGACAGGAAGACCACGTCAGTGGCTCAACCTACTCAAGTGACGCACCCCTCCCATGGACGGCATGGAAGAACACCAGTAAGTCAGTGACTCAGCCCCTGTAAAAGGGTTAGAGGCAGAGAATCCCAGTGGGAAGAGGGGAACCGACAAGGCAGAGACAGCAAGGGCGGTTCGTTGCTCCAGCCTTTCCGTTCACCTTCACACTCCTGGGCCAGACTATACTTAATCATAGGACCTACTGAAGAGATAAGTCTTCAGTAAAGACTTAAAGGTTGAGACTGAGTCTGCGTCTCTCACATGGGTAGGCAGACCATTCCATAAAAATGGAGCTCTATAGGAGAAAGCCCTACCTCCAGCCGTTTGCTTAGAAATTCTAGGGACAATTAGGAGGCCTGCGTCTTGTGACCGTAGCGTACGTGTAGGTATGTACGGCAGGACCAAATCGGAAAGATAGGTAGGAGCAAGCCCATGTAATGCTTTGTAGGTTAGCAGTAAAACCTTGAAATCAGCCCTTGCCTTAACAGGAAGCCAGTGTAGGGAGGCTAGCACTGGAGTAATATGATCAAATTTTTTGGTTCTAGTCAGGATTCTAGCAGCCGTATTTAGCACTAACTGAAGTTTGTTTAGTGCTTTATCCGGGTAGCCGGAAAGTAGAGCATTGCAGTAGTCGAGCCTAGAAGTAACAAAAGCATGGATTAATTTTTCTGCGTCATTTTTGGACAGAAAGTTTCTGATTTTTGCAATGTTACGTAGATGGAAAAAAGCTGTCCTTGAAGCAGTCTTGATATGTTCTTCAAAAGAGAGATCAGGGTCCAGAGTAACGCCGAGGTCCTTCACAGTTTTATTTGAGACGACTGTACAACCATCCAGATTAATTGTCAGATTCAACAGAAGATCTCTTTGTTTCTTGGGACCTAGGACAAGCATCTCTGTTTTGTCCGAGTTTAAAAGTAGAAAATTTGCAGCCATCCACTTCCTTATGTCTGAAACACAGGCTTCTAGCGAGGGCAATTTTGGGGCTTCACCATGTTTCATTGAAATGTACAGCTGTGTGTCGTCCGCATAGGAGTGAAATTTAACATTATGTTTTCGAATGACATCCCCAAGAGGTAAAATATATAGTGAAAACAATAGTGGTCCTAGAACGGAACCTTGAGGAACACCGAAATGTACAATTGATTTGTCAGAGGACGAACCATTCACAGAGACAAACTGATATCTTTCCGACAGATAAGATCTAAACCAGGCCAGAACTTGTCCATGTAGACCAATTTGGGTTTCCAATCTCTCCAAAAGAATGTGGTGATCGATGGTATCAAAAGTGGCACTAAGATCTAGGAGCATGAGTACAGATGCAGAGCCTCGGTCTGACGTCATTAAAAGGTCATTTACCACCTTCACAAGTGCAGTCTCAGTGCTATGATGGGGTCTAAAACCAGACTGAAGCGTTTCGTATACATTGTTTGTCTTCAGGAAGGCAGTGAGTTGCTGCGCAACAACCTTTTCTAAAATTTTTGAGAGGAATGGAAGATTCGATATAGGCCGATAGTTTTTTATAATTTCTGGGTCAAGATTCGGCTTTTTCAAGAGAGGCTTTATTACTGCCACTTTTAGTGAGCTTGGTACACATCCGGTGGATAGAGAGCCGTTTATTATGTTCAATATAGGAGGGCCAAGCACAGGAAGCAGCTCTTTCAGTAGTTTAGTTGGAATAGGGTCCAGTATGCAGCTTGAGGGTTTGGAGGCCATGATTATTTTCATCATTATGTCAAGAGATATAGTACTAAAACACTTTAGTATCTCCCTTGATCCTAGGTCCTGGCAGAGTTGTGCAGACTCAGGACAATGGAGCCCTGGAGGAATACCCAGATTTAAAGAGGAGTCCGTAATTTGCTTTCTAATGATCATGATCTTTTCCTCAAAGAAGTTCATAAATTTATAACTGCTGAAGTGAAAGCCATCCTCCATTTGCGAATGCTGCTTTTTAGTTAGCTTTGCGACAGTGTCAAAAAGAAATTTCGGATTGTTCTTATTTTCCTCAATTAAGTTGGAAAAATAGGATGATCGTGCAGCAGTGAGGGCTCTTCGATACTGCACGGTACTGTCTTTCCAAGCTAGTCGGAAGACTTCCAGTTTAGTGTGGCGCCATTTCCGTTCCAATTTTCTGGAAGCTTGCTTCAGAGCTCGTGTATTTTCTGTATACCAGGGAGCTAGTTTCTTATGACAGATGTTTTTAATTTTTAGGGGTGCAACTGCATCTAGGGTATTGCGCAAGGTTAAATTGAGTTCCTCGGTTAGGTGGTTAACTGATTCTTGTCCTCTGACGTCCTTGGGTAGGCAGAGGGAGTCTGGAAGGGCATCAAGGAATCTTTGGGTTGTCTGAGAATTTATAGCACGACTTTTAATCTTCCTTGGTTGGGGTCTGAGCAGATTATTTGTTGCAATTGTAAACGCAATAAAATGGTGGTCCGATAATCCAGGATTATGAGGAAAAACATTAAGATCCACAACACCGGGGGGCATGCTATGAAATGTATGGGGAGTAGTGAACGAGTGCACACTTCAGGAGGAAGGAGAGACTGTTGGGACACAACAGTTTATTTTTTCTTCAAGGCTAATTGAATCATCATTTCGTTTAGTGCCTTATGAATACGAATCTACCCAGTAGCAATAAACTCAACATAATGGTGTGATATATTTAGCAAATAGTTGTTAGAATAAAATAAATGATTGATTTGATTAATGAATTGATTATCCCTCATTCCCTCCAAGACCAAGACAGCGCCGCTCCGCCATGGGCGTAGCCAATCAGACGCAGCCGTCATTCACGACGACACCCACCACCCTGTCCGAAGGTTTCGCCACCCGCGGCCCAGACAGTGACGATGGAAATGGTGTGGAGAGCACTAAAATCCAGCTGACAGTGTTTTCCAAGGAGTCTACGGTCATCTCCGGCCTCCGACACTTTACCTCGTACCAGATCGATGTGCTGGCCTGCAACCACCACACAGACCCCTCACGCTGCAGTTTGGCAGCCTTCGTCTCAGCTCGCACCATGCCTGAGGGTGAGGCTATCTACATACTAGTACACTACACATACACGCACACCCACTACTTAAAGCGATACTTTGGTAATGAGGTCTTTTATCTACTTTCCCAGAGTTCGATGAACTCATGGACACCATTTTGATGTCTCTGTGTCCAGTATGAAGAAAGTTGGACGTAGTTTCGCAAGCCAATTCTAACTAGCGTTAGGGCAATGACTGGAAGTCAATGGTATCTGCTAGCATAAAAATTTAATCTTACTCTGGGGAAGTAGAAAAAGGCCCTCATTACCAAATCCCAAAGTATCCCTTTAAGAAACCACTGTAAGAAGTAATAAACCAGTTTAATATGATGATTTCTTGTCTACTTTTGCACAGTATTTCTAGACCAAGGATGTTTGTAGTAGTAGGATAGAGTAATGAGGCCATTTTAACACCTTTTGTATCCTGTCAACAGACAAAGCAGATGACATAGTGGGGCCCATCAGCTACGACGTGACTGAGTACACAGTTCATATTAAGTGGCTTGAGCCTAATGCCCCCAACGGCATGATCATCCTGTATGAAGTCAACTATAAGAGACTGGGAGACACAGAGGTGAGTGCTCTCATACATGTCACACAGACACACAGGCACATAAAGCAGACACACATACACACACACATGTAATCACACACAGGTACGCAAGCATAAACACACACACAAGCAGACGCATGCACGCACACACAAACAGACAAATACTGAACACTGGATGTGATGTGCCCCATAGTCTCACTTAATATAATACAGATACATTGAACAGTACCACAGTCTCTCTGCTCTCATTTAGTGAATAGGACCGTTAATGGAAAAGTAATAATAGCCCGATGTTGCATCAGCGCTGTGTTTTAGTTACCATGGAAACGTTGCAAAGGCCATAGTCATCGCCGATGTTGAAAACAACATAATCACTCCGGTGGTTCTCAAATAATAGTTATTGCACAAACATGTTTTTCTCAAATCAGGTCATTAGTTTTATTATTGGCTTATATGCAATGATTTCAAAACACATCTGATTCACATAGACATTCTATTCTATTTGCTCTGTGTGTTGTTTCCAATCTTAAGTCTATTATTACGCATGTCCTGTTTTATCAATTCCTCTTCTCAATCAATACTTCAACCACAACAAAAAATATATATCTTAAGTGGCTTATTCAGCCCTTCTCCTGTCCCCTCCAATTCCTCTCCTCTTACAACGCAGATAAATAAATTACAATAAAGTGTGTGTTTGTTCTAGGAGCTGCACCACTGTGTGTCCAGGAAGATGTACCAGCAGTCGGAGGGCTGCAAGCTGAGAGTGGTGCATCCTGGGAATTATACCGTGAGGATCCGAGCCACCTCGCTGGCTGGAAACGGCTCCTGGACTGACCCCACACACTTCTACGTAGAAGACCTGCGTAAGAGACGTACACACACACCACAGACCGCTTGACCAATCAGTGAATCAATCAAATATAAGTTGTATATACAGCTTTTACATTAGCACTACCAGAAACCTGGCCTAAGTCTCCTAAACATTAGAGCGCACTGAGGCACAGTAAAATTCAGAAAATAATTGTGTGACCATAACTGACTTTCTCCATGGCGATGTGTTTTTAGGGGTTGATCCATCCAACATGTTGAAGATTATCATTGGTTCAGTCATTTTTATTGTTTTGCTGATACTGATGACAGCGGGAGGATTCGTCGTGTTCAAGAAGAAGTAAGTATTATGCTTTCTACACGTCTATCTTACTACAGCCAACCCAACTGTCTATGAAAGAATCGGCCTGGTGTGTAGTCTGTTGTTCAAGAAAAGGTACGTAGTGTTACACAGCTTCTCTCCTGACTAGTAGGATTACACCAGTAGTATGTATAGGCTTTTGTTACAGCCCAGCACTAACACATGACTGAACTAATAGTGGTCTAAATGTCCATTTGATTTCATTCAAGTTGGCTGGATGTCCTTTGGGTGTGGGACCAACCATTCTTCAAATCAAACTTTATTTGCCACATGCGCCGAATACAACAAGTGAAGACTTTACCGTGAAATGCTTACTTACAAGCCTTGATACACACTGGAAACGGTTGAGCGTGAAAAACCCAGCAGTGTTGCAGTTCTTGAAACACTCAAACCAGTGCACCCTGGCACCTACTACCATACCCCGTTCAAAGACACTTAAATCTTTTGTCTTACCCATTAATCCTCTGAATGGCACACATACACAATCCATGTCTCAATTGTCTCGAGGTTTAAAAAGCCTTAACCTGTCTCCTCCCCTTCATCTACACTGATGGACGTGGATTTAACAAGTGACATCAATAATGGATCATAGCTTTCATCTGGTCAGTCTGTCATGTTTTGTGCACTCAGTGTATAATCATATATTATTAAGCCCTACCTCCTTGTGTTCCCTCAAGGCAAACACAGGGCCCCTCTGGACCCCTCTACACATCCTCCAACCCAGAGTACCTTAGTGCTGCTGACAGTAAGGACACATTATAATAATATTCTTTATTCTTAGCTGACCTTTGTGAATACACCTGTTTAAAAGCATTGCTGACTGGATTTTGATGTCAAACTAGTATACCATGTAAATAGACAACTGACACATACTAGCTGTCACAACATTAGCACTATGGTGGATGTCTATGCTAATCAGAGATGTAGAATGTACAAGACTTGGATCCAGTGTGGCTCAGTTGGTAGAGCATGGTGTTTGCAACGCCAGAGTTGTGGGTTCGATTCCCACGGGGGACCAGTTTGGGGGGGAAAAAATGTATGAAATGTATGCATTCACTACTGTAAGTCGCTCTGGATAAGAGCGTCTGCTAAATGACTAAAATGTAAATGTAAGACTTGATCGTTAATGTCTAGTAGTGTCCAGCCATTGACTGTGTGTGTGTGTTGTGATCTGCAGTGTACGAGCCCGACGACTGGGAGGTGGGCAGAGATAAGATCAACATCCTGCGTGAACTGGGTCAGGGCTCGTTCGGCATGGTCTACGAGGGCATCGCCAAGGACATCGTGAAGGGCGAGCCAGAGACAAGCGTGGCGGTGAAGACGGTCAACGAGTCGGCCAGTCTGAGAGAGAGAATCGAGTTCCTCAACGAAGCCTCCGTCATGAAGGGCTTCACCTGCCACCATGTGGTGAGAGACCTACAGAGGTTATAGAAGGGGATGCCACCTTACGTTTACATTTTTGTCATTTAGCAGCTTGTAATAAGGATCAATCAATCAATCAAATGTATTTATAAAGCCCTTTTTACATCAGCCGATGTCACAAAGTACTGTACAGAAACTCAGCCTAAAACCCCAAACATTAAGCAATGCAGGTGTAGAAGCATGGTGGCTAGGAAAAACTCCCTAGAAAGGCAGAAACCTAGAGAGGAACCAAGCTCTGAGGAGTGGCCAGTCCTCTTCTGGCTGTGCCGGGTGGAGATTATAACAGTACATGGCCAAGATGTTCAAACGTTCATAGATGACCAGCAGGGTCAAATAATAATAATCACAGTGGTTGTCGAGGGTGCAACAGGTCAGCATCTCAGGAGTAAATGTCAGTTGGCTTTTCATAGCCGAGCATTCAGAGTTAGAGACAGCAGGTGCGGTAGAGAGAGAGAGTCGGGTCCGGGACAAGGTAGCACGTCCAGTGAACAGGTCAGGGTTCATAGCCGCAAACAGAACAGTTGAAACTGGAGCAGCAGCACGACCAGGTGGACTGGGGACAGCAAGGAGTCATCAGGCCAGGTAGTCCTGAGGCATGGTCCCAGGGTTCAGGTCCTCTGGGAGGGAAGGGAGAGAGAATTAGAGGGAGCATACTTAAATTCACACAGGACACTGGATAAGACAGGATAAATACTCCAGACATAACAGACTGACGCTAGCCTCCCGACACAAACTATTGGTGAGGAAGGTGAGACCACCACATACCATGTTCATGAATAGTAGAATTGTCTTCAAAAAGTAGGTGTTGGTAGCTGCCACAGTTCAAGAATCAAAGCAAGTAAGGTAAACAAAATATTCCCTCAGGTGCGTCTGATGGGTGTGGTCTCTAAGGGCCAGCCCACTCTTGTTGTCATGGAGCTGATGACACACGGTGATTTGAAGAGCTACCTGCGCTGCCTCCGCCCTGACTCTGAGGTACATACACACACACACTCTACTGGACAGAGTGAGACTAAATTGCACCCGATTCCCTATATAGCGCACTACTTTTGACCTGAGCTCTATAGGCCCTGGTCAAAAGTAGTGCACTATATACGGAATTGGGTGCCATTTGGGATGCAACCTAGAATTATCGTGACCCCCATGTTTTGTAAAATAGCCCTAGTATTAATAAATGTATTATTGTTTATTTTTTACAGAATAACCCTACAGGGCGCCCGCCCCCCACTCTGAAGGAGATGATTCAGATGGCAGCAGAGATAGCAGATGGCATGGCCTACCTCAATGCCAAGAAGTTTGTCCACAGAGACCTGGCTGCTAGGAACTGCATGGTGGCGCAGGATTTCACTGTTAAGATAGGAGGTAGAGTACACATATATACAGTAGAGCTGGGATGATAAACCGAAAATTATCAACATTACCTTATTTTGCTTATGACGGTCATTTTCTGTGATTTTACTACACAACGTTCCTGTAGATTGTTCTAAAACCATTATTTGGTCAACAGTAATAGCCTATGCATTATGTTTGTTCCTGTTATGAAAGTATCTGCCTGTTACGCTTTTGGCTGCTGTGTGAGCGAGCCACTCTCACTCCCTCTCCCGACTGCGCACGAAGGACAGACAGATGCATTCTGAGAATATGATCGTTGCTCAAAATGTAATTGCGGGAAAAATACAGTTTTTAAAGAAACTACTGTTCTAGTTACAGAGAGGAGAGTCACAGCTTTCTGGCAGTATATCATTTCTATATTTTGAGTTCATGGCACCACTTTACAACCGGAGTAGGGTATTTAGTATGGGTTTTGTTGTGGAGCCGAGTGGAGCGCTCCAGGCCTACATCAAGTAGCCTAGGCCTAGTGCTGGAAAGTTTTTGTACGACATTACATTTAACTAACAGATTAATCAATTAGCCTACATGGCTATCCAGCAAAAAAATAATATTTAGTGTTAGCAATCTAGCTAAGTATTTTGAGTTCCCACTTTCTCAGGCGGTGAATAATGTAGCCTAGGCCACAAAGATGTCGTCAAATTCCTCTCTGAAGCACCCAAAAATAAATATGATAATTCTGGATCCTATTTTGACCGGTTGCACCTAAAAATATAAATCGTGCATTCCATGGATATGTTAGATGAAATAGCTTCTTTAATCATAGGCTACCATCTGTTGTCTTACTTGGCACTGGGAAAAAGATGTATAGAGCCCTGCCGCTAATGTAAAGTAACTGTCCATTAAAAGCAAAATGTATTGTTCTATTTATCATTATCAAGCAAAATAGTTACATTTTTCGCGTTATGACTTTTTGTCCATATCGCCCAGCTCCAATATATACACACACAAATGGCCGACAGTACTTGACTGTCAAGATAGGACGTATGGCAACTCACCACCTTACTTTTAAAGGAGGGGAGTCAAACAAATTCAGTTGTACTGTTTCTACGGACTATACATTAATCAGTTAAATACACCCTTATTAAGCGTTTAATATGTTAATATAGTTAAAACCAAGTCAAAGAATATAATTTGAATGTTTTTGATAGGGTCATAACAGATCTGTGGGTTGTGTTATAATTGTCCCCCTCTCATTCAGACTTTGGTATGACCAGAGACATCTATGAGACAGACTACTACAGGAAGGGAGGGAAGGGTCTGCTTCCTGTCCGCTGGATGGCTCCTGAGTCTCTGAAGGACGGAGTGTTCACAGCAAACTCAGACTGCTGGTGAGGACACTTGACTGTGTTTGTCTGTCTTTCTCTGTGTGAATGCTTGCCGACTGTCGAAAGCAGGGATGGGCAGCTGCAGTCCTCACGGGCCGAAGTGGTGTCACTGTTTTTCACCATTCAAATGTTATTTGTCACATGCTTTGTAAACAACCGGTCTGTTTTTCCCAACATATCACGACTCAGGATATGACCAGATGCAGACACAGGAGGCAGATAGTACAATTCTCATAATATTTATAATACAAGGGGACAGGCCAGGTCGAGGGCAGTCAGAGGTCAGTAATCCAGGGTAGAGTCAGAGGTACAGAACGGCAGGCAGGCTCAGGGCAGGCAGAAGGGTCAGAACCGGGGAGACTAGAAAACAGAAACTAGCAAGACTGGAAAATGGGAAAACACGCTGGTAAGACTTGACGGGACAAGACAAACTGGTAACAGACAAACAGAAAACACTGGTATAAATAACCAGGCGATAATGGGGACAAATGGGAGACCTGGTGGGGGGTGGAGACAAGCAAAAGACAGGTGAAAAAGATCAGGGTGTGACACAACAATGCAGAGAGGGAAATCTATATACAGTACCAGTCAAAAGTTTGGACACACCTACTCATTCAAGGGTTTTTATTTATTTTTACTATTTTCTACATTGTAGAATAATAGTGAATGCATCATAACTATTAAATAACACATATATAGTAACCAAAAAAGTGTTAAACAAATAGAAATATATTTTATATTTGAGATTCTTCAAAGTAGCTTTGCCCTTTGCCTTGATGACAGTTTTGCACACTATTGGCATTCTCTCAACCAGCTTCATGAGGTAGTCACCTGGAATGCATTTCAATTAACAGGTGTGCCTTGTTAAAAGTTCATTTGTGGAATTTATTTCCTTAATGCGTTTGAGCCAATCAGTTCTGTAGTGACCCAGACAATATTATTGGCACCTTCTAGAAGGGGTGGTATACAGAAGATAGTCCTATTTGGTTAAAGACCAAGTCCATATTATGGCAAGAACAGCTCAAATAAGCAAAGATAAATGACAGTCCATCATTAGTCAATCCGGAAAATTTCAAGAATTTTGAAAGTTTCTTCAAGTGCAGTTGCGAAAACCATCAACTGCTCTGATGAAACTGGCTCTCATGAAGACCGCCACAGAAATGGAAGACCCAGAGTTACCTCTGCAGCAGAGGATAAGTTTGAGTTACCAGCCTCAGAAATTGCAGCCCAAATAAATGCTTCACGGAGTTCAAGTAACAGACACATCTCAACATCAACTGTTCAGAGGAGACTGCGTGAATCAGGCCTGCATGGTCAAATTGCTGCAAAGAAACCACAACTAAAGGACACCAATAAGAAGAAGAGACTTGCCTGGGCCAAGAAACACGAGCAATGGACATTAGACCGGTGGAAATCTGTCTTTTGGTTTGATGAGTCCAAATGTAAGATTTTTGGTGTCAACCGCTGTGTCTTTGTGAGACGCAGAGTAGGTGAACGGATTATCTCCGCATGTGTGGTTCTCATCGTGAAGCATGGAGGAGGAGGGGTTGTGATGGTGTGGGGTTGCTGACACTGTCTGTGATTTATTTAGAATTCAAGGCACACTTAACCAGCATGGCTACCACAGCATTCTGCAGCGATACGCCATCCCATCTGGTTTGCGCTTAGTCTCACTATCATTTGATTTTCAACATGACAATGACCCAACACACCTCCAGGCTGTGTAAAGGCTATTTGACCAAGAAGGAGAGTGATGGAGTGCTGCATCAGATGACCTTGCCTCCACAATCACCCGACCTCAACCCAATTGAGATGCTTTGGGATGAGTTGGACCACAGAGTGAAGGAAAATCAGCCAACAAGTGCTCAACATATGTGGGAATTCCTTCAAGACTGTTGGAAAATCCAGGTGAAGCTGGTTGAGAGAATGCCAAGAGTGTGCAAAGCTGTCATCATGGCAAAGGGTGGCTACTTTGAAGAATCTCAAATATAAATATATAAGAATCTCAAATATATTTGGGCCAAACTGCCAGTACAGAGGTGCAGGAAGCTCATTGATGGTTATAGGAAGCGCTTGATTGCAGTTATTTTGACCAAAGGCTGTGCTACCAAATATTAAGTCTAGGGTGTCAATAATTTTGTCAATGCCATTTCTGATTTAAATGGATATATTAAGTTCTGAATCAAAAACAAAGGTTCTGTAATATTAACAGTGAAATAAAGAATTGTGGAGACCAAATACTTTGTTCAATTTAAGCTTATTTTTAGGGAAAATTGTGGGTTAATTTAAAAAAGTGCAATTGTGCAAATATTTTTGGCCACAACTGTATACGAGGTACCGATTTGATATGCAGGGGTACGAGGCAATTTAGGTAAATATGTACATATAGTTGGGGGTAAATTGACTCTGCAACAGGATAGATAATAAACGGTAGCAGCAGCGTATGTGATGAGTCAAAAGAGAGAGTCCGTGTAGCTATTTGGTTAACTATTTAGCAGTCATAAAGGCCCTGCATGGCCAATCCGGCATCTGCATTGGCCGTGCAGCATTTGCGGTGACATGGCCTCTGCAGACATCAGGGCATTCATACTTCTTGCGCTTTACGGAGCAGCGCAGATCCGTTGAGCATAGTTGTTGTGAGGGAAGTTGTCAAGGAAGTAAGTTTGTGTTTATACAGGACCTCCCGCCCCACCTACCGTCAACCAATCATGTCACTGCGGAGCTATACGGAGCCCTCTGCATCATTACAACATTTGGGAGGCGCACAGCGATGCGGTACAGATCTCCATTTTGCCTCTGCATGCCTCCATTTTTGGATCAAGCATAAATTGGCTTTTGTGGTTTGGGAGTAAAAGCTGTTCAGGGTCCTGATCAGTAGAGGCTGGTTGGAGGAGCTAAAGGAGGACGGGCTCATTGTAATGCCTGGAATGGAATAAATTGAACAGTATCAAACACATTAAGCATATGGAAATCACATGTTTGACTTTGTTCCATTCCATTCCAGCCATTACAATGCGCCCATCCTCCTATAGCTCATCCCACCAGCCTCTACTGGTCCTGTTGGTTACAGACTTGGTGCATCGGTACCGCTTGCCATGCAGTAGCAGAGAGAACAGTCTATGACTAGGGTGGCTGGAGTCTTTGACCATTTTTAGGGCCTTCGCCTGATACCGCCTGGTAGAAAGGTCCTGGATGGCAGAGAGCTCGGATGGCATGTAGCGCCTTGCCAAGTAGTTGCTATAGCAAGTGGTGATGCAGCCAGTCAAGATGCTTTCAATGGTGCAGCTTTATAACTTTTTGAGGATCTGAGGGCCCATGCCAAATCCTTTCAGACTCCTGAGGGAGAAGAGGCGTTGTCACACCTTCTTCACAACTGTGTTGGTGTGTGGACCATGTTAATTCCTTAATGAGGTGGACACCAATGAACTTGACACTCTCGACCCGCTCCAGTACAGCCCTGTCGACGTGGATGGGGCGTGCTCGGCCCTCCGTTTCCTGTTGTCCACAATCAGCTCCTTTGTCTTGCTGATAGTGCTGAGCGATTAACTGAAAGTTCGGTTATTTTTCCGTTTTTAAACAACTAATTGACCGACGTCTGTTCAATTATTTGAATTCCATTTTGTTCATTTTTTTTCTCTGAGCTCGATGTGCAGTTTCTGTACAGATAAATCAGATCAAGCCTGAACTGTGCAATGTGGTAGGAAGTTGTAGTTTGTGACAGGCCAATATTCTACATAGTTTAGCGCAGAAAACATGGTAATTAACTACAATGACCATAATCCATTGCACGCCCACTTAAACTTTGTCCGGTCTGTGTGGAGCAAGACACGGAGACTGAGAGAAGAGACAACATGCGTTCAAGAGGGATATAAAAGCAGCTGCTTCGCAAGCCTAAAGATACAGACAGGGTTTCCCAAACTCGGTCCTGGGGCACCCCATGGGTGCACATTTTTGTTTTTTGCCCTAGCACTACACAGCTGAACCAAAGCTTGATGATGACTTGGTTGTTTGAATCAGCTGTGTTGTACTAGGGCGGAAACAAAAATGTGTACCCGGGGGGGGTGGGGGAGACCCTGATCTACAGAGGCTTGCGAAAGTATTCACCCCCCTTGGCATTTTTCCTATTTTGTTGCCTTACAACCTGGAATTAAAATGGATTTTTGGGGGGTTTGTATCTTTTGATTTACACAACATGCCTACCACTTTGAAGATGCAAAATATTTTGAAACAAACAAGAAATAAGAAAAAAAAAAAACAGAACTTGAGCATGCATAATTATTCACCCCCCCAAAGTCAATACTTTGTAGAGACACCTTTTGAAGCAATTACAGCTGCAAGTCTCTTGGGGTATGTCTCTATTAGCTTGGCACATCTAGCCACTGGGATTTTGCCCATTCTTCAAGGCAAAACTGCTCCAGCTCCCTCAATTTGGATGGGTTCTGCTGGTGTAGAGCAATCTTTAAGTCATACCACAGATTCTCATTTGGATTGAGGTCTGGGCTTTGACTAGGCCATTCCAAGACATTAAACCCATTGAGTGTTGCTTTAGCAGTATGCTTAGGGTCATTGTCCTGCTGGAAGGTGAACCTCTGTCCCAGTCTCAAATCTCTGGAAGACTGAAACAGGTTTCCCCCAAGAATTTCCCTGTATTTAGCGCCATCCATCATTCCTTCAATTCTGACCAGTTTCCCAGTCCCTGCCGATGAAAATCATCCCCACAGCATGATGCTGCCACCACCATGCTTTACTGTGGGGATGGTATTCTCGGGGTGATGAGAGGTGTTGGGTTTGCGTCAGACATAGCGTTTTCCTTGGTGGCCAAAAAGCTCAATTTTAGTCTCATCTGACCAGAGTACCTTCTTCCATATGTTTGGGGAGTCTCCCACATGCCTTTTGGCGAACACAAAAAGTGTTTGCTTATTTATTTTTTTAAGCAATGGCTTTTTTCTGGCCACTCTTCCGTAAATCCCAGCTCTGTGGAGTGTATGGCTTAAAGTGGTCCTATGGACAGATACTCCAATCTCCGCTGTGGAGCTTTGCAGCTCCTTCAGGGTTATCTTTGGTCTCTTTGTTGCCTCTCCAATTAATGCCCTCCTTGCCTGGTCTGTGAGTTTTGGTGGGCGGCCCTCTCTTGGCAGGTTTGTTGTTGTGCCATATTCTTTCCAATTTTTAATAATGGATTTAATGGTGCTTTATGGGATATTCAAAGTTTCTGATATTTTTTTATAACCCAACCCTGATCTCTACTTCTCCACAACTTTGTCCCTGACCTGTTTGAAGAGCTCCTTGATCTTCATGGTGCCACTTGCTTGGTAGTGCCCCTTGCTTAGAGGTGTTGCAGACTCTGGGGCCTTTCAGAACAGGTGTACAGTTGAAGTCGGAAGTTTACATGCACTTAGGTTGGAGTCATTAAAACTTGTTTTTCAACCACTCCACAAATTTCTTGTTAACAAACTATAGTTTTGGCAAGTCGGTTAGGACATCTACTTTGTGCATGACACAAGTCATTTTTACAACAATTGTTTACAGACAGATTAGTTCACATATAATTCACTGTATTACAATTCCAGTGGGTCAGAAGTTTACATACACTAAGTTGACTGTGCCTTTAAATAGCTTGGAAAATTCCAAAAAATGATGTCATGGCTTTAGAAGATTCTGATAGGCTAATTGACATCATTTGAGTCAGTTGGAGGTGTACCTGTGGATGTATTTCAAGGCCTACCTTCAAACTCAGTGCCTATTTGCTTGACATCGTGAGAAAATCAAAGGAAATCAGCCAAGACCTCAGAAAAAAATTGTAGGCCTCCACAAGCAATTTCTAAACTCCTGAAGGTAACATGTTCATCTCTACAAACAATAATATGCAAGTATAAACACCATGGGACCACGCAGACGTCATACCACTAGAGATGAACGTATTTTGGTGCGAAAAGTGCAAATCAATCCCAGAACAGGACCTTGTGAAGATGCTGGAGGAAACAGGTACAAAAGTATATCCACAGTAAAACGAGTCCAACATAACCTGAAAGGCCGCTCAGCAAGGAAGAAGCCACTGCTCCAAAACCGCCATAAAAAAGCCAGACTACGGTTTGCAGCTGCACATGGGGACAAAGATCATACTTTTTGGAGAAATGTCCTCTGGTCTGATGAAACAAAAATAGAACTGTTTGGCCATAATTCCATCGTTATGTTTGGAGGAAAAAGGGGGAGGCTTGCAAGCCAAAGAACACCATTCCAACCGTGAAGCACGGGGGTGGCAGCATCATGTTGTGGGGGTGCTTTGCTGCTGGAGGGACTGGTGCACTTCACAAAATAGATGGCATCATGAGGGAGGAAGATTGTGGATATATTGACATATTGACAACATCTCAAGACATCAGTCAGGAAGTTAAAGCTTGGTTGCAAATGGGTCTTTCAAATGAACAATGACCCCAAGCATACTTCCAAAGTTATGGCTTAAGGACAACAAAGTCAAGGTATTGGAGTGGCCATTACAAGGACCTGACCTCAATCCTATAGAAAATTTGTGGGCAGAACTGAAAAAGCGTGTGCGAGCAAGGAGGCCTACAAACCTGACTCAGTTACACCAGCTCTGTCAGGAGGAATGTGCCAAAATTCACCTAACTTATTGTGGGAAGCTTGTGGAAGGCTACCCCAAACGTTTGACCCAAGTTAAACTATTTAAAGCTAATGCTACCAAATACTAATTGAGTGTATGTAACCTTCTGACCCACTGGGAATGTGATAAAAGCTGAAATAAATCACTCTATTATTCTTGCATTTCACATTCTTAAAATAAAGTGGTGATCCTAACTGACCTAAGACAGGGAATGTTTACTAGGATTACATGTCAGAAATTGTGAAAATCTGAGTTTAAATGTATTTGGCTATGGTGTATGTAAACTTCCGACTTCAACTGTATATGTACTGAGATCATGTGACAGGTCATGTGACACTTAGATTGCACACAGGTGGACTTTATTTAACTAATTGTGTGAAGGTAATTGGTTGCACCAGATCTTATTCAGGGGCTTCATAGCAAAGGGGGTGAATACATATGCACGCACCACTTTTCCCTTTTATTTTTATTTAACTAGTTATTTTTTTCACTTCACCAATTTGGACTATTTTGTGTATGTCCATTTCACAATCAATTTAAATTGCAGTTTGTAATGCAACAAAATAGGAAAAACGCCAAGGGGGATGAATACTTTTGCAAGGCACTGTAAGTGATTGAAAGTTGGTATTCAGCACTCATAAAATAATGCCTTATTTACTTTGAAGAACTACTAAAATAGTGATTTTGTCAGACAGCATAGGCAGCACCTCTATACTGTATGAGTTGACTTGGAATGAAATAATAGTAATCAAATAAAACAAATATTTTGTTAAAGTAATGTTAATAAGTGATAAGCAGTAATAGTCACGACTGTGGGACTTTTATTAATTGTTTTATTCTGTGTGACAACATTCAACCCACATGTATCGAAACCTAAATGGAAAACCGTGATTCTTTTTGTAATAATCAAACCAAAACCGAACTGACCTCAAAGAGCAATAAATTGCTTAACACTACTTGCTGACGTTGAGTGAGAGGTTGTTGTCCTGGCACCACACTGCCAGGTCACTGACCTCCTCCCTATAGGCTGTCTCATTGTCATCGGTGATCAGGCCTACCACCATCGTGTCCCTAGTAAACACAGCTGATTAAACTAATTTCATTCTAAACTGAATATCATGATTATTGGAGTCAGGTGTGTTAGCTGGGGCAAAAGTGTGAAACCAATCAGGCCCCCGAGGACTGGAGTTGCCCATCCCTGGTCCAGATGGACAGAATCTGGATCCTCTCAAGATTTTCTCCCTACCTATCCACCTATGGAGTTTTTCCTTGCCACTGATTTTTTTTTCTCTCTCCTATGTTTTTGTGTGTCTCTCTCCCAGGTCATTTGGTGTGGTGCTGTGGGAGGTCAGTACCCTAGCGGAGCAGCCGTACCAGGGCCTGTCCAACGAGCAGGTCCTGAAGTTCGTCATGGACGGAGGATTTCTGGACCGACCAGACAACTGTGCTGACCGGCTGTAAGTCTCACCTCCATAATGTACATATCTATGTCCAGCTGTGACTGGTCATAACAAGATGAATCATTATTGAAGGGAACTGTATGGAACGTGGATTACACTTTTGTGTGTGATATTGATGAAATCATGTTTTAACGACAACGAACATCAGCTCTTAACTATATGATGTAACAGCAGCTCCTCTCTCCTGCTATTCAGACACGACCTGATGTCGATGTGCTGGCAGTATAACCCCAAGCTGCGTCCCAGCTTCCAGGAGATCATCGAAATGCTCCACGAGGACCTTCACCGGTCCTTCCAGGAGGTCTCCTTCTACTACAGTCAGGAAAACAAGCCTCAGGAGCAGGAGGACTTTGACCTAGACATGGACAACATGGAAAGCATTCCCCTGGACCCGTCCTCCTACTCCCAGAGAGGGGACCACAGTTCCTCGTACTCTCAGAGGGGAGACCACAGCTCGGAGAGGGACGAAGCGGGTTCGTCGCTGGGGTTGAGACAAAACAGCTACGAGGAACACGTCCCGTACACACACATGAACGGGGGAAAGACGAACGGACGGATACTAGCTCTGCCTCGGTCTAGTCCCTCCTAACAGAACACTATATAGATATCATATCCCTATCTCCCCTTAGGCCCAACCTTTTCCCTCACACAGATGCATAGATATAAATATATGAATATATTTTTGTTTTGTTTTTTCATTTTATATAGATAAACACTTATCACTCAGAGGCCCTCTCGAAGTGTACATATCTCAGGACGTTAATGCTCTCTTGTCAAGATGCCACATCCAATAGACTATGGTATGTATGTTAATGTTCACACAGGAAACACACAACCACACAGACACTTTTTGTATTTAAGAAAGAACCCCCCCGTGCTTCTTTCTAGTCTTTGATCCTTAAAAAATATATTTCCAATCTTCCACAAATGGGTGGCGGTTTGGGGGAATCAACTGTGAATCTAACTTTGGGACAACCAGAAGGCTGCTAACCCGAGGACTCTCCAGACTGTCCCTTGCCCAGGCCGAGGCACTCTCCCTTGGCAGGTCAGCCCTCACTGGGTCCCTGGGTCTCCCTGGGCCATGGAGGTCCACCTGGGTCGCTCAATGTAAAAGTGCCCTTCTCTTCTATCTCTGGTTGTAGCCTGCGTCTTATGTCATGGAGCTGTGTCTCTGTATCTTTGTACTCTCAAGTCGTCAACGAACGACACACTTGAGAACTAACTTTTGGATGGATGAATGTTTCAAATCCATTTTTAAATCTTCAAACAAACTTTATTGATCCACTGGAGAAGCTTGTTGTCGATTTTATCCTCACACTCTGCAGTATTCCAGCATCACACAGAAATAATTAACAGATTTTTGGGGTTATATAGTTTTAATTTATTTACGTTTCATTTTCTCTGAGTTTTCACATTTACAGCTGAAGGATATTTAAAAAACTGTTTCAGAAAAACATTTTGACGAAAGAAACGAGTTCCTCAGAAGACATAGCTGCTTCTTTTTATATATTTTAGTGGGTATAGAAAATATAAATATATTATTGATATTTTTTTTCGTACATAGTGGTTGACATACATTGTCTTTCATGAGGTATTTCCAGTCTGTAGAAAAAAAGGTTTTACATGTTTGTCTCTTATGTTTATTTTTTTCTAATCCAGAATTCATACTAATAGTCATTTGGACTTGTGACAAACCAGCAGCATTTGGTATTTTCTCTTGGCTTGGCCCGTTGATATCAGATCAAATCAAACTGTCTGCTCTTCATAAATAAAGCAGCACGGTGCAACATGACCACGCTCTATCTCTGTCCACATGCTTCTGTTACCGTTTACTTTGTTGTTGTTTACTGTGTCATGTGTACAATTCATCTAATAGGTCGGTCTTTGCTGAAATAAAAGATCCCAGAAATGTTCCATACGTACAAAAATCTTATTTCTCTTAACTTTTGTGCACAAATTTGTTTACATCCTTGTTAGTGAGCGTATCTCCTTTTCCAAGATATGTCACACCTGTAAGGTGGATGGATTATCAAGAAGCTGATTAAACAGTATGATCATTACACAGGTGCACCTTGTACTGGGGACAATAAAAGGCCACTCTAACATGTGCACAACACAAAATGTTTTGTCACGCAACACAATGCCACATGTCTCATGTTTTGAGCAAGTGTACAATTGGCATGCTGAATGCAGGAATGTCCAACAGCCAGATAATTTAATGTTAATTTCTCTTCCATAAGCCACCACCAACGTTATTTTTGAAAATATGGCAGTACGTCCAACCGGCCTCACAACCGCAGACCACGTGTATGGCAGGCATAAGCTACGGACAACAAACACAAATGCATTTTATCAATGGCAATTTTAATGCACAAAGATGCGGTGAGATCCTGAGGCCCCTTGTCGTGCAATTCATCCACCGCCATCACCTCATGTTTCAGCATGATAATGCATTGCTCCATGTCGCAAGGATCTGTACACAATTCCTGGAAGCTGAAAGTGTCCCAGTTCTTCCATGGTCTGCATACTCACCAGATATGTCACCATTGAGCATGTTTGGGATGCTCTTGATCGACGCGTACACAGCGTTTTCCAGTTCCCGCCGATATCCAGCAACTTCGCACAGCCATTGAAGAACTCTATGCGAAGGAGATGTGTCGCGCTGCATGAGGCAAATGGTGGTCACACCAGATACTGACTGGTTTTCTGATCCAAGCCACTACCTTTTTTTTAAGGTATCTGTGACCAACCGATGCATATCTGTATTCCCATTCAGGTGAAATCCATAGATTAGGGCCTCATTTATTTATTAAAATTGACTGATTTGCTTAGATGAATTGTAACTCAGCAAAAATCTTTGAAATTGTTGCATGTTGCATTTATATTTTTGTTCTGAATAAATCAAATCCAATGGTATTGGTCACATACACATTTTTAGTAGAGGTTATTGCAGTTGTAGCGAAATACTAGCTCCAACAGTGTAGTAGTATCTAACAATTCACTACAATAAAAACAAATCTAAAGGTAAAAGAATGGAATTAAGAAATTTATAAATATTAGGATGAGGAATGTCGGAGTGGCATTGTCTAAAATACAGTAGATTAGAATACAGTCTATACATATGAAATGAATAAAGAAGCATGTAAACATTATTAAAGTCACCAGTGATTCTATGTTTTACATTTAAGTCATTTAGCAGACGCTCTTATCCAGAGCGACTTACAAATTGGTGCATTCACCCTATGTCTATGTATATAGCGCAGCAGCCTCTAAGGTGCAGGGTTGAGTAACTGGGTGGTAGCTGGCTAGTAATGGCTATTTAACAGTCTGATGGCCTTGAGATAGAAGCTGTTTTTCAGTCTCTCGGTCCCAGCTTTGATGTACCTGTACTGACCTCGCCTTCTGGATGGTAGCGGGGTGTACAGGCTATGGCTCAGCTGGTTGATGACCTTTTTGGACGTCCTGTGACATTGGGTGCTGTAGGTGTCTTGGAGGGCAGGCAGTGTGCCCCTGGTGATGCATTTGGTAGTACGCATCACCCTCTGGAGAGCCCTGTGGTTGCGGGCGGTGCAGTTGCCGTGCCAGGCGGTGATACAGGATGCTTTCAATTGTGCATCTGAAAAAGTTTGTGAGGTTCTTAGGGCCAAGCCAAATTTCTTCAGCCTCCTTAGGTTGAAGAGGCGCTGTTACGCCTTCTTCGCCAGACTTGTCTCTGTGGGTAGACAATTTTTTAAGCTTTTACCTTCTCCACTGCGGTCCCGTCAATGTGGATAGGGGGGGTGCTGTTTCCTGAAGTCCACGATCAGCTCCTTCGTTTTGTTGAAGTTGAAGGAGAGGTTATTATCCTGGCACCATGCTGCCAGGGCCCTCACCTCCTCCATTTAGACCAGTGCTTCTCAATTATTTTCTGTTACGCCCCCCCCCCCCCCCCAGGAGGAAGTAAACATTTCGCGCCCCCCCAACTCTCCGCCGCGACTGTAAATAGTATCATTTGTCTATAAAATTGTTATAAGTACACCTCTGCATAACATTGTATCCTTATTAACATAAAAAAAAAGAAAAAAGAAAGAAATATAGATCAACTTAGAACAAAGAATAACTTTATTAACATTGTTTTTTAGTCTGTAACAAAAAGACTTAAAGTGCATCAATTTGCCTGAAATGTAAAAAAAAATTCAACCCTTATTTAAACTGTAAACATTTTTTGACCATTTGATACTGAAAAATTCAATATAATCAATAAATAATAATACATTAAAATTGATCAGCAACAGTAACTCAGGAGCACAATATATGAAACACTTTGACCTATAAAACAAAAATGAATAAAACAAAAATGAATAAAACAATTTGTGCTGATTTTTTTTTTATCAAAATGAGGAAGTCAGGATTAATGGCTACAATGAGCACGTTTTGCAGAGCATAGCTTTTCGAAGCGGGGGAAACTCTCAGCTCCTGCTCAATGTTTAGCTGGGACCTGTACTTGGTCTTCAGTGTAGCAACAGCAGAGAAGTCAGTCTCACAAAGATAAGATGTTGCAAAAGGAAGAAGAATGCCCTCTGCCCTAAGAGTGGATACTGCCTCTCTACACTCAGACAGAATTCACTCAGTGTCTGTGATGTGAACCTCAGTCTCAATGTGGAGTCAGACGTCATATCAATGAACTGGTCCTCCTCTGCAGAGCTGAAACCAGTTGGAGCTGGTGCATTGAAAGGATCTCTCACCCAGTCATATTGGGAACTGTTTTCAGGGAAGTACTTTTTAAAGAATCCCATCAGTGATGAAATATGCTCCTTAATATATGGAATCACTGAGGTGGCATCATAGTCAGTAGTGTCAACAACTTTATGCAGGTTCTCGAATGAATCAGTATTTCCTTCAAGTCGCCTGCCCCACATTGCAAGCTTTCGAGTGAAAGACCTGATCTTGTCTGTGACCTGAGGGAGGTGTTTATCTTTCCCTTGAAGCTGTAGATTTAGTTCATTTAGCTTTCCAAATATGTCACTCAGGTAGGCCAGTTTTGCCAGGAAGTTCTCATCACAAAATTTTTCTGCGAGGTCATACTTGTGCTCCTGCTCCAAAAACATTCTTATCTGCTCTCTGAGCTCAAAAACTTGGGACAAGACTTTTCCTCGTGACAGCCACCTTGCTTCACTGTGAAACAGCACAGCTTGATGTTCAGCTCCCATCTCCTCACAGATAGCAGAGAAGACTCTTGTTTTTAGTGGTCTGGTCTTTATAAAATTGACTACACCTACTATGTCAGTCATAACCTCACTTAATTCAGAGGAAAGGTGCCTTGATGCCAGTGCTTCTCTGTGTATAACACAGTGTGTCCACTCAGCATTAGGTGAGGCCTTCTTGATGAGTGCCCGAAGTCCTTTTCTCATCCCTGCCATGGTCTGTGCACCATCACTGCAAACACCAATGCAGTTCTCCCACTTTAGCCCATTCTCAGTCAGGAAGCAGTCCAGCATTTTGAATAGCTCTTCAGCTGTGGCTCTGTCTCTGACATATTTACAAAAAAGTAGATCCTCACACAGGGAGTTTGTCATGTCAAAACGTACATAAGCGATAAACAAACAGTCTTTGTTGCTGTCAGTTGCTTCATCGAACTGTAAGGCAAAACGTTTGTCTTTGAGTTGATCTACCGGCTGTTCTTTAAGATCGTTAGCAATGTCATTTATACGTCTGGCGACAGTGTCATTGGACAGAGGGATAGTTTTTATTTTTGCAGCACTTGCGTCATCCAGCATGACAGAGACCATGTCTAATGCTGCAGGCAGTATCAGCTCCTCTGCTATGGAGTGGGGTTTTTTGCACTGAGCAATTTGGTACGCCACCTTATATGATGCTAACAGTGCTCGCTGGTTTACTGAAGAAGCATTCACAAAGCGGGACGATTGTTGGCAATATTCGGCACGTTTTCGCTGAAAAAACTCAAGCGGCTTATCAGCGTGATTGGGGTGTAATGTCTTTAAGTGACGCCTTAATTTATTTGGCTTCATGCTGTCCGCTGCCAACATTTTTAGACACAGTAAACATACCGGTCTTTCCTTGTCTCCCACCGTAGTCACAGTGAAGCCAAGCGCTACATACGCTTCGTCATATTTCCTCGTCTTTGCTTTCGGGAGACTTACGTTTGTCTCATTATCTCCGTCTCTCTCCGCCTTTCTTTTCATCCCTGTTAAATATGTTTCCATGGTGTCTCTTAAGGGTTTGTTATCTGCACTTCATATCTCCTGCTCTGTGCTGTGTGCTCTTGTTCGGTGCAAAAAACCCTACTCCCTGCGGCAAAAAAAAGCATGTTCCCCGGGGTCACACGCGCCCCCCCTGGCATCGCTCCGAGCCCCCCCAGGGGGGCGCGCCCCACTATTTGAGAAGGACTGCTTTAGGCTGTCTCGTCATTGTTGGTAATCAGGCCTACTACTGTTGAGTCGTCTGCAAACTTGATGATTGAGTTGAAGGCGTGCGTGGCCACGTAGTCATGGGTGAACAGGGAGTACAGGAGGGGGCTGAGCACGCACCCTTGTAGGACACCTGTGTTGAGGATCAGCGAAGTGGAGGTGTTGTTTCCTACCTTCACCACCTGGGGGCAGCCCGTCAGGAAGGCCAGGGCCCAGTTGCACAGGGCGGGGTTCAGATCCTGGGCCCCAAGCTTAATGATGAGCTTGAAGGGTACTATGGTGTTGAAGGCTGAGCTACAGTCAATGAACAGCATTCTTACATAGGTATTCCTCTTGTCCAGATGGGATAGGGCAGTGTGATGGCGAATGCATCGTCTGTGGATCTATTGGGGCGGTATACAAATTGAAGTGGGTCTAGGGTGTCAGGTAAGGTAGAGGTTATATGATCCTTAACTAGCCTCTGAAAGCACTTCATGATGACAAGTGAATGCTATGGGGCGATAGTCCTTTAGTTCAGTTACCTTTGCTTTCTTGGGTACAGGAACAATGGTGGACATCTTGAAGCAAGTGGGGACAGCAGACTAGGATAGGGAGAGATTGAATACTACGTATTGCCTCGACACGGGTGCCCCCGCACATTGACTCTGTACCGCCACCCCCTGTATATAGCCTCGCTATTGTTATTTACTGCTGCTCTTTAAGTATTTGTTATTCTTATCTCTTACTTTTATTTTGTTGGTATTTTCTTAAAATTGCGGCACATGTGACAAATACAATTTGATTTGATATGTCCGTAAACACTCCAGCCTGCTGGTCTGCGCATGCTCTGAGGATGCGGCCAGGGATGCCGGCTGGGTCGGCAGCCTTGCAAGGGTTAACACACTTAAATGTCTTACTCACGTCGGCCACGGGGAACAAGAGCCCACAGTCCTTGGGGGCGGGCAGCATCGGTGGCACTGTGTTATCCTCAAAGCGGGCGGAAAGGGTGTTTAGCTTGTTCAGGAGCAGGACGTCGGTAATCCGTGATTGTCTGTAGACCCTGCCACATACAGTAGTAGTCAAAAGTTTGGACATACCTACTCATTCCAGTTTCTTTATTTGTACTATTTTCTACGCTGTAGAATAATTGTGAAGACATCAAAACTATGACAAAACGCATATGGAATCATGTAGTAACCATAAAAGTGTTAAACAAATCAAAATCTATTTTATATTTCAGATTCTTCAAATTAGCCATCCTTTGCCTTGATGACAGCTTTGCACACTTCGCATTCTCTCAACCAGCTTCATCTGGAATACTTTTCCAACTGTCTTGAAGGAGTTCCCACATATACTGAGCACTTGTTGGCTGCTTTTCCTTCACTCTGCGGTCCAACTCATCCCAAACCATCTCAAATCGGTTGAGGTCGGGTGATTGTGGAGGCCAGGTCATCTGATGTAGCACTCCATCACTCTCCTTCTTGGTCAAATAGCCCTTACACAGCTTGGAGGTGTGTTGGGTCATTGTCCTGTTGGAAAAACAAATGATAGTCCCACGAAGCGCAAACCAGATGGGATGGCGTATGGCTGCAGAATGCTGTGGTAGCCATGCTGGTTAAGTGTGCCTTGAATAATAAATAAATCACAGACAGTGTCACCAGCAATGCACCCCGACACAATCACATCTCCTCCTCCATGCTTCACGGTGGGAACTACACATGTAGAAATCATCCGTTCACCTACTCTGCGTCTCACAAAGACACAGCGGTTGGAACCAAAAATCCAAATTTGGACTCATCAGACCAAAGGACAGATTTCCACCGGTCTAATATCCATTGCTTGTGTTTTTTGGCCCATGCAAGTCTTCTTCTTCTTATTGGTGTCCTTTAGTAGTGGTTTCTTTTCTGCAAATCGACCATGAAGGCCTGATTCACACTGTCTTCTGAACAGTTGAGATGTGTCTTTTACTTGAACTTTGGAGCATTTATTTGGGCTGAAATTTCTGAGGCTGGTAACTCTAATGAACTTATCCTCTGCAGCAGAGGTAACTCTGGGTCTTCCTTTCCTGTGGCGGTCCTCATGAGAGCCAGTTTCATCATAGCGCTTGATGGTTTTTGCAACTGCACTTGAAAAAAACATTCAAAGTTCTTGAAATTTTCCGGATTGACTGACCACCATGTCTTAAACTAATGATGGACTGTCGTTTCTCTTTACTTATTTGAGCTGTTCTTGCCATAATATTGACTTGGTCTTTTAAATAGGGACATCTGAATACCACCCCTACCTTGTCACAACACAACTGATTGGCTCAAACGCATTAAGAAGGAAATAAATTCCACAAATTAACTTTCAACAAAGAGTACCTTTTAATTGAAATGCATTCCATTAAGCTGGTTGAGGGAATGCCAAACTGAGCAATTGGTGACCAAGAACCCGATGGTCACTCTGACAGAGCTCCAGAGTTCCTCTGTGGAGATGGGAGAACCTTCCAGAAGGACAACCATCTCTGCAGCACTCCACCAATCAGGCCTTTATGGTAGAGTGGCCAGACGGAAGCCACTCCTCAATAAAAGGCACATGACAGCCCAATTGAAGTTTGCCAAAAGGCACCTAAAGGACTCTAAGACCATGAGAAACAAGATTCTCTGTCTGATGTAACCAAGATTTAACTCTTCGGCCTGAATGCCAAGCGTCATAAAGGAAACCACTCATCACCTGGCCAATACCATCACTAGCTGGCTACCACCCGGTTACTCAACCCTGCACCTTAGAGGCTGCTGCCCTATATACATAGACATGGAATCACTGGCCACTTTAATAATGGAACACTAGTCACTTTAATAATGTTGACATACCGCTTTACTCATGTCATATGTATATACTGTATTCTATTCTACTGTATTTTAGACAATGCCACTCCGACCTTGCTCGTCCTAATATTTATATATTTCTTAATTCCATTCTATTTCTTTTAGATTGTTGTATTGTTGTGAATTGTTAGATGCTACTGCACTGTTGGAGCTAGGAACACAAGCATTTTGCAACACCCGCAATAACATCTGCTAAATATGTGTATGTGACTAATGCAATTTGATTTGATCCCTACGGTGAATCATGGTGGTGGCAGCATCATGCTGGGAGATGTTTTACAGCGTCAGGGACTGGGAGACTAGTCAGGATCGAGGGAAAGATGAACGAAGCAAAGTACAGAGAGATCCTTGATGAAAACCTGCTCCAGAGCGCTCAGAACTTCATACTGGGGCAAAGGTTCACCTTCCAACAGGACAACGCGGGAGTGGCTTCGGGACAAGTCTCCGAATGCCCTTGAGTGGCCCAGCCAGAGCCTGTAACAAAAAGTGGAAAAAGTCAAGGGCTCTGAATACTTTATGAATGCACTGTACAGTGGGGGGGGGGGAGTATTTGATCCCCTGCTGATTTTGTACGTTTGCCCACTTACAAAGAAATGATCAGTCTATAATTGTAATAGTAGGTTTATTTGAACAGTGAGAAACAGAATAACAACAACAAAAATCCAGAAAAAACGCATGTCAAAAATGTTATAAAATGATTTGCATTTTAATGAGGGAAATAAGTATTTGACCCCTCTGCAAAACATGACTTAGTACGTGGTGGCAAAACCCTTGTTGGCAATCCGAGGTCAGATGTTTCTTGTAGTTGGCCACCAGGTTTGCACACATCTCAGGAGGGATTTTGTCCCACTCCTCTTTGCAGATCTTCTCCAAGTCATTAAGGTTTCGAGGCTGACGTTAGGCAACTCGAACCTTCAGCTCCCTCCACAGATTTTCTATGGGATTAAGGTCTGGAGACTGGCTAGGCCACTCCAGGACCTTAATGTGCTTCTTCTTGAGCCACTCCTTTGTTGCCTTGGCCGTGTGTTTTGTGTCATTGTCATGCTGGAATACCCATCCACGACCCATTTTCAATGCCTTGGCTGAGGGAAGGAGGTTCTCTCCCAAGATTTGACGGTACATGGCCCCGTCCATCGTCCCTTTGAAGCGGTGAAGTTGTCCTGTCCCCTTAGCAGAAAAACACCCCTAAAGCATAATGTTTCCACCTCCATGTTTGACGGTGGAGATGGTGTTCTTGGGGTCATAGGCAGCATTCCTCCTCCTCCTCCAAACACGGCGAGTTGAGTTGATGTCAAAGAGCTCCATTTTGGTCTCATCTGACCACAACACTTTCACCAGTTGTCCTCTGAGTCATTCAGATGTTCATTGGCAAACTTCAGACGGGCCTGTATATGTATTCTTGAGCAGGGGGACCTTGCGGGCGCTGCAGGATTTCAGTCCTTCACGGTGTAGTGTGTTACCAATTGTTTTCTTGGTGACTTTGGTCCCAGCTGCCTTGAGATCATTGACAAGATTCTCCCGTGTAGTTCTGGGCTGATTCCTCACCGTTCTCATGATCATTGCAACTCCACGACGTGAGATCTTGCATGGCGCCCCAGGCCGAGGGATATTGACAGTTATTTTGTGTTTCTTGCATTTGCGAAAAATCACACCAAATGTTGTCACCTTCTCACCAAGCTGCTTGGCGATGGTCTTGTAGCCCATTCCAGCCTTGTGTAGGTCTACAATCTTGTCCCTGACATCCTTGGAGAGCTCTTTGGTCTTGGCCATGGTGGAGAGTTTGGAATCTGATTGATTGATTGCTTCTGTGGACAGGTGTCTTTTTTACAGGTAACAAGCTGCGGTTAGGAGCACTCCCTTTAAGAGTGTGCTCCTAATTTCAGCTCGTTACCTGTATAAAAGACACCTGGGAGCCAGAAATCTTTCTGATTGAGAGGGGGTCAAATACTTATTTTCCTCATTAAAATGGAAATCAATTTATAACATTTTTGACATGCGTTTTTTCTGGATATTTTTGTTGTTATTCTGTCTCTCACTGTTCAAATAAACCTACCATTAAAATTATTGACTGATCCTTTCTTTGTCAGTGGGCAAACGTACAAAATCAGCAGGGGATCAAATACTTTTTCCCCCCACTGTATATATTGTATGTGTTACTTTAATTAAGCGTGTATCATCCATAGTACACTTTAAACGAAATAAACCATTATCATCGTTGAATATTGGAGCGCTCTTTGCCATCTGCGCTTGATACCAGTTGGGGTACTTTGTGACTCACTGGACATAGCTAGATAGCTAAGATTAGCTAGTGTCGCTAACTGTGACTGTTAGCTAGCTACAGTAACTATGTTGACCGGGTGCTTTCTTGTCTAGTCTTAGCTAGACTACCAATGTTTTACAAACAAAAACACTAGCTACAGTTGAAGTCGGAAGTTTACATACACTTAGGTTGGAGTCATTAAAACTTGTTTTTCAACCACTCCACAAATGTATTGTTAACAAACTATAGTTTTGGCAAGTCGGTTAGGACATCTACTTTGTGCATGACACAAGTAATTTTTACTAGGATTGAATGTCAGGAATTGTGAAAAACTGAGTTTAAATGTATTTGGCTAAGGTGTAAAGTTCCAACTTCAACTGTAGCTCAATTAACTACCTAATATCACACAGGATAGACCCCAAATGTATTGACTTAGCTAGCTACCTCTGCTCTAACAGTTGGCTTAGATAGCTAGCTAACATTAACGTTAGCTGACATAAACGGAGAAACTTTGAAAACAACCATGACCATTCAAGAATCTAAGCAAACCACAACGTCCAAACTAATTAGTGACTGCCACGAAATAGACTACTACAAATACAAAAGCTACAATTACGTATTTTGAACTTTTTGTTATCTTCTCCGGCTGGCCTCGACTGTTAACCAACTGAGTGAATCTAACACCGACTGTTGGAAAGACAGGCACCGAGTCGGGCTCGAGCTGCAAAGCAGACGGCTCGAGCAGCAGAGGCAGCTGCTGCTGAATCGTGTGTTTTTGTTTTTGCTAGCTGTCTATTAAGGATACTTAAGCAAGCATTGATGTTGGCAATTGATGATACATGTATGATGTTCAGTGGCAACTCGTCATCACCCATATGTTTGGCAAAAAAAAAAGTTGCATGTTATTTTGATATTGTGTCCCATATCAGTTTGCAAACCATGTAAAAAAAAAAAATTGTTAATAAAGCTGCATACAAACATTTGTCTCTTTTTTGCTCTTGAGTAAGGCAGCTCCAAAATGCAGGTTTCAGCCTAGCTCAGTGCTTTCTGTGATGGTGGGGCAGCCAGTGGAAAATACACAGCGTAGGGGTTGGTCATGTTCTCTAGTTGCACCGTGATTGGCTCAGTGTTCTGTCACGAATGGGGACACTACTTCACTGCAAAATCTACAGGGAGAACTCCAAAATTCAAGCCCCTTGGGTGCTGCCATAGATTTACATTAGAAGTGTCCATCCAAGAAAGCTCAAGGTCATTGGTAAAATGACATCAAATCACATATCTACCGTTGCTTTGATTGGACTGATCATGTCAACATCATACTTTCAAAATCTTAGCAAGCAAGCTAGACAAGCAGTCATCATCATGAATCAAGTCGACAATCTACTGGCAAACCCTTTTCAACCCTTGTCATATGAAGAGAAATTAGAGATAAAACGTATTGGTGCTCATCGGCCTTTGGACATAAACATTACACAACAAGTTGGAAATCGCAAATTCAACAATGAGTGGTTTGGATGAAATTAGTGGCTAACTGCAAGCGTTGCAGAGGAATCACTATTTTGCTACCCCTGCCTGCTCTTCGGTGGAGAGGGTGTGTGGTCCTAGTCTGGGATTAAGGGTCTCTTTTCAAAGTTTAAAAGGATAAGCATTCACATGCAAAACCATCGGCCAGAAAAGGTTGAATACATTGGCCATGCTGTCAATCCAGCATGACTTCTGCCGCGTTCAAATCAACTGGAAACTCGGAACTGGGAATACTAAAGATTTCAGTAAGTTCAAGACAACTGGGAACTCGGAAAAAAACGAGCTCAGACTGGGAAAATACGTTTTGAAAGGTCATCCAACTCGGAATTGCAAGTCAGGAACTCTCGCCTCTTTCTAGAGCTCTGACCTGAAGATCAGTGACATCGTGATTCAACCTTGTTTTTATCTGAGTTCCCAGTTATCTTGAAAGCACCATAAATCCAGCAAATGCCAGACTTTGCCCACAAGATGGACCCCCACGCCACCTTCCTGTTCAAGTGAGCACAGCACAACAGTGAATCTAAAAATGTCTTGTATGCTGCTGCATAAATTATGTCATATGCCAGGGAGATATGTATACTGTAACTAAGAAAGTAATACTGGATGTTGTGTTGTAGCTGTTAGTAGCCCATGTGCCTCACCCTAATAATTTGGTCCCTTTTTCCCTCATAACTTAGCCCACTGTTCTGACTTGGTGGTGCACATGTAGCCTATGGCCTGTTTTAGAGAAATGTAATCATTGAATATTGTAAGAGCTTTCATTGTCTGCTTATATGCCTCCTTTATCTTACGGTCCTGACTTGGTGTACAGGGAGAATACTGTAAGAACGGCCCATGTTCTGAGTTCTGTCGCTGTACATTTCAAAGGTGCTGAACAAATAGTTATTGACTATGTCCATCTTAGCTCGCTCATTGTCTTATTTGAAATTACGGATTGCATCTTATCCGCTCATCGTTACCATATGCCATAGTTTGTACATCTCAATTGTCAGTAAAAAAACATTTGTTTTTAAGCAAGTCAGCCATGTTTTAAAAAATGCAGTAAATGAGTCTGAATGCACTGTTTCGCTGCCAGAGAAGGCTCTGTTGATAGCCAGGTGTAGCGGTGGTATGGATTCACTCCATGGTGATGAAAAGAAAGCTCTGCTTTTGGGACAGCTTTATGTAGGTCCTAGCAGTTTGTGGGCACCGTTTGTCACCGTTATAGTGCAATGAATGTATTGTTTAGTGTTGTGTGTAGTGGCTTTGCTGGCATGCATTTAAAAAATATATGTTGAGATTGCCTCACCAAGATTTACATGCTAACATCGCCACTGGTAGCAACCTAACCATTATGAAACTTACATTTGATCAAATAAACCTTATATGTAGCAAATTAGCAATTACATGTTTTGTTGACCAAATTCGACACTCATTAACCTCTATACAAAGATTCCTCAATTCGTGGTCTTACTTTCGAGGACAGATTTTGGGCAGTAACCCTCCAGCTTTGCCTCTTTCTCTGGTTGCGTTTAACTATTTAAGGAACGGCTCCCAGAATGCTTTGAGAAGGTAGGATAACATAAAGAATGATAGAGGCTTCTAGTTGCCAAAAAGGACCTGTTAGCATGGGCAGCGCCAATGAGGGCTTTCACCGATTTAATGTTGTCAACTCGGTGGGACTTGCAACTTCATTGGCTGAACTCTCCTGGTGACCCTGTTGGAGTCATATCCAACCAGGTAATCAGGAAGGATCCGCCAATCGTGAAGAAGAAAATTGACTACTTCAAAATTGAGATATCCTCAATGGTCTAACACAGGCTGTCACAGACGCGATAATGGCACAGATACAAAGAGTCCTCTATCTATCTCTATGTAGGAAACGGCACAGGCTTGTTCATGCAAACGCTGTCGACGCTATCCGGGATCCTTAGCAGCTGATACAAAGTAACAACATTTTTACTACAGTTTGCGCTGGAATTAGTTCGAGGGTGGGGTAAGAATATATCGAGACTATCGGGTTGATGTCGTATTTTATAGTTTTATTTCACGGGGAAATGAAATACTTCTTGTTGACTTAGTCAGGTCAGGTGTTACAGCCTATGTGGACCAGGCAAATGACTGTTGCTAGGTTGGTTGGTCGCCATAAAAACGTTCAATTGTAATGATCCCAGTCATTTTAACTTGAATTAACTTTTCGAAAATTCTACCGGCATGTATTTGACATAATGAAATGCTTTACAAACATATGCCTTGTAGCCTTCAAACTTAAATTCATACTTCAATGCAATATTTGCTCAAAATAAGCTGTTGAATGTAATTCAAGTCACTTGGATGTTGTCTGTTGTCAAACTAAGATTTTGAATATCCATCTCTCTCCAAGACATCAAAACAGAAACGTTAACAGACACCCACATGTACTAATTTCTCTACACACTTCTCTCCACTACTGAAATTAACACCTGCCATTCACACTCGTGACTATTCCCTGTTAGGGAGTGAAGAGGTTCTAAACCTCAGTGGCTATGTTGAATACAGTACAATACATTAGAAAGACAGATCATAATGGACCCTGTTAGATCTGACAGGTGTCACTATCACCTCTCAGATAGAAACTAACATGGGACACTGTTGAGCAAGCTACCTAGATGGTGTGTGTGAGTGGGGAAAAGCCCCCGGCCATACCAGGCCAGCCATTAGTGAGGCTGTATTCTGTATTTTTCAGTTTGTCCATGAAGAACCCCTGATGGGAGTAGGTCACATGATTATAAGTAGGCCTAGCTAGCTGTGCTGGAGCTCACACACACTCTCTCTCTCACACACACACCCCTCACATAATTTTTCCCCAACCCAAGGTTTTAGACTCTCGCCATGAGAATTCGCCTCCACAGTCCACACACACACGCACAGAGAGAGAGAGCAAAAGGGAGAGAAAGATACTGTAGCTATTTCCTGTTAATGAGTAAATAGTGTGTCAAGGCCCTTGCCCTGTGGACATGAAGGGAGCATGTTGAACATTTGCTAGTGGCAGTGTACTGACTGTTTTACAGGCAGTCAGTGTTGTAGTGGAGTATAAATGCCATTTACGCACCTTTTTTATTTTGCATTATCGTTTACTGAATTTTTTCTGGGAAAATTCATTGAAAGTAGAGAAAGCGTTACTCTACTTACACTGCGTTCACCCGCCGGGATACTTGGCTGACCTGTATTTCATGCTCCACACCCCCTCTCGCCTCCTCCCCTTTCCTCCCAGGTCAGTATGGGGAAGTGTAAAACTTAAATTCCTAAATGGCAACCTATTACCTATGTAGTGCATTACTTTTATGGGCCCTGATCAAAAGTAGGCACCACCAGAAGTGCTTCTTCTTGACACTCTGTGTGTAGTGTACTGTAGGAGGAAGCTGTGTCCTGTCTGTCTGTGTACGTAACAGTTGAGCCAGAGACTATAGAGACAGATGGGTGTGTGAACTGTGTCTTTGGTACCCAGCTGTGTGAACTAAGCACACACATTCACACACACACATGCAGCCAGTGGGTTACTTTCCTCTATGGCACACACTCCTGTCTGTATGTTTTGGCCGGCCTTGGTGTCGCTAGGCTGTCGTGTGTGTGTGTGTGTGTGTGTGTGTGTGTGTGTGTGTGTGTGTGTGTGTGTGTGTGTGCGCGCACGTCCACCCACCCAGTAGAGAGATATCATTGAGCTACAGTGGTTGGGCAAATAAGACCAAACTTGCTCTGAGGCCCATACATACTGATGGTGCACTGACATTTTACATGGGACATAACCCTTTCTCCATCCTTTTTAGCATGAAATATGCTTATGAATGTTTTTTTATTAATATATTTATGCCTTATAAAGGATCTATGAAGGCTTCATTAAGTTGAAAGTATATTTTATTTCAATGCAATTTAGTTGACGGGGTCAGTTCACAACTGTGACCGTTAGGTCTATGCTATGATGCTAATGAACATCAATCAAGTTCGTAGGAGCATGTCAAATTGGGTCTCAAATTAAAGCTAAGAGACTATTTTTTTGAAGTTAAGGCAAATATACATAAAACAAAACAAATCCATCCTAAAAATGTGGAATAAGCAAAGGCTTTGATTTCTTGTCAAAGAGATGGAAAAGGGGTCTTAGAAAACATCTACAGTACCAGAAAAAGTATTGTGTTTTTAGAAATACATCAAAACACAATGATGTTGAAGACCCCTGCCAAGTTATATTAACACTTTTATATTTAGTTTTGGAGAAATTGTTTGCTTCTTGTAAGTTTAAGAAATATTGCCTTGTGCCTCGAAATTCCGTTACCAAAAAAACACATCTTAAAGATATTTTTGAATCTCTCCCTCATGAAGAGGGAGGATAATGAACACACACAGAAGTAACAAGTAAAGGTAGACCTATCAATTAGTGTTTTTACTGATATCAATTTTATGTATTAATTAAGTGAAATTCCGTTGCCAAATCAGTATCGGGATTTCTGGAAAATCGGTAACGGAATTTCTGCAATTGAATTTGCTACAATGGGAAATCATAGTTGTCACAAACCACAGTTGGGTTCACACGTTTGGACAGCACAGTAGAGTACAATAAAGAAAAGTAGAGTATAGTTCACAGTACAGTATACAGTAGAGCACACTGAGCTGAATTCACTAATTTATTATGCTCTACTGTACTGAACTATACTTTACTGAACTCTACTGTACTGTACTGTGCTCTACTGTGCTGTACTTTGATGTCCAAACTTGCAGTGGTGGAAAAAGTACCCAATTGTCATACTTAATAGAAAATGACTCAAGTAAAAGTAAAAATGACCCAGTAAAATACGACTTCAATAAAAGTATTTGGTTTTAAATATACTTAAGTATCAAAAGTATAAATCATTTCAAATTCCTTACATAAAGTAAACCAGATGGCACCATTTTCTTGTTTTTTAGCCAGGGGCACACTCCCAACACTCAGACATAATTCACAAACGAAGCATGTGTGTTTAGTGAGTCCGCCAGATCAGAGGCAGTAGGGATGACCAGGGATGTTCTCTTGATAAGTCTGTGGTTGTCAGGGAAATGTATGGAGTAAAAAGTATATAATTTTCTTTAAATCAAATCAAATCAAATTTATTTATATAGCCATTCGTACATCAGCTGATATCTCAAAGTGCTGTACAGAAACCCAGCCTAAAACCCCAAACAGCAAGCAATGCATGTGAAAGAAGCACAGTGGCTAGGAAAAACTCCCTAGGAAAAACTCCCTTGAAAGGCCAAAAACCTAGGAAGAAACCTAGAGAGGAACCAGGCTATGAGGGGTGGCCAGTCCTCTTCTGGCTGTGCCGGGTGGATATTATAACAGAACATGGTCAAGATGTTAAAATGTTCATAAATGACCAGCATGGTCAAATAATAATAATCATAGTAGTTGTCGAGGGTGCAACAAGCACGTCCGGTGAACAGGTCAGGGTTCCATAGCCGCAGGCAGAACAGTTGAAACTGGAGCAGCAGCACGGCCAGGTGGACTGGGGACAGCAAGGAGTCATCATGCCAGGTAGTCCTGAGGCATGGTCCTAGGGCTCAGGTCCTCCGAGAGAAAGAAAAAAAGAGAGAAAGAGAGAATTAGAGAGAGCATATTTAAATTCACACAGGACACCGGATAAGACAAGAGAAATACTCCAGATGTAACAGACTGACCCTAGCCCCCCGACACATAAACTACTGCAGCATAAATACTGGAGGCTGAGACAGGAGGGATCAGGAGACACTGTGGCCCCATCCGATGAAACCCCCGGACAGGGCCAAACAGGCAGGATATAACCCCACCCACTTTGCCAAAGCACAGCCCCCACACCACTAGAGGGATGTCTCCAACCACCAACTTACCGTCCTAAGACAAGGCCGAGTATAGCCCACAAAGATCTCCGCCACGGCACAACCCAAGGTGGGGGCGCCAACCCAGACAGGAAGACCACGTCAGTGACTCAGCCCACTCAAGTGACGCACCCCTCCCATGGACGGCATGGAAGAACACCAGTACGCCAGTGACTCAGCCCCTGTAATAGGGTTAGAGGCAGAGAATCCCAGTGGAGAGAGGGGAACCGGCAAGGCAGAGACCGCAAGGGCGGTTCGTTGCTCCAGCCTTTCTGTTCACCTTCACACCCCTGGGCCAGACTATACTTTTTTAGGACCTACTGAAGAGATAAGTCTTCAGTAAAGACCTAAAGGTTGAGACTGAGTCTGCGTCTCTCACATGGGTAGGCAGACCATTCCATAAAAATGGAGCTCTATAGGAGAAAGCCCTACCTCCAGCCGTTTGCTTAGAAATTCTAGGGACAATTAGGAGGCCTGCGTCTTGTGACCGTAGCGTACGTGTAGGTATGTACGGCAGGACCAAATCGGAAAGATAGGTAGGAGCAAGCCCATGTAATGCTTTGTAGGTTAGCAGTAAAACCTTGAAATCAGCCCTTGCCTTAACAGGAAGCCAGTGTAGGGAGGCTAGCACTGGAGTAATATGATCAAATTCTTTGGTTCTAGTCAGGATTCTAGCAGCCGTATTTAGCACTAACTGAAGTTTGTTTAGTGCTTTATCCGGGTAGCTGGAAAGTAGAGCATTGCAGTAGTCCAGCCTAGAAGTAACAAAAGCATGGATTAATTTTTCTGCGTCATTTTTGGACAGAAAGTTTCTGATTTTTGCAATGTTACGTAGATGGAAAAGAGTTGTCCTTGAAACAGTCTTGATATGTTCTTCAAAAGAGAGATCAGGTTCCAGAGTAACGCTGAGGTCCTTCACAGTTTTATTTGAGACGACTGTACAACCATCCAGATTAATTGTCAGATTCAACAGAAGATCTCTTTGTTTCTTGGGACCTAGAACAAGCATCTCTGTTTTGTCCGAGTTTAAAAGTAGAAAGTTTGCAGCCATCCACTTCTTTATGTCTGAAACACAGGCTTCTAGCGAGGGCAATTTTGGGGCTTCACCATGTTTCATTGAAATGTACAGCTGTGTGTCGTCCGCATAGCAGTGAAATTCAACATTATGTTTTCGAATGACATCCCCAAGAGGTAAAATATATAGTGAAAACAATAGTGGTCCTAAAACGGAACCTTGAGGAACACCGAAATGTACAATTGATTTGTCAGAGGACAAACCATTCACAGAGACAAACTGATATCTTTCCGACAGATAAGATCTAAACCAGGCCAGAACTTGTCCATGTAGACCAATTTGGGTTTCCAATCTCTCCAAAAGAATGTGGTGATTGATGGGATCAAAAGCGGCACTAAGATCTAGGAGCACGAGGACAGATGCAGAGCCTCGGTCTGACGTCATTAAAAGGTCCTTTACCACCTTCACAAGTGCAGTCTCAGTGCTATGATGGGGTCTAAAACCAGACTGAAGCGTTTCGTATACATTGTTTGTCTTCAGGAAGGCAGTGAGTTGCTGTGCAACAGCTTTTTCAAAAATTTTTGAGAGGAATGGAAGATTCGAAATAGGCCGATAGTTTTTTTAAATTTCTGGGTCAAGATTCGGCTTTTTCAAGAGAGGCTTTATTACTGCCACTTTTAGTGAGCTTGGTACACATCCGGTGGATAGAGAGCCGTTTATTATGTTCAAGCACAGGAAGCAGCTCTTTCAGTAGTTTAGTTGGAATAGGGTCCAGTATGCAGCTTGAGGGTTTGGAGGCCATGATTATTTTCATCATTGTGTCAAGAGATATAGTACTAAAACACTTTAGTATCTCCCTTGATCCTAGGTCCTGGCAGAGTTGTGCAGACTCAGGACAGTGGAGCTTTGGAGGAATACCCAGATTTAAAGAGGAATATAGTGAAGTAAAATAAATATAGGAATATAGTGAAGTAAAAGTTACCCCCCAAAACTACTTAAGTAGTACTTTAAAGTATTTTTACTTAAGTACTTTACACCACTGAAAACTTGTGAAACATAGACGACTAGGATTACTTCAGATTTGATTACCCCAATTCTGTTACTGGGTGTAAATCCTCTTCACTTACTGTATGTAGTTCAATAACCAAAAATGCTTTTTTTCAAAGTCAATGTATCATGCCATAGCTGATACCCCATTCTTTCTGCAGACATCGTGGAATCCTAATTCGGAAAACGTGGACACAAAAAACTGAGGGAGATTTTACTGAAATTCAGTATAAATTGGTAAAAGGATTCATTGTGCATAGAGTTGTTTGGGTTGATAAACTTTGAAATCAATGTTTTTTGTTTGGCGTACTTTTTAATAAAAAAATCAGTCTTGGCGCATGTTCGTTATCAAGGAATTGCCCCCTGCTGTCTTGTGTTGTGTGAATTCTCCCTCTCCGTCCCTCACCCCTGCCATGTGTGTTGTCAGTGAGCTCGTCTGACTAGGGCTGTGGTGCTGTAATTGTGTCAAACCCGCTTTCTTTCCTTTCCACACCACAGGCTTTGTTTCTGTTCTGTAATAGAAAATAGTCTTTGTCAGGATTCAACACTATCTAATCCTCTCTTCCTGTCTGGGGTATTTTCTATACAGGCTTTTGATCGTTTCAAGGAACAGTAGAAATAGTCTAGAATGTCATTGTGTGCTCTAGCCTTAAGATTTCCCTTCACTGGAACTATGGGGCCTTGAAAACAGCCCCAGAGCTACTCCTCCTCCACCAAACTTTACAGTTGACACTATGCATTCGGGCAGGTAGCGTTCTCCTGGCATCCGCCAAACCCAGATTTCTCCGTCGGACTGCCAGATGGTGAAGCGTGATTCATCACTCCAGAGAACACGTTTCCACTGCTCCACAGTAAAATGGTGGCGAGCTTTACGCCACTCCAGCCGACGCTTGGCATTGCGCTGCTTGGCCATGAAAACCCATTTCTTGAAGTTCCCGACGAACAGTTCTTGTGCTCACGTTGCTTCCAGAATCATTTTGGAACTCGGTAGTGAGTGTTGCAAGCGCTACACGCTTCAAGCATTCGGCGGTCCTGTTCTGTGAGCTTGTGTGGCCTACCATTTTGCGGCTGAGCCGTTGTTGCTCCTTGATGATTGCCAGATTGTATACACCTGTCAGCAACGGGTGTGGCTGAAATAGCCGAATCCACTAATTTGAAGGGGTGTCCACATATTTTTTTTGTGTGTATCTAATCTAAAATCAGTTTAAACATCTAAAATTATAGTAGGCCACAACAAACAAAACACTGTCTTTACATGAAACCAAACTTCCAGGACCGTATGGCCAGGTTATTTCTCATTAGCTTTACAAATGAGCTATTATATAACAATACACAATGTAATACAAATGCAATCTCTCTCCTCCCTCCATCCAGTAGTCCCGTATACAGGTTCCATCCCCCAGGCTCCCATGGCCTCCCCATGGCCTTGGTCCCATCATCCTGACCTTTAACCCCCACATACTGTAACACATGGATGACCTGGATACTCTCAGAGGACTTTCTCCTCGACCCCCTCCTCCTGAGGACTCTGTGTCCCTCTCCTCGTCCAGCACCGACATCATCAACTTAGAAGGTACAGGATCAGGGAGTCAGCTACACTACAGTAGTTGCAGTAGTTTGTCCTGTATGTGTTATTGTACCTGTCTTATGTTTGTTGTGTGTTATTGTGACACTTTGTTTTGTGTGTGTCTAGATGTCCATTAAGCTGTGTGTGTGTGTGTGTGTGTGTTTATTGTGTGTGTGTAGATGGCCACTACAGTGCCCTGCTAGCGGAGTTGGAGGCTGATGCTCAGGACCTAGAGGGAGAGTCCTGGAGTGTCTCTGTGGACCAGCAGTACATAAAGAGATTACACAAAGACGCTATAAAGAGACAAGATGTCATCTATGGTAAGACTATAGCTGGGGTAGCTGATCTTATCCTTAAAGAACTGGTTTGGGTGATGATGATAACCATTGCTACAATAATGTTGTTGATGACTTCTTTATAACAGTAATAATGATGACGATGGTAGTAACTTTATAACCGTAATAATGATGCTGTATTTGTGTGTGTGTCAGAGTTGATCCAGACTGAGGTGTACCACATGCGGACCTTGAAGCTGCTGCTGAGTGTGTACCAGTATGAGCTGAGACACAACCTACAGATGGAGGAGACTATGCTGGACAGGATGTTCCCTCAGGTAACACGCACATGGAGAGATGGGAAGAGAGAGAGATCTGAGACAGAGCCTACGGATGAAGGAGCATAAGCTGGACAGGATGTTCCCTCCGGTGACTCCATCTCCTGCTTAAAACCAATAGGTGTGTATTACATGTACAGTAATCATTTCCTTTACTCATCCATCAGATGGACAGCCTGCTGCACATCCACCAACACTTCCTGTGGTGTCTTAGAGACTGCCGCGATGGACAGAATCACTACACAGTCACACAGCTGGGAGCTATACTCATCAACCAGGTAGGAACCATTACACAGACAGGTAGGTCTCATTACACAGTCGCACAATTGGGAGACATACTCATCAACCAGGTAGAAACTATCACACAACAGACAGGTATGTTACACAAACAGGTAGAAACCAGTAATTACACTGTTACACAGACAGGTAGGAACCATTACACAGTCACACAGACCAGGGGAAAACGACTGCCCCCTCTCATTTAAGCCATGGAAGTTGAAGGCCGACTGCGGTACTACAGGCATTGTTAGCAAAAAAACATGATCCCCCATTTTAGTGAATGGATAAAATGGCAATCTTCGTACCAATCAAAGTACCAATAATTGCTTCTAATACACCAGATGTTTATCTTTGAACCAATTATTTTAAAATCGCACACAGAATAAGTTATTTTTGTTGATTTTGTTAATTTTGTTGCTAATGGCAGCCTGCAGTACCCAGGTCCACCTTCATCTTGAGTTAATGAATGTGAAGGGGCAGCACTGAGCTAGCCTGCAACTTCACTTCCTTGAGTAGCTCAAACTGCGCATGTTGTCTCCATGAGACACCGTCTTAACCGACTTCATTTGGCTTCAATGCGCTATTGAGTATTCACATAGGAATGAATGGTTTCACGTGATCGATGGCTTGGTCCATTCATATATATATACAGTCATTGAAACAGACATGTATGAACCATTACACTGTAACACAAACAGGTAGGAGCCATTACACTGTCACACAGCTGGGATATATACTGATCAACTAGGTAGCCCCCCTCTCTCTCTCTGATTCTGAGAAAGCATTCTCAAGAAATTATGACTCTCTGTAGTATCCCTTTGTCATATATTGAGTCATACCTGATGTTTGCTTGTTTATTGTTGTTTACCTGATCATTATCATGATGATGTGGTGGTGTAGTTTTCAGGTGAGATGGGAGAGAGGATGAAGGAGAGCTATGGAGACTGCTGCAGTCACCACACAGATGCTGTCAGCTTCTACAAAGAACAGCTACAGAACAACAAGTTCCAGAACTTGATTAAGAAAATCGGTCGGTTGTCCATCGTGCGGCAGTTAGGAGTCCCAGAATGTATTCTGTTGGTGACTCAGCGGCTCACAAAGTACCCCTTTCTGGTCGAACGCATTCTACAGAACACTGATGGTAACTAACAGTCTCAGTTAGGTAACTGAATGCCTTTAAGTTGGGCTCAGCTGGGCTAGGATGCATATCTCTTTGCACTATCAGCCCCCAGGCCCAGCATGCTTGATAACCGCGCTGTTCACAAATGAAATTTGATTTTACTTCCTGAATTGACTGAATTGAATTGGAATGAACCCAAACCCAATCCTCTACTCTCATCCCATCTTCTCTCATCAGCTGACAGTGAGGAGCACGATGCCCTGGCCCAAGCCCTGGTTCTGATCAGAGAGACAATCTCTGCTGTGGACTCTCAAGTCCATGACTATGAGAGGGCCTCTAGGTTGAGAGACATAGGCAGCAGTTTGGAACCTCATTCCCACAGCAGGCTGAAGGATGGAAGGGTGTTCAAGAGAGAGGACCTGGCAGTGGGGTCCAGAACCCTGCTCCATGAGGGGACTGTCAACTGGCAGGCAGGGAACGAATGGCTGAAAGGTGATTTAAAAGAAATACAGTCAGATCCAAAATTATTGGCATCCTTGATAAAGATCAGGGAAAAAACGGTATCAAATAAATAATACACATACTGAGCTAAATTGTATGCAAAAACAATTTTTTACATGGAACATTTTTTCTCTCAAAAAGATTGGGGTCAAAATTATTAGCACCCCTGTTTTCGGAATCTTTCCAGATCCTTGATATCCTTCATCTGCGCTTATGGACTGCCCAACCACAGGTTTTCACCGTGATTCAAGTCCGGAGACTGAGATGGCCAATGCAAAATATTGATTTTGTTGTCAATTAACCAAATATTTGGGGTTATTGTCTTGCTGGAAGATCTGCTTTCGGCCAAATTTCAGCCTCCTGGCAGAGGCAACCAGGTTTTTGGCTAAAATGTCCTGGTACTGGGTAAAGTTCATGAGTTGACCTTAAAGATATTCTCTGGTACTTTTGTATACTTTTTAGCCAGTAGTTCTGAAAGTAGCGTCCGCGAGCCAAAAAATTGCTTACTATGTCACAAATGTACAGTTACAGTGAGCTCCAAAAGTATTGGGACAGTGACACATTTGTTGTTGTTTAGGCTCTGTACAAGCGTGGCCAAAAGTTTTGAGAATGACACAAATATTAATTTTCACAAAGTCTGCTGCCTCAGTTTGTATGATGGCAATTTGCATATACTCCAGAATGTTATGAAGAGTGATCAGATGAATTGCAATTCATTGCAAAGTCCCTCTTTGCCATGCAAATGAACTGAATCCCCCCCAAAACATTTCCACTGCATTTCAGTCCTGCCACAAAAGGACCAGCTGACATCATGTCAGTGATTCTCTCATTAACACAGGTGTGAGTGTTGACGAGGACAAGGCTGGAGATCACTCGGTCATGCTGATTTGAGTTTGAATAACAGACTGGAAGCTTCAAAAGGAGGGTGGTGCTTGGAATCATTGTTCTTCCTCTGTCAACCATGGTTACCTGCAAGGAAACACGTGCCGTCATCATTGCTTTGCACAAAAAGGGCTTCGCAGGCAAGGATATTGCTGCCAGTAAGATTGCACCTAAATCAACCATTTATCGGATCACCAAGAACTTAAAGGAGAGCGGTTCAATTGTGGTGAAGAAGGCTTCAGGGCGCCCAAGAAAGTCTAGCAAGCGCCAGGACCGTCAGGACCGCACTCACACCTGGCAGCAGGCAGGTGTGAGTGCATCTGCACGCACAGTGAGGTGAAGACTTTTGGAGGATGGCCTGGTGTCAAGAAGGGCAGCAAAGAAGACACTTCTCTCCAGGAAAAACATCAGGGACAGACTGATATTCTGCAAAAGGTACAGGGATTGGACTGCTGAGGACTGGGGTAAAGTCATTTTCTCTGAATCCTCTTTCCGATTGTTTGGGGCATCCGGAAAAAAGCTTGTCCGGAGAAGACAAGGTGAGCGCTACCATCAGTCCTGTGTCATGCCAACAGTAAAGCATCCTGAGACCATTCATGTGTGGGGTTGCTTTTCAGCCAAGGGAGTGGGCTCACTCACAATTTTGCCTTAGAACACAGCCATGAATAAAGAATGGTACCAACACATCCTCCGAGAGCAACTTCTCCCAATCATCCAGGAACAGTTTGGTGACGAACAATGCCTTTTCCAGCATAGTGGAGCACCTTGCCATAAGGCAAAAGTGATAACTAAGTGTCTCAGGGAACAAAACATCGATATTTTGGGTCCATGGCCAGGAAACTCCCCAGACCTTAATCCCATTGAGAATTTGTGGTCAATCCTCAAGAGGTGGGTGGACAAACAAAAACCCTCAAATTCTGACAAACTCCAAGCATTGATTATGCAAGAATGGGCTGCCATCAGTCAGGATGTGGCCCAGAAGTTAATTGACAGCATGCCAGGGCGGATTGCAGAGGTCTTGAAAAAGAAGGGTCAACACTGCAAATATTGACTCTTTGCATCAACTTCATGTAATTGTCAATAAAAACCTTTGACACTTATGAAATGCTTGTAATTATACTTCAGTATTCCATAGTAACATCTGACAAAAATATCTAAAGACACTGAAGCAGCAAACTTTGTGGAATTAATATTTGTGTCATTCTCAAAACTTTTGGCCACAACTGTACGCTAGCATTTTGGATTTGAAATGACACAATGAAAACGAGGTTAAACTGCAGACTGTCAGCTTTAATTTGAAGGTATTTTCATCCAATTCGGGGGGACCGTTTAGAAATTACAGCACTTTTTGTACATAGTCCCCCCATTTTAGGAGACCAAAAAAATTGGGACATATTCACTTGTATGTGTATTAAAGTAGTAAAAAGTTAAGTATTTAGTCCCATATTCATAGCACGCAATGACTACATCTAGCTTGTGACTCTACAAATTTGTTGGATGCATTTGCTGTTTGTTTTGGTTGTGTTTCTGTGTTTTGTTTTGTTTGTTTTTGTTGTGTTTGTGTTTTGTCCCCAATAGAAATGAATGATTCATAATGTATTGTCATTTTGGAGTCACTTTTATTGTAAATAAAAATAGAATATGTTTCTAAACACTTCTACATTAATGTGGGGGCTCCCATGATTACGGATCATCTTAAATGAAGTGTGAATAATGATGAGTGACAAAGTTACAGACGCACAAATATCATACCCCCTCAGAAATGCTAACCCCGCCTGTTATTGTAATGGTGAGAGATTAGCATGTCTTGGGGGTATGATATAAAATGCTAACCTCCCCTGTTATTGTAATGGTGAGAGGTTAGCATGTCTTGGGGGTATGATATAAAATGCTAACCTCCCCTGTTATTGTAATGGTGAGAGATTAGCATGTCTTGGGGTATGATATAAAATGCTAACCTCCCCTGTTATTGTAATGGTGAGAGGTTAGCATGTCTTGGGGGTATGATATAAAATGCTAACCTCCCCTGTTATTGTAATGGTGAGAGGTTAACATGTCTTGGGGGTATGATATTTGTGCATCTGTAACTTTCTCACTCATCATTAATCACGATTCATTCAGGATTATCCATAATCATGGTAGCATCCACATTAATGTAGAAGTGTTTAGAAACATAATCTATTCTTATTTACAAAAAAGTGACTCCAAAATGACACACTACATTATGAATCATTCATTTCTATTGCGCATAATCTGAAACACAACCTAAACAAACAGCAAATGCATCCAACAAATGTGTAGAGTCACAAGCTAGATGTAGTCATTGTGTGCTATGAATATGGGACCAAATACTAAACTTTTTATTACTTTAATACACAGGAATTTGTCCCAATCCAGACAGAAAAGAGAAATAGGCAAAATAACATTTCAATTTAGAGCAATAAAGAAATGGAATAAATTAACTGAGCAAACCAGAAATCTTTCAATATATAAATTTAAACATTATTTTAAAACGATTTAAATATAATACATAGAAATGTTGTGGGACTATAGTAGATGAAGAATCAATATTTTTTAGATTGAGTATTTATTGGGTCATTATGTTAGTATATTATGTATGTTTGTAATAGTGTGTTATATGTGAAAAGTGTTCGTATTATAAATTGTATTTTAATGTTTAAGGACTCTTGGAAGATTAGTCCAAATGGGGACTAAAAGAGATCCAAATCAAATTAAAATCAAACTAATACTTTTAGTCCCCTAAAATGGGGGGACTATTTACAAAAGGTGGTGTAATTTCTAAACAGTTGACCCCATATGGATTAAAATCCCCCCATATTAAAACTGACAGTCTACACTTTAACCACATAGTCATTGTATAATTTCAAAGTGCTGGAGTACAGAGCTAAAAACAACAACAAATGTGTCACTGTCCCAATACTTTTGGAGCTCACTCTATGTGCACCTAGTCATTGCTCTCTCTCGCTCTACTGTGTGTGCATCTTGCCAGCTGTCACTCAAATAGCAAGGGGCTGAAGCTCATTGGCTGAAACTCGAATTGCTAAGGGTACTGGCCAGCGTGGGGTTAATTTATGCTCATGCATCCTTATTTTGACACCAAACCCACCACTGGTGTGCGTTGCCAAAGAGATCTATTTTCATGTCATCCGACCATAACACTGGTTCCAAACCAAGTGCCAATGCCATTTGGCATCCAAGTGCCAACTCCAGGCGTTTAGATTTATTGGATGACATGAAAATAGTGCTCTTTGGCCACGCACACGATGGAGGAACAGCTGTACAGTGAACAGGAGGAGGCCAGGCTAAATCAGTCTCAGAGACTTCCAAGGTAAAAGACGCTACCCATACCAGCTCTACCCAAGCGCTTCAAGATGTCCTCAATAACAGCTGCCCGCAACTCCCATTGTCAGGTCATATGGAATATACACTGCTCAAAAAAATAAAGGGAACACTTAAACAACACAATGTAACTCCAAGTCAATCACACTTCTGTGAAATCAAACTGTCCACTTAGGAAGCAACACTGATTGACAAAAAAATTCACATGCTGTTGTGCAAATGGAATAGAAAACAGGTGGAAATTATAGGCAATTAGCAAGACACCCCCAATAAAGGAGTGGTTCTGCAGGTGGGGACCACAGACCACTTCTCAGTTCCTATGCTTCCTGGCTGATGTTTTGGTCACTTTTGAATGCTGGCGGTGCTTTCACTCTAGTGGTAGCATGAGACGGAGTCTACAACCCACACAAGTGGCTCAGGTAGTGCAGCTCATCCAGGATGGCACATCAATGCGAGCTGTGGCAAGAAGGTTTGCTGTGTCTGTCAGAGTAGTGTCCAGAGCATGGAGGCGCTACCAGGAGACAGGCCAGTACATCAGGAGACGTGGAGGAGGCCGTAGGAGGGCAACAACCCAGCAGCAGGACCGCTACCTCCGCCTTTGTGCAAGGAGGAGCAGGAGGAGCACTGCCAGAGCCCTGCAAAATGACCTCCAGCAGGCCACAAATGTGCATGTGTCTGCTCAAACGGTCAGAAACAGACTCCATGAGGGTGGTATGAGGGCCCGAAGTCCACAGGTGGGGCTTGTGCTTACAGCCCAACACCGTGCAGGATGTTTGGCATTTGCCAGAGAACACCAAGATTGGTAAATTCGCCACTGGCGCCCTGTGCTCTTCACAGATAAAAGCAGGTTTACACTGAGCACGTGACAGACGTGACAGAGTCTGGAGACGCCGTGGAGAACGTTCTGCTGCCTGCAACATCCTCCAGCATGACCGGTTTGGCGGTGGGTCAGTCATGGTGTGGGGTGGCATTTCTTTGGGGGGCCGCACAGCCCTCCATGTGCTCGCCAGAGGTAGCCTGACTGCCATTAGGTACCGAGATGAGATCCTCAGACCCCTTGTGAGACCATATGCTGGTGCGGTTGGCCCTGGGTTCCTCCTAATGCAAGATAGTGCTAGACCTCATGTGGCTGGAGTGTGTCAGCAGTTCCTGCAAGAGGAAGGCATTGATGCTATGGACTGGCCCGCCCGTTCCCCAGACCTGAATCCAATTGAGCACATCTGGGACATCATGTCTCGCTCCATCCACCAACGCCACGTTGCACCACAGACTGTCCAGGAGTTGGCGGATGCTTTAGTCCAGGTCTGGGAGGAGATCCCTCAGGAGACCAGCCGCCACCTCATCAGGAGCATGCCCAGGCGTTGTAGGGAGGTCATACAGGCATGTGGAGCCACACACACCACTGAGCCTCATTTTGACTTGTTTTAAGGAAATTACATCAAAGTTGGATCAGCCTGTAGTGTGGTTTTCCACTTTAATTTTGAGTGTGACTCCAAATCCAGACCTCCATGGGTTGATAAATTGGATTTCCATTGATTATTTTTGTGTGATTTTGTTGTCAGCACATTCAACTATGTAAAGAAAAAAGTATTTAATAAGATTATATCTTTCATTCAGATCTAGGATGTGTTGTTTAAGTGTTCCCTTTATTTTTTTGAGCAGTATATGTGTGTGTATCTGTAGGTCTGTTTTTTTCTGACCATAGAATCTGTGCGTGTCTCCAGGAAGTCTATGTATGAAGGATGCCCAGATCATGCAGAGCCTGACAGAGAAGCTGCGTATGTTTGCTGACATGGCGGAGGCTGTAACAGGGCTGGAGGATGTAGCTAATCGCTCTCGTCTGCTGCTCCGTAGTGACGACTTAGACCCCCAGCAGGGGGAGACACTGCTCAAGGGGGCCATCACTGAGGGTAGGTTTGAATGACAAATCCACCCTTAGACCTTATGCAATTGTGGAGATCTGAGAGGATTTGATAGGTTATAGCAATATTGTAATAGCTCCACCTTCACCTCTGATAGGCTGGCCTTGGTACTCCTGCTAGGTCTGATAGGATCTGATAATAGTGAACTTAACCCTTTTCTTTAGTAAATCTGATATACAGTTGAAGTCGGAAGTTTACATACACCTTAGCCAAATACATTTAAACTCAGTTTTTCACAATTCCTGACATTTAATCCTAGTAAAAATTCCCTGTTCACCACTTTATTTTAAGAATGTGAAATGTCAGAATAATAGTAGAGAATGATTTATTTCAGCTTTTATTTCTTTCATCACATTCCCAGTGGGTCAGAAGTTTACATGCACTCAATTAGTATTTGGTAGCATTGCCTTTAAATTGTTTAACTTGGATCAAACGTTTCGGGTAGCCTTCCACAAGCTTCCCACAATAAGTTGGGTGAATTTTGGCCCATTCCTCCTGACAGAGCTGGTGTAACTGAGTCAGGTTTGTAGGCCTCCTTGCTCGCACACGCTTTTTCCGTTCTGCCCACAAATTTTCTATGGGATTGAGGTCAGGGCTTTGTGATCGCCTCTCCAATACCTTGATTTTGTTGTCCTTAAGCCATTTTGCCACAACTTTGGAAGTATGCTTGGGGTCATTGTCCATTTGAAAGACCCATTTGCGACCAAGCTTTAACTTCCTGACTGATGTCTTGAGATGTTGCTTCAATATATCCACATAATCTTCCTGCCTCATGATGCCATCAATTTTGTGAAGTGCACCAGTCCCTCCTGCAGCAAAGCACCCCCACAACATGATGCTGCCACCCCGGTGCTTCACGGTTGGGATGGTGTTCTTTGGCTTGCAAGCCTCCCCCTTTTACCTCCAAACATAACAATGGTGATTATGGCCAAACAGTTCTATTTTTGTTTCATCAGACCAGAGGACATTTCTCCAAAAAGTACAATCTTTGTCCCCATGTGCAGCTGCAAACCGTAGTCTGGCTTTTTTTATGGTGGTTTTGGAGCAGTGGCTTTTTCCTTGCTGAGCGGCCTTTCAGGTTATGTCAGTATAGGACTCGTTTTACTGTGGATATAGATACTTTTGTACCTGTTTCCTCCAGCATCTTCACAAGGTCCTTTGCTGTTGTTCTGGGATTGATTTGCACTTTTCGCACTAAAGTACGTTCATCTCTAGGAGACAGAACTCGTCTCCTTCCTGAGCGGTATGACGGCTGCGTGATCCCATGGTGTTTATGCTTGCGTACTATTGTTTGTACAGATGAACATGGTACCTTCAAGTGTTTGGAAATTGCTCCCAAGGATGAACCAGACTTGTGGAGGTCTACAATGTCATTTCAGAGGTCTTGGCTGATTTCTTTTGATTTTCCCATGATGTCAAGCAAAGAGGCACTGAGTTTGAAGGTAGGCCTTGAAATACAGGTACACCTCCAATTGACTCAAATGATGTCAATTAGCCTATCAGAAGCTTCTAAAGCCATGACATAATTTTCTGGAATTTTCCAAGCTGTTTAAAGGCACAGTCAACTCAGTGTATGTAAACTTCTGACCCACTGGAATTGTGATACAGTGAATTATAAGTGAAATAATCTGTCTGTAAACAATTGTTGGAAAAATGACTTCTGTCATGCACAAAGTAGATGTCCTAACTGACTTGCCAAAACTGTAGTTTGTTAACAAGAAATTTGCGGAGTGGGTGAAAAACGAGATTTAATGACTCCAACCTAAGTGTATGTAAACTTCCAACTTCAATTGTAAATACTTATTGACCCACCATGAGAATCCGATGTTAGCTTGTCAGTCAGATAATCAGCTTTTAGTTTCTTCTTCTCTCTTCAGTGGATAATCTGCAGAACCTTCTCCTGTCCGGTGTGACTCTGAGAGACCCCTACCCCCCTCCAGAGGACTTCCTGGTATCAGGGGGATACAGTTTGAGGACAGAAGATCTACGGCTCCTTCGAGGGGGGCTAAACCTTGGTGGGCTGCGGAACCTGGCGGCACTCAGGAGAGCCGAAACCTTAGGGGGCTATGTCTGCAATCCCATACCCCTTATGAAGAGTAAGTCTACCGCTCAGTCGACAACTCATATAGATGGACTAAGGTTGCTGGATTGACCCCCACACCTCTCTGATTCAGAGGGGTTGGGTTAAATGATGAAGACACATTTTAGTTGAATGCATTCAGTTGTACAACTGACTAGGTATCTCCCTTTCCTTTATTATACCACTGTTCGTATTCATATCTGGTCATACTGTATCATTCCTCTTATCTCACAAATCCAGTGTTTTCTTTGGAACACAGTTGAACATTATTTGTTCAACATTTGCTGTGCATGTTTTCCAGATGGTAATATACAGGCGGGTGAACGGCCAGGCAGTGTGGCGGTACAACCTCTAGACAGAGGTCAGCATTCAAACTCTGACCCCCAGCTACAGGATCTTGACCAGTCAGAGAGTCTGGAACTGTCGGTGAGTGACTGGCTGTCCCATTCTCTCCCTTTCACTTCCAAGTGGGCACTTGTTCCCTCCTACAAGTGTGCTCTTGTTCTCTCCTCAGAGAGAGAGGGAGGGAGGTATTGACTGGTTTAGTTCGTCTGATTTATGGTATTGTGATTACAGGCTGATGAGTCACCAGCATCATACTGGACTTCTCCATGCCCAAATCCATCCTTTCCTGAAGCTGAGGTAAGTGTTGCTAGATGACTCTGAAGTCTGAACACATCGTGATGTTTAGGTTCATGAATATCTGCAGTCACATTTTTTTTATTGCGCTAACCTGTTGGAGCCAGTTTTTGTATTTTATTAGTTATGCAAATATTTGTCTATTAGAAAATATTTATATTTAAGGATCATTTAATTTATTTACAGTGCTGTGAAAAGTATTTACCCCCTTTCTGATTTTCTCTATTTTTGCATATTTTTGACACCGAATGTTTTTAGATCTTCAACCAAATCCTAATATTAAATAAAAGGAACCTGAATGAAAAAAAGTTTTCATTTATTTCATAAACAAAGTTGTGCAACACCCAAAACCCCTGTGTTAAAAAGTAATTGCCCCTTTACTCAATAACTGGTTGTGCTATCTTTAGCTGCAATGACTGCAACCAAACGCTTCCTAGAGTTGTTGAACAGTCTCTCACATCGCTGTGGAGTTTTGCCCCACTCTTCCATGCAGAACTGTTTTAACTCAGCGACAACATTTGTGGGTTTTCGAGCATGAACTGCTCGTTTCAGGTTCTGCCACAACATCTCAATCAGGTTTAGGTCTGGACTTTGACAAGGCCATTCCAAAACCTTTAAATATGTTGCTTTTCAGCCATTCTGATGTAGACGTGCTTGTGAGTATTGGATCATTGTCTTGCTGCATGACCCAGCTGTACTTCAGCTTCAGCTCACGGACAGATAGCCTGACGTTCTCCTTTAGAATTCTCTGATACAGAGCAGAATTCATGGTTCCTTCAATGATGGCAAGTCGTCCAGGTCCTGAGGCAGCAAAGCTACCCCGAACCATCACACTACCACCGCCATGCTTGACCGTTGGTATGAGGTTCTTACTGTGGAATGCAGTGTTTAGTTTTCGAGAGACGTAACAACGTTCCACTTTTGACACATTCTTGACAATCATCCAGGTGCTTTTTGGCCAACTTGAGTCGACTTTTTAGATGACATGGGTCCCGTTATGTCTGACGAAAACCAAACACTGCATTCCACAGTAAGAACCTCATACCAACGGTCAAGCATGGTGGTGGTAGAATGATGCTTTGGGGATGCTTTGCTGCCTCGGGACCTGGACGACTTGCCATCATTGAAGGAACCATGATTTCTGCTCTATATTATAAAATTGTATTATTTATTTTTTTCTCCCCAATTTCGATCTTGTCTCAATCGCTGCAACTCCCCAACGGGCTCAGGAGGCAAAGGTCGAGTCATGCGTCCTCCGAAACATGACCCACCAAACTTCGCTTCTTAACAGCACCAATGTGTCGGAGGATACACCGTTCAACTGATGACCGAAGTCAGCCTGCAGGCGCCCGGCCCGCCACATAGTCACTAGAGAGCAATTAACCAAGTAAAGCCCCCCTGACCAAACCCTCCCCTAACCCGGACGACGCTGGGCCAATTGTGCGTAGCCCTATGGGACTCCTGATCACGGCAGGTTGTGACACCGCCTGGGATCGAACCCGGGTCTGTAGTGACACCTTAGCCCGCTGCAGCACTCGGGAGGCCTGTATTAGAGAATTCTAAAGGAGAATGTCAGGCTATCCATCCGTGAGCTGAAGCTGAAGCGTAGCTGGGTCATGGAGGAAGACAATTATCCAAAACACAAAAGCAACTCTACATCAGAATGGCTGAAAATCTACAAATGTAAAGTTTTGGAATGGCCTAGTCAAAGTCCAGACCTAAACCTGATTTGAAATGTTGTGGCAGAACCTGAAATGAGCAGTTCATGCATGAAAACACACAAATATTTCTAAGTTAAAGTAAGAAGAGTGGGCCAAAATTCCTCCACAGCGATGTGAGTATGATCAACAACTCTACGAAGTGTTTGGTTGCAGTCATTGCAGCTAAAGATGGCACAACCAGTTAATGAGTGTAAGGGGGCAATTTCTTTTTTCACACAGGGGCATTGGGTATTGCATAACTTTATCAAAATGTTGTGTTATTTGTTCACTCAGGTTCCCGTTATCCAACATCAGGTTTTGGTCAAAGATCTGATAACATTCGGTGTCAAAAATATGCAAAAATAGAGAAAATCAGAAAGGGGGCAAATAATTTTTCATGGCACTCTATATGGTTTATGCATTAATTTGGTTATGCTCTATTATTTGAATTCTAATAGGCCAATTACTCCCTCTATCCTCAATTAGTTGTAAGTATGGGTGGACCTGCCCGGATATCCACATATTGGGTATATAGAAACAGGAAGTGAGGCCTACGAGTTATGGCAAAGGTTTTACCTTGATCTAATTTGTATACCTGGAATACTGGAACCTTTTGTTTACCTTGCACTTATTTGTTTGGATTCTTGAGTTTACGATGGGATGTGCATCTCAAATCTTGCAATTGGTTTTCTCACGGCTATTCAAAAGCTGCTACACAACCTTATTTCTATCTCTCTCTCCCCAGTTCTTTGACAGAGTGCTGCTGCTCTCACAGAAACTCTACAGTCTGCTGGTAAGACATACTGTATCTATTCTTTACATTCTACAGACACAGTTGCTACGTTTGACCGGTCTTATCTTACTATTAGATAGGTTTTAACTGTGTCCCCTGCCCGTCCCCTGGTCTGCAGTTTGTCCTCTGACTCCTGGTGTGAAGTTTGTTCCCTGCCCGTCCCCGTAGGCCATCGTGTCCCAGCAGGACAGCCACATTGAGTTGCAGCGTGCCTCGCTGTCAGCGCGTGAGCATCCGGGCCGTCCTCGTGGAAATGTGCTCCTGGAGCAGGAGAAACAACGTAACATGGAGAAACAGAGAGAGGAGATGGCTAACTTCCACAAGCTGCAGACACAGCACAGACAAGAACAGGTATTGAACTAGAACACAGTTTATTACATTATAGAAATGGAGAGAGGAGATGGCCTACTTCCACAAACTGCAGACAGCATAGACTAGAACACAGTTTAAAACCCTGAGGTAGAAAATGGTTTATTATGTTAGAGAAACGGAGAGAGACACCATCAGGAACAGACACCATCAGGAACAGGTAACTAGAATAGAGCTTTAAACTGCAGACACTGTATCAGTTATTACATCTTTCAGCTTTTACCAAAATATAGCCACATGTTGTATATGTATACATACAATCTTGTTATACGGTTACACCTGCTGGATGAATGTTGCTTGTCTGTCTGTCTGTGCACAGGTACTTGCGATTTTCTGTGTCTTTATTTTTATCTCAATTTAATCCTCGATCTATTAATTGAACTATCTATTGTGTTTATCTATGATATCTATCTTATCTCTCTGCCTCACAGGTGTCAAACTTGTTCCATGGAGGGCAGAGTGTCTGCATGATTTTTACTTCTCCATTATACTTGATTGATCACTGATTTAGTTAGGAACTTTCCTCGCCTGGTCTTCTAGTTGCTCCAACAGAAACTCAGGCCTCCATGTCATTTTTGAAATGTATTTTACCTTTATTTAACTAGGCAAGTCAGTTAAGAACAAATTCTTATTTTCAATGACGGCCTAGGAACAGTAGGTTAACTGCCTTGTTCAGGGGCAGAACGACAGATTTTGTACCTTGTCAGCTCGGGGATTCGATTTTGCAACCTTTTCGGTTACTAGTCCAACGCTCTAACCACTAGGCTACGCTGCTGCCGCAAATGAGTAATGAGTTTGACACCCTTGCTTATCTATCTCACTTTTCTCTCATTGCTATTTCATCCATCTCATTCTCAGGCTCGCTGGGAGGAGGAGCGGGAGTGCCACCAGTTGCAGGCGGAGGTCCTGGAGGCGGAGCTAAGACAGAGAGAGGAGGAGTGTAGGAGAATGAAGGAGAAGCTAGCAGAGGAGAGGGGGGAGCTGGAGAGATGGAGAGAAACCTACCAACAAGTTTCTGCTTTGTTTTGTTACATTCTACAGTGTTACAATATAACAATTGTGGTCTTACTGTGATAAGAGTGTCTGCTAAATTACCAAAATGTAAAGTGGTCTATTAAGAGTTAAAAATAAATTAAAACAAAGCTTCAATTGCCAATTTTATCCAAGTGAGTGCTGCTGGCATGTTTCCATTGTTCATGTGACGTACCTTACCAACAGGATCTGGAGAGGCTAAGGGAGTCTACAAGGACTGTGGAGAAACAGAAGGAACGCCTGGATTTACAGATGAAGTTGAAGAAGAACAAGACCATTGCCAAACCTGGGAGTTTTAACTTCAACACTCAGCAGGTGAGGAGGTGGTGTGGTCGTTAAGGTCTGAGGACCAATAGTGCTCTCACCACCCATTTATAGATATTGATGTATGGGATGTTTAGGTCATCTGGTCATTCTCTTCTTCTCCTCAGGCTCTCCCCCACTCCCAGTCGTTCCGAGGGGACCTCCCCCACTCTGCTTCCTTCCGAGGGGACCTCTCCCAGTCGTTCCGAGGGGACCTGATGGGTGGTTGGACAACGGGAGGTGACGTGACCCCCATCCCGGCCTCTAAGGTCCACGTCCAACCCAGCCCCTCTCTAGTCACAGCTTTCTTCCTGGAGCCGCCCCCAGAGGTGAGACGTAGCTTGGAAGTAACGTGGGCTAGACTACATGGATGGACAGTATACCAACCACAGATAGGGTTGAAAAATTCCGTCAACTTTCCCCAAATTCTAGAAATAGGAAATATGAGAAGTAGAAGATTTCTGGAAAACTTCGGAATTTTGGAAAAGTTAACAGTACTTTGCAAACCCTATCCACAGGACTATGTGAATTTTTGTATTCTATTTGTTGTACTGTAGTGTATTGATATTTTGTATGCTGACCTCACAAAATGCATTTCCATGAAAAGTGACAAAGTTCCCTATCAGATGGTACACTCGATACAACACTCTTACGAGTTTGATCCCCGTAGCTGTGTGTTGTAACTCGTTTCCCAGTATTCATAATCTCGTTCCCAGACACTTCCGCCCAAAAGCGAGTCTGGTGGACCAATGCGTCAAACTTGGCCTTCGTTAGCCAATACAGAAAGAGCAGGAGAAACTCCCAGAGCATAAGCATTGACTTAATCTACCAACCAATCATCTCTGACAACTATGGTCGGGTGGTATTCAGATTTTCATAGCGTCATACAGTTTCTGTACCACCCGGAGTATACGGTATTACCGGAAGTGCAAGGGATGCCATTTAAAAAAATAACATCTAAAAAAATGTACGAATAATATTGATGCACAAACAATTAAGGCAACAGGAATCTTGATCCAGGAGGAGATTAAATGTGTCTGCTGTAAACAAGAAGCTTGATTTTGACATATAGCCACTTAGCTAGCAATTTAGCAAACCAAATGCCTAGATGGAGCCCTGAGCTGGATATACAGTGCCTTCAGAAAGTATTCAAACCCCTTGGCTTTTCCCACTTTTTATTGTTACAGCCTGAATTCAAAATTGATTAAATAAAATAAAACTCTCACCCATCTACACACAATACCCCATAATGACAAAGTGAAAACATGTTTTTAGAAATGTTTGCGCAGTTATTGAAAATGAAATACAGAAATAAACCATTTACATACTGTAAGTATTCACACTCCTGAGTCAATACTTTGTAGAAGCACCTTTGGCAGTGATTACAGCTGTGAGTCTTTCTGGGTAAGTCTCTAAGAACTTTCCACAACTGAATTGTGCGACATTTGCCCATTATTCTTTTCAAAGTTCTTCAAGCTCAAATTGGTTGTTGATCTTTGATGGACAACCATTTTCAGGTCTTGCCATTAGATTTTGAAGTAGATTTAAGTCAAAACTATTACCTGGCCACTCAGGAACATTCACTGTCTTCTTGGTAAGCAACTCCAGTGTAGATTGTCCTGCAGAAAGGTGAATTAATCTCCCAGTGTCTGGTGGAAAGCAGACTGAACCAGGTTTTCCTCTGGGATTTTGCCTTTCCTGAGCTCCATTAGGTTTATTTTTATCCTGAAAAACTCCCCAGTCCTTGCTGATGAAACGCATACCATGACATGATAACATGATACAACCACCACCATGCTTGAAAATATGAAGAGTGGTACTCCGTAATGTGTTGGATTTGCCTCAAACATAACACTTTGTATTCAGGAGATACAATAAATTTAAAAAATCACTCTGTCATTTAGGTTAGTATTGTGGAGTAACTACAATGTTGATCCATCCTCCGTTTTCTCCTATCACAGCCATTAAACTGTTGAACATTTTTAAAGTCAGAATTGGTCTCATGGTAAAATCCCTGAGCATTTTCCTTCCTCTCCGGCAACTGAGTTTGGAAGGATGACTGTATGTTTGTAGTGGCTGGGTGTATTGATACACAATCCAAAGTGTAATTAATAACTTCACCATGCTCAAACGGATATTCAATGTCTGCTTTTTTTTTTTACCCATCTACCAATAGGTGCCCTTCTTTGCGAGGCATTGGAAAATTTTCCTGGTCTTTGTGGTTGAATCTGTGTTTGAAATTCACTCCTCGACTGAGGGACCTTACAGATAATTGTATGTGTGTGTGGTACAGAGATGAGGTAGTCATTCAAATATCATGTTAAACACTATTATTGCACACAGAGTGAGTCCATGCAACTTAACAATGTGACTTGTTAAGCAAATGTTTCCTCCTGAACCTTTTTAGGATTGCCATAACAGAGGGAGAAAACATTTCAGCTTTAAATTTTTTATTAACTTGTAAAAATGTCTAAACATAATTCCATTTTGACATTATGGGGTATTGTGTGTTACTGGCCTACACACAATCTCAATTTAATCAGGCTGTAACAACAAAATGAGGAAAAAGTCAGGGGGTATGAATACTTTCTGAACACACTAATTTATTTGACACATCTTAATTTCCTATAGTTACATTTATAGGTTGTTATAAACAGTGGCGTAGCACGCACCCCCTGCACGGGGCGGGGGTTCCCCCACAAAATCATACCGTCGGTATTTCGTAATACTTTACATAACTTTACATTATTGTATTGTAGGTGCCCCTTCATAGGGAGAGCATCAGCCCTGCGCCCCCTAAAGCTGAGGTTCCCATTCACCTGATCAGCACCACCGACCAGGTGGTCCACAAGCCAGGGGCTGTGCAGCAGCAGATCCCCACCAAGCTGGCTACCCTCAGCAGCAAGGGCAAGGAGAAGAGCAGAAAAAAGGGATCGCACCAGCGCATGCATAGTGCAGGTCAGAACACAGCACTGTAGAATATAACAGAATACTTCATCACATAAGTAAACTACCCACACACTGGATGGTTAGATGCTCCTATAGTTTTTATTAGCAATGTATTGAAGACAAAGGCTCTTCATCAGGCTGAGTGGGAAGGCTCCTCAGAGGAGGAAGGGGAGGACCATCCTCAGTGAATTTTATAGAAATAGTGAAACATAAAAAGTTATCCTATACTAAATATATTCAAATTTAGTCACCAAATAATAGATTAAAACACACTGTTTTGCAATGAAGGTCTACAGTAGCCTCAACAGCACTCTGTATGGTAGCACCATAGTGTAGCCGGAGGACATCCAGCTTCTGTCCTCGTCTGGGTACACTGACTTCAATGCAAAACCTAAGAGGCTCAAGGTTCTCAACGCTTTCCATAGATTTACACAGCACAGGAGGTTGGTGTCACCTTAATTGGGGAGGACGGGGGCTCATGGTAATGGCTGTAGTGGAATTAGTGGAATGGTATCAAATACATTAAACACATCCTTTCCATGTGTTTGATGCCATTCTATTTACTCAGTTCCAGCCATTATTATGAGCCGTCCTCCCCTCAGCAGCCTCCACTGTTACACAGAAATTATGACAACTTCCGGAGGACATCCTCCAACCTCAGAGCTCTTGCAGCATGAACTGACATGTTGTCCACCCAATCAAAGGATCAGAAAAGGAATCTAGTACTGAAAGCCTAAGCTACAGCTAGCTAACACTGCAGTGCATACAATTTGGTGAGTAGTTGACTCTGAGAGAGAGAAAGATGACAATAGTTGAACAGTTTGAACAAATTAATTTCTTAACAAATGGAGGAGCAAATGCAGCTAGCTAGTTTAGCCTACTCAAACACCCGGCTCAAACAGAGGGATGCTATGTTAGCTAGCTGGCTATGACTGTCCAACACTGGAACTCTTCCAAGTCAAGGTAAGCTTTTGGTTTGACTAATTTATTGCCACCGGGGCCTGCCTTCTAAACTGCTTACTGACTGTACACTGTACTGCATGATTGTAGTGGGTTTACTAACACATTAGTTCTATTAGCTATGTTGACTATGATGTTACTTTAGCTAATATGGTGACAACGATGTAGGCTGTGTGTATGGGTTATGATATGAAGGTTTAGCTTGGACATTTCCCCCCTGGTCACAGCCAGCTGATGTGTTGTGCATTGAAGTCCACAAGCGAAGGGAAAAGGTGAGAGGAAGAGAGTGGGTAGATGTGAGAAGAAATACAACAAGCTATGAAAGTGAACTGTTTGTGTGTGATAAGGGGTGTATTCATTCTGCCAATTCTGTTGGAAAACGTTTCTTAAACGGAAGCAAATGGAACCAAGCAGGGATAAACATACCTGAATTTGTCCAATAGAAACTCTTGTTTGCAACTGTGCACCTACATTGTAAACTTTCATTCATAGACTAGGTTGTAGCAACCTCATGGGCATAGGGAGAATTCAAGTATCATGTAGTAGCCTAAATCTATCGATGTTACATTGAACTGGGTGAATGGGACACGAATGACAGTCATCCAATATGCTGTTATAGAAATAAGGCCATGCTCATAAAAAAAAAAAATAATTGCATCCTCATCTTAAACAGCACCAACCGCCACTGGTGGGATCATGATGCCAGATCTTTGAGCAAATTATAACATTTACCTCCACTGTTGATATTTTCTATCTGTTAGGGAGTGAGTAGTTGTCTTTCTTCCTGCAGCATCTATAGACATGTCTCAGGTGGTGCCGATCAGAGTGACAAGAAAAGAGTGCGAGAGTCTGCGAGGGAAGAGGACTGTGAGTCCTCACAGGAGCTACCAATCAGGTAAGATGAGAACCTCGGGATTTCCAGATACACATTATCAGATTATTACCATGACTGGAGATATGTCTTAACGTCTCAGGATCTAAATTAACATGGCGCACGCCTGCACACATGTACAGACACACGATGAGTAAGTTAACCCAATGTTGTTATCCCTCCTCAGATCGTTTCCTTAGTCCTCCAGAGCCTCTGTTCAATGCCAAGCACTCCCAGACCCTATTGTCCAGCAGCAGCATGAGGAGGAACAGCCAGATCCACTTCCCTCCACCTGAACCTCCCCATCCTCCACCCTTCCCAAAAGACATAGCAAGCAAACCAACCAAGGAACGCGTAATTTACCTGTAAGGACACAGGGTAAGACCAAAACCCTAACTCATAGGGCCTATGCCAGGGGTCTGCAATTGGGTGCCTGTGTGCCAAAACCGGTCCATAAGTGATTTTATTTGGCCCGCCAAAGCAGTCTGTTCTGATCAAAGTAAAGATGTGATTTTTAAAATATTTTGACTGATTTGGCTTTTCTAATTCCTTGTACTTCTTGAGTGCCTGTTGAATTTCCAAAGACATTTATATTGTTCTGATGAGTGTTTCTGTCATGGTTTAAGAGGAAGTGTCTCTAACCACTCAAGGTCTTTACTTTTAAAGGATTCTTATTCATGTTGAGCGGTGTTGTTAGGAAGCTGTTTATTATTTTAACTTGTTTACAGATCTGAGGTGCCAAGCACGTTTTATTCTCAGAGCACATTAGAAACTACTCTAATCTATATAGTTGACCTGCTGCTTGAAATCAGAATGTCTTAATGAAAATAATGCATTTGTCATAGAATGTATGGAAGTAAATGTAGCTTTATCTGTTAGAGGGAATATTAACTGTATGGGGTTATGGTGTATTTTAACACTGAATAATAATGACTACTGGACATAAATGACGGCAATTCTACTGTGGTTTCTGTCATGAGGGAGACAGGAATGGGTGTCATGACAGTTTGTGCACTTGGTGGACTGTTGAATGCAGAAGGCCTGACCACGCGATATCAACCCTCAAAATGGATTGTAGTAAGTCAAGTTTTAGTTAATTTTTACCACACAGCTTCCCTGTGTGCGTGAATGTACAGAAATGTTTGGACACTCTGTGTTTAGTTTGAACTGGAGCAAATAGTTTTTCCTTTTTGCTCATTGTGTAACTGTAACAAGGTTATGTTCTGGGAACCAAGGTAACTTAATTCAAAAAGTTTCATTATTATTATTATGTTTTAATATTGGGGAGGTTGTTTGGAAGGATTTGTGAATTATGTTGCTCACGACTTCCAATGAACACATAAATAGAATTAGAACACGTTATATACAGTGCCTTCAGAACATATTCATACCCCTTGACTTATTCCACATTTTGTTGGGTTACAGCCTGAATTCAAAATTGATTAAATGTTTGTTTTTCTCACCCATCTGAAAACATGTAAAAAAAAAAAAATGGTTTTGCAAATGTAATTCAGTTATCGAAGTATTCATACCCCTTGGCTATGACACTCCAAATCGAGCTCAGGTGCATCCAATTTTCTTTGATTATCCTTGAGACGTCACGACAACTTGGCTAAATTGTTTGGACATGAATTTGAAAGAAACACACCTGTTTATATAAGGTCCCGCAGTTGACATTGCATGTCAGAGAAGAAACTATACTATGAAGTCCAAGGAACTGTCCTTAGATCTGAGATAAAATTGTGATGAGGTATATATCTGGGGAAGCGTATAAAACTATTTCTAGAGTGTTGAAAGTTTCCAAGAGCACCGTGGTCTCTATCATTGGGAAATTGAAAAATATGGAACTACCCAGACTCTGCCTAGAGTTGGCCTTCCGTCCAAACTGAGCAACAAGGGAGGCAATGACCACTCTGACAGAACTACAGAATTCCTTGGCTGAGATGGGAGAACCTGCCAGAAGGACAACATTCTCTACAGCACTTCACCAATCTGGGCTTTATGGGAGGATGGCCAGACGGAAGACACTTCTGAGAAAAAGGCACATGACAGCACACCTACTTTCTGAAGGCACTGTAGATCTCTATGGTCTGACTATTCTGTTGTAATATCATTGTCCTGCTGAACTGTTGTTGTTCTTCCCATCCACAGCTGATAGAAATAATAAAAACCATGATGTATGTAGCCAGCATTGCCTGTTTGTTAAGGCTGTCTTGTCAATGTCATCTCCGAATGACTCCCCTCCTACCCTTTCCAGTCTAAAACAGCAGCCTGAAATAGTGATTTTATTAGGATCCCCATTAGTCAATGCCAATTGTGACAGCTAGTCTTACTGGGGTCCAAGACAATACAGACAAAATACTTACAAAATACTTAAAAACATTAACATGTTTGTTTGCATCTATCAGTTACACATTTCATGTCAGTACATACACAGAAAGTAGGTCACATGGAGAGGCGTTGTGCCGTGAGGTGTTGCTTTTGTTTTTTTAAACCAAGTTTGTTGCTCACTTGCGCTATATGAGATGGAAGTGAGTTCCATGCAATCATGGCTCTGTATAATACTGTACGTTTCCTTGAATTTGTTCTGAACCTGGGGACTGTGAAAAGACCCCTGGTGGGGTAAGTGTGTGTGTAAGTTGACTATGCAAACAATCTGGAATTTAACACTCATGTTTCTTATAAAAACAAGAATTGATACAGTCAGTCTTTCCTCAACTCTTAGCCAAGAGAGACTGGCATACATATTATTGATATTAACCCTCTAATTACAATTAAGAGCAAAATGTGCTGCTCTGTTCTGGGCCAGCTGCAGCTTAACTAGGGCCTTCTTTGCAGCACTTGACTGGACAATAATCAAGTTAAGATAAAACTTGAGCCTGCAGGACTTGCTTTGTGTGTGTTGTCAAAAAAAAGACAGACCTCTCCCCATCTTTACAACTCTTGAATCAATATGTTTTGACCATGACATTATACAATCTAAGGTAAAACTGACTGCAACTCTTTGTTTAGGGCTGCTGTGGTTGCGTACACCCCCAACACACACTGCGACCAAAACATTTTAGTAACCCACCCTCGTGACAGCAAAGAGAACTTACGTTTTAACGTTCCTTTCCTGGAATTCTGCACATTTTGCCATAGGATGTAGGCAAAAGTTCGCTTTTTTTATTGAATTTTTCTCCCCATTTTCGTGATATCCAATTACGATCTTGTTTCATTGCTTCAACTCCCCAAAGGGGTCGGGAGAGGCGGACGTCGAGTCATGCGTCCTCCGAAACATGACCCAACTAACCGCGCTTCTTAACACCTGCCCGCTTAACCCGGAAGCCAGCCGCACCAATGTGTCGGAAACACCGTTTAACTGACTAACGCAGTCAGCCTGCAGGTGCCCGGCCCGCCACAAGGAGTCGCTAGAGCGCTATGAGCCAAGTAAAGACCCCCGGCCAAACATCCCCAAACCCGGACGACGCTGGGCCAATTGTGTGCCGCCCTATGGGACTCCAGGTCACGGCCGGTTGTGACACAGCCTGGGATCGAACCCGGGTCTGTAGTGACGCCTCAAGCACTGCGATGCAGTGCCTTCGACCGCTGCGCCACTCAGGAGGCCCCATGTTTGCAGTTAATATAACTGATGATCAATGGCTCCACCCTGTCGGTAATTAGGCCATGCTTACGATAAGTTTAGATAGCTGGCCGCTAAACTAATGTACCAGTCTTAAGAAAGATTTAGCTGACATGGGCCAATTGAGTGACTGCTGATTCGCAACCACATTTTTAATTGCTCCTTGTGTATTGTATTATTCTAACTATCAGTTGAGACCCCGACTGAGTTACAAGAAAATCTTATTTTTTTATTTGTCCGAGGGCCTACAAAAGGGGGGACATGCAGCCCCGCCAGTTTAGACCATGGTCAAAAGTAGTGGACTGTATAGGAACTAGGGTACCATTTGGGATGCAGACAAAAATATTGTGCAAATGTATCGAGTAAGTCACTAGAGAATTGAGACGGTTGGTAATTATTATGAGACACCCACCAAACAACATCAAAATGATCACTTAAGAAACAAACACAGCATGAACACAGTACTCTTAAAGCAATATGCACAGAGACATTCAAATTGTAACCATGGATACAAGTAAGGCCAAAACCCATTTAAGACAATATTGAATATTATAACCAAATCGAACAATCTAGGGGGTTTGATTCAATCCGTATTGCTGAAGTTCAGCACTATTGCGCACTTCAAATAAAGATAATTTCAGATTGAGCCATTATATACAGCGTTTACCGTGAATGCAGCGGGAATGTTGCCTTTCAATTTCAATTGTGCTATAGCGCTGAACTTGTGATATGGATTGAATCGAGCCCTAAGTCTCCTTATAACCCATGTGTTTATATGGTAGTTACGTACTGGTAAGTAGTTAGTGTAATGAATTAGGTAAACAATTTAAATTGTAAGTACTATGTAAGAATGTTTGCCTAGCTGCCTACAATGTAATTAAACACACAGTACATGGGTTTACACCTAATATAAAGTGGAACCACAACATCTACTGGAAAAAGAGTGGGGACAACATTAATTGTTGCAACCTTAAATGTATATAAAAGACAGCCTGGATCAAACCAAACATATAGCAAGCAAAGGTAAGATAAAAAAATATATATTTTGGGAAGATTTCCCAGACACAGATTAAGTGTTATTCTGGATTTATAAACACTTTACATCAAGATTCTCCACAAAGCTTGCTTTTTAGTCCACTAGGAAAGTGTCACTTTATGCCCTAAATCAAAAATAATTATTATCCTATACCTTTGGCTGGTTGAGAATCCATGATAGCACCACATGAAAAAGGGTATGTCTGATACTTCAGTCATCTTTGAGGACAGGCCGTAGAGTGGCTCTTTCGTTCTTCATGGCTTTTGACCAGGGCCCTATTTAGGGAACAGGGTGTAATTTAGAATGCCCATATTGACCTAGTAGCGTAGATTATAATGGCTGCCAGGCCTCCATTAAAAAAAGAGATTCAATGGGACTCACCTGGTTAAATAAAGAGTAAAATGTAAAAATTATTGAATGCTTTTCTGCATAGAATTGGTGGGGGAGACAAACTGAACAGGATGGTGTCGAGGGTAGGGAGTTGAGCAGGGCAGGTCATGTGTATTGGATGCGATTCAAGCTGACTACATGGGAGATGCATGAACATAATCGGCTACCACATCATATGGGGTTGAACAGGGCAGAGTAGGCCATCTATAGTGGTGTGACTCAATTTCAGTCACGGGGGTCTAACTCATGTGGGAAGGCCCAGGGGTGTTGGTTAGCGTAAACCTTTATTTCCAACCTACCTCATGTCCGATTGGAATAGCTGAGAAGTGAACAAGACTTTGGCATAGTGTATGGTGTGGTGAGAAAATTAGACATACTTTTTACTTAGAGAATTGTCTATTGTTATATGCTAGTGTTTTTTTCCCTGATACAATCTTGTCGACAGCTAAGAGCCGTTTGGGTGCAAACGCAGCATGCGACATCACATTTTATCTATCTGCCAGAACTCAGCCGTGTGGAAACTTTCAGAAATGAGCACATATAGTGTGAGCTGTGGCAAATGCCGTTATCACGAGGGCTTAAACGTCTATCTTAATCTGCACAGACAAACTAATTGCCTTTTACACACTGTTCCCCGCCCCTGTAAATACATCTACTAACTGCCACATATACCAAGAGGTTGTACTTTCATATAAAAGCTGAGACCCAACTGTTCGTTGGGCTCCAAAATCTGCACAATTGAGTGACTTAACCGCTCCGTTTTTGCAAATCTTATAATTAAGTTGTTTGAAGAATCAGGTCTCTTCCTTTTCGTTAGAATTTCTACGACAATGGTAACGAGGGACTAGGTCAGCGTAGGTCGAAGCTATATTGTGCTCTTTGCCTGCCTCAGCCTGGCTTAGTGTTGTTTAGCCTGGGTTAGGTCTGGCTCATTTACCAGGACTCCCATGGCTGATCCTGCTGCCCCAAGGCTACGAAGAACAGCCACTGTAGGTTGGGTTCCCTCTTTCCCTCCCGCTCATCCATTCTCCCTTCCTCTTTACACACCAAGTGCACTGAAATGTTCAGAATTTCTGTCCGTTACGAATGTATAGAGTTCCATTGAGAACCTTTGTAAAAAAAACAATAAACTAAATTAATAAGAAATTGGCATCCTAGAAATCCTTTATTCTGATTTGCTGGCATCTGGAGGGGGTGTGTCCTGAAGTGGGGGAGGAAGAGGGTCCTCACTCTGCTTCAGGACCTTGTAGTTCAGGATTGGTGAGGGGCTCCTCTATGGGTGGTCTTGGGGTTTGCATACAGTTGATTGGTTGCAGAACTATGGGAGGCTGAGAGGGACAAACAGAGGAGAGATATCAGACCACTGTGGAGCTAGTCTGAGACAATAAGCACACAAGACAGTTTATGCAGAATACCAAAACATACTGCCATTCCTCTGTCAACCAGTCAATTCTAGATCAATGGACTAAATAAAACCTTCATTGTATTTCTATTATCACAGCAACCCACTGACTGGAGGAGTGTGCTACTATAGCAAGCTTGTTAGTGCTCTAGTATCTGTCCATTAAAGATTTTGACAATGAGTAGGTGTCTCTAACGCCCAGGAACCTCTGATTCAAACTCCGATTAGACAGCTCCGCAAGAGTTTGTTCCTCACCAAATATGGAGTTTCGTTGAGAAACTATCTTCATTTACTCCTGTTACGGCCAGTATGTACTTCCAAAAAAGGTCTAAATAAAAATGTACAAGCAACCAAAAAAAATGCCTATTTGGCATCTGCAATCACTCATTACTGCAATGCACAGGTCGGAAGTCTACAACAACAGAATACATTGAAGGTACTGAAGAGAATTTTTTTCGGTTTCTTGTATATTTTTTTAGACGTACATGCAGGCCGTAATGGGAGTAAATGAAGATAGTTGCGTAGCGAAACTCCATATTTGGTGAGTAACGATCGTATTTTGACATAACGTTTGCAGAACTCTCTAATGGGAGTTTGGAATCGGAGCTTCCTGGGTGTTAGAGAGGAGACATCTTTAAACACACATTTTTTATTGATTTAACAAGGCAAGTCAGTTAAGAATTTGTTCCTATTTACAATGACGACATACCAGAAGGCAAAGGGCATCTTGCGAAGACGGGGGCTGGGATTAAAAATTATATAGGACAAAACACACAGCACTACATAAAGAGAGACCTAAAACGACAACATAGCATGGCAGCAACACAACATGACAACATGGTAGCAGCACAAAACATGGTACAAACATTTGGCACAGACAACAGCACAAAGGGCAAGAAGGTAGAGACAATACCTCACGCGAAGCAGCCACAACTGTCAGTAAGAGTGTCTATGATTGAGTCTTCGAATGAAGAGATGGAGATAAAAGTCGCTAGCTGCAGCAAACTGAAAAGAGGAGCGACCCAAGGATGTGTGCGCTTAGGGGGCCTTTAACAGAATGTGACTGGCAGAATAGGTGTTGTATGTGGAGGATGAGGGCTGCAGTAGATATCTCAGATGGGGGGAATTAGGCCTAAGAGGGTTTTATAAATAACCATCAACCAGTGGGTCTTGCAACAGGTATACAGAGATGACCAGTTTACAGAGTATAGAATGAAGTGATGTGTCCTATCAGGAGCATTTGTGGCAAGTCTGATGGCCGAATGGTAAAGAACATCTAGCCGCTCGAGAGCACCCTTACCTGCCGATCTATAAGTGATGTCGCCATAATCTAGCATGGGTACGATGGTCATCTGAATCATGGTTAGTTTGGCAGCTGTGGTAAAAGAGGAGAGATTACAATAGAGGCAACCAAGTCTAGATTTAACCTTAGCCTACAGCTTTGATATGTTTTGAGAAGGACAGTGCACCGTCTAGCCATACTCCCAAGTACTTGTATGACATGACTACCTCAAGCTCTAAACCCTCAGAGGTAGTAATAACACCTGTGGGAGGAGGGCATTCTTCTTACCAAACCACATGACTTTTGTTTTGGAGGTGTTCAGAACAAGGTTAAGGGCAGAGAAAGCTTGTTGGACAATAAGAAAGCTGTGTTGTGGAGCGTTTAACACAAAATCCGGGGAGGGGCCAGCTGAGTATAAAACTATCTGCATATAAATGGATGAGAGAGCTTCCTATTGCTTGAGCTAGGTTGTTGATGTAAATTGAGAAGAGCGTGGGACTTAGGATCAAGCCTTGGGGTACTCCCCTGGTGACAGGCAGTGTCTGAGACAGCAGATGTTCAGACTGTATACACTGCACTCTGAGGTAGTTAGCAAACCAGGCCAAAGACTCCTCAGAGACACCAATACTCTTAAGCTGGCCCACAAGAATGGAATGGTCTACCGTATCAAAAGCTTTGGCCAAGTCAATAAAAATATCATCACAACATTGCTTAGAATCAAGGGCAATGGTGACATCATTGAGGACCTATAAGGTTGCAGTGACACATCTATAACCTGAGCGGAAACCAGATTGCATACCCGAGAGAATATTCTAGATATCAAGAAAGCCAGTCAGTTGATTATTGACAAGTTTTTCCAACACTTGATAAACAGGGCAAAATAGAAATAGCCCTATAACAGTTAGGATGAGCTTGACCTCCCCTTTAAATAAAGTACACGCCGTGGCTGCCTTCCAAGCAATGGGAACCTCCCCAGAGACGGGAGACAGGTTAAAAAGGGTCAGAGACAGGCTTGGCGGTGATAGTGGAAGCAACCTTAAAGAAGGGTCTAAACCATCTAAACCAGATGTTTTTTTGGGGTCAAGTTTAAGGAGCTCCTTTAGCACCCCGCCTGCAGGGAGAAACTTTGTAGCGAGGCAGGGGAAAGAGAGAGGAGCATCGGGGATAGTCACATTAGAAGGGGTGGGAGATGAGGAAATGTTGGATGGGCAAGGAGGCATGGCAGAGTCAAATAGGAATCCTGACTTAATGAAGTGGCGATGAGAGCTCAGCCATGTGCTCCTTGTCTGTAACAACCACATCGTCAACATTAAGGGACATGGGCAGCTGTGAGGAGGGTTTATTCTCCAGGTCTTTAACCGTTTTCCAGAACTTCTTGGGGTTAGACCCGTAGAGAGAACTGCTCCTTAAAGTAACTAACTTTGGCCTTCCGGACAGCCTGAGTGCACTTTTCTAGTTTGCCTGAACGAGAGCCAGTCAGCCTGAGTATGCGTGGGCCGAACGATTTGCCAAATGGCATTCTTGAGGTGGAGTGTAACTACCAGACCACGGTCGAACCAGGGGCTGAATTCTCATCTTCTTTATGGGCGCATGTTTGTTAACGATACCCCTGAAAATAAAAACAAATCCAAGCGTCTTCGACAGAGGGGATCAAGCTGATTCTATACCAATTTACAGAGGCCAGCTCATGAAGGAAGGCTTGCTCATTATAGTTTTTTAGCAAGCGTCTATGAAAAATCAGGACAGGTCGTTTCACTGAGCAGCCATTAAGAACACAGGCTGTAAAGCAGTGATCACTAAGGTCATTACAGAAAACACCAGACTGATACCTATCAGGATTATTTATAAGGATAACATCAAGGAGAGTAGCCTTTTCTGGGTGTTTGGAGTCATAGCTTGTAGGATTGGTAATAATCTGAGGAAGATTTAGGGAGCCCCATTGCTTTAGGACTTGGTCAGGTGGTTTAAGCACGGCCCAGTTTAGGTCACCTAGCAGGACAAATTCAGACTTAGTGTAAGGGGCCAGGAGAGAGCTTATGGCAGGTAGGGTACAGGCCGGTGCTGATGGAGGACGATAGCACCCATCAACAGGTCAACAAAGAGCTATTTGAAAGCTTAACATCTAAAACCAGCAAATTAAATTGTTTGGGGATCGACTTGGTGGAGACAACCGAGCACTAAAGGTGATCCTTAGTAAAGATTGCCACTCCAACACCTTTGGAAAATCTGTCTTGCCGAAAAACGTTAACATTAGTGTTCAAAACACTCATCCTTAATCACGTCGCAGTAATGACCAACACATCTGGATTGCAGCAGTGAACCCACACTTTCAATTGATCCATTTTCGGTAAAAAGCTTCTAGTGTTAACGTGCAGAAAACCCAGGCTTTTACGAGAGCAGAAATCAGTGAAGCAGAGCACAAGTCAGAATTGGGGCTAGCAACAGTAGAGGGGCCAGGGTGTACATGCACATTTCCAAAAAAAAACAGCAGTAATACAATTAGGGCATGGCTGAGGACAGGGAGAGCTCTGCAGTGTTGACTTAGAACATTTGAATGTTCATTAGATGGCAACAAGATCATATTGTACAGCAATTTCATCAGGTAACATGAATACAAAGCCGGCGAGAGGTGGTTAGAATAGGATGGGAGGCCAAAAGTCTGTGTAACCAATGGAGCAGGGCTGTCCAAACCTGTTCCTGGAGAGCTACCCTCCTGTAGGTTTTCAACCCCAGTTGTAACTAACCTGATTCAGCTTATCAACCAGCTAATTATTAGAGTCAGGTGCGCTAGATTAGGGTTGGAGCGAAAACCTACAGGATGGTAGCTCTCCAGGAACAGGGTTGGACAGCCCTGCAATAGAGAGTCAGAGTCCCGAGTGTGGCAACACACAGACTGTCCCACAGTTGGGTAAACAAGCAAGTTCATAGTCAACAAAGCACACAGGAGTCTTGAGGCAAACATCATAAAGCACAAGAGAAAAATATAACAACTTGGGGCTAGCCATTGTAAGTTCAGAGTCACTTGCCCCAACAGTCCATGTGTGCTGGAGGCGATAGAAAGTTCGGGAGAGAAGGGGGAGTGTGGCGGGGTACCTGTACCAGACAGGGGGAGACAGGCCAGGGAGACAGCGAACAGATTGCCAGGTGGAATCCAAGCAGCAGTGCAGCAGGCAATGGGAGTAGGTGAGAGAAGTTTGTTTTCTCTGCACAGATGGAGGGGGCTTCAAAGGCCTCTGCATTTGGGGGGGGGGCTGTGAAACTCTCCTGCCATTGTTAGGCCAAGAGTTCACATCTCTCACTTTACACTTCAGTGCTAATTTCAGTCAGATTATTTCCTAGTAGCTTGATAGCCTTAATTATTAAGCTTTATATAACAAAATTACCTAGAGACAGTAATTTACTGTTTGGCTTCAGAAAGGAGATTCAGACTGAATATTACTCACTCAGTTGTGCGTTGGATGGTATTTCCAGGTTCCACTGTGTTTCTTCTGAAGGTTTTGGTTTGTTAGAAGTTTGTTTTTCTTGATAGTCCTTGGTGGTAATGGTCCATTCAGGTAATTTTATCCAAAATCAAGGTTTTAGGTATGGAATTGTGAATTGTAATAAAGGTTTTGATGTTAGTATCCTATAATAAGTCCTTGCAAATTTTTGTTTTACTTTGATCTACATTTATCCAACTCTAATTCTATGTTTTTGCAGAAGAACTCAGGAGCCCATGCTCTCTGTGTGTCTCCGTCTCTCTCCCTGACCACAGATAGTGGGGCAGCTTGTTAGCAGAGGTATGGCTGTACATTGAGCAATAGATCTGACACACAGAGGGGGAGGAAACATTAACAGGAAAGCAAGAGCCTTAAGAGCACCTTGTGATACAAAACCCAGTAGCTTCTAGAAACATGTTCACAATTTGCAGTTCAGAGAAAAGGGGTGAGATACAAAGTACAATACACTCCCTTGTCACCGCCAGATACTATGTGTTGTCAACTACCTACCAAATGGTGTTTAATGACCCAAAACCCTATAACGCATAGTGTCTATTCTAACACCACAGCATTACAATCTACTGTAAGACAATCTGACTGGTATCTAGCAGCAGAGGACTATAATTATACTAGTAAAGAATAAAGGCAAGCCCAGATCAGATATCGGCAGCGACATTCATAGACACTAGAGCCCTCAGCAGCCGACTATAGCAAAGAACCCACAGTAAAAAGACAGTGTGGGTTGAGAGGGCAGAACAGGGGGAACAAAGAAACCGATATCTAGTTTTCAGGGCTACGGTACTCAACAGTAAACCTAGAATTTAAAGTTTGGTACATAACACTAGACATGTTTCTTTCCGTACGCGGCGGCGACACTCATATCAAACTGGTAATTACCACAAATCCACTTCCTGTCCAGAATAAGGGCAGCTCTTTGCGCCACAGCGCCACCACGAGGCTGGAGAGGAGGGTGCAAGGCACCAGGTACAACAGGGCTGGCTGACCCATCTGCATCAGGGCCAGAGCTACAAAGGTGATGAGCAGCCCGATACCATAACCTGGAGAGCGGGAGCAGGGGAGAGGGTGAAAGAGGTAGGGGATGCGTGAATCAGGTGTGTTACTGCTTGGTTGGAACAAATATTGTCTGTTATAGACTACAAACAAAGTCGATTTGACTATCAAAAAGATTATGCAAATCAAAATGTGTTGGTCTTACCGATAGTGCAGGCCAGGAAATAGAACCGTGAGGACTGCATGAGGATGTCAAACCTGTGACAGTAGGCTACCAGCAGACCTGACACACACAGAGAGAGTGAGGCAGAGAGCGAGGTAGAGAGCGAGAGACCATGTCAGCTAAGCCGGGACGAGTTCAGATAGCAGCTTTATCTCGCCACAGAAAGATACTCTATGATATAGGTCCAGGTCAGGGAAAACTCCTGGCCCTAAATGAGATTTAGATTAGGCACTATGGGTGTTACCTGGTACAAAGACAGGATACAAGAGTAGAGTAAATCAAATTGTATTTGCCACATGCTTCATAACCAACGGTGTAGACTAACAGTGAAATGTTTACTAACGGGCCCTTCCCAACAATGCAAGGAGAAAAATACATGAATAATAATAATAATAATAATAATAATAATACGAGGAATAAATACACAATGACTAACGATAACTTGGCTATATACAGTGCATCAATTTACACACAATACCCCATAATGACGACAAAGAAGAAACGGATACATCACATTTACATAAGTATTCAGACAATTTTCTCAGTAATTTGTTGAAGCACCTTTGGCAGCAATTACAGCCTCGAGTCTTCTTGGGTATGAAGCTAAAAATCTTGGCACACCTGTATTTGGGGAGTTTCTAGCATTCTCCTTTACAGATCCTCTCAAGCTCTGTCAGGTTGGATGGGGAGTGTAGCCGCACAGCTATTTTCAGGTCTCTCCAGAGATGTTAGATCGGGTTCAAATCCGGGCTCTGGCTGGGCCACTCAAGGACATTGAGACTTGTCCCGAAGCCACTGCTACGTTGTCTTGGCGGTGTGGTAAGGGTCGTTGTCCTGTTGGAAGGTAAACCTTCGCCCCAGTCTGAGGTCCTAAGTGCTCTGGAGCAGGTTTTCATCAAGGATCCCTGTACTTTGCTCCATTCATCTTTCCCTCGATCCTGACTAGTCTGCCAGTCCCTGACGCTGTAAAACATCCCCAGAACATGATGCTGCCACCACCATGCTTCACCGTAGGGATGGTGCCAGGTTTCCTCCAGACTTGGCATTCAAGCCAAAGAGTTCAAGCTTGGTTTCATCAGACCAGAGAATCTTGTTTCAAATGGTCTGGGAGTCTTTAGGTGCCTTTTGGCAAACTCCAAGGGGGCTGTCATGTGCCTTTTGCTGAGGAGTGGCTTCCATCTGGCCACTCTACCATAAAGGCCTGATTGGTGGAGTGCTGCAGAGATGGTTGTACTTCTGGAAGGTTCTCCCATCTCCACAAAGGAACTCTGGAGCTCTGTCAGAGTGACCATCGGGTTCTTGGTCACCTCCCTGACCAAGGCCCTTCTACCCCTATTGCTCAGTTTGGCCGGCCAGCCAGCTCTAGGAAGAGTCTTGGTGGTTCCGAACTTCTTCCAAATAAGAATGATGGAGGCCACGGTGTTCTTGGGGACCTTCAGTGCTGCAGAACGTTTTTGGTACTCTTCCCCAGATCTGTGCCTTGACACAATACTGTCTTGGAGCTCTATGGACAATTCCTTCGACCTCATGGCTTGGTTTTTGCGCTGACATGCACTGTAAACTGTGGGGCCTTATATAGACAGGTGTGTGCCTTTCCAAATCATTTCCAATCAATTGAATTTACCATAGGTGGACTCCAATCAAGTTGTAGAAACATCTCAAGGATGATCAATGGAAACAGGATGCACCTGAGCTCAATTTTGAGTCTCATAGCAAAGGGTCTGAATACTTAGGTAAATCTGTATTTTATGTTTAATACATTTGCTAACATTTCTAAAAACCTGTTTTTGCTTTGTCATTATAGGGTATTGTGTGTAGATTAAGAAAAATGTTGTAACGTAACAAAATGTGGAAAAGGTCAAAAGGTCTGAATTGATGTGCAGGGTTACAAGGTAATTGAGGTAGATACAGTATGTATACTGAACAAAAATATAAAACACAACATGCAACAATTTAATAGATTTTACTGAGTTACAGTTCATATGAGGAAATCAGTCAATTGAAATAAATGTATTAGGCCTTAATCTATGGATTTCACATGACTGGGAATACAGATATGCATTTGTTAGTCATAGATACCTTAAAAATGGACCTCGCAATGGGCCTCAGGATCTCATCACGGTATTTTTGTGCATTCAAATTGCCATTGATAAAATGCAATTGTGTTCGTTACCCGTAGCTTATGCCTGCCCATGCCATCATGGAGCACTTTGTTCATGTCATTTGCATCAACAAACCGCTCACCCACACGACGCCATACACTTGGTGTGCGGTTGTGAGGCCGGTTGGACGTACTGCCAAATTCTTTAAAACTACGTTGGAGGTGGCTTATGGTAGAGAAATTCACATTCAATGCTCTGGTGGACATTCCTGCAGTCAGAATGCCAATTGCACACACTCCCTCAAATTGAGATATCTGTGGCATTGTGTTGTGTGCATTTTAGAGTGGCCTTTTATTGTCCCCAGCACAAGGTCCACCTGTGTAATGATCATGCTGTTTAGTCAGCTTCTTGATATGCCACACGTATCACGTGGATGGATTATCTTGGCAAAAGAAAAATGCTCACTAACAAGGATGTAAACAAATTTGAGCACAAAATGAAAGAAACAAGCTTTTAGCGCATATGGAACATTTCTGGAATGTTTTATTTCAGCTCATGAAACATGGGACCAACACTTTACATGTTACGTTTATATTTTTGTTCAGTGTACATATAGGTAGGGGTAAAGTGACTAGGCTAGACTAGGATAGATAATAAGCAGTAGCAGCAGCGTATGGGATGAGTCAAAGGAGTTGGTGCAAAGGGGGGGGAGCGAGTCAATGTAAATAGTCCGGGTGGCCATTTGATTAATTGTTCAGCAGTCTTAATGGCTTGGGGGTAGAAGCTGTTAAGAAGGCTTTTGGTCCTGGAGTTGGCGCTCTGGTACCACTTGCCGTGCAGTAGCAAAGAGAACAGTCTATAACTTGGGGGACTGGAGTTTTTGACAATTTTTTGGGCCTTCCTCTGACACCGCCTAGTGTATAGGTCCTGGATGGTAGGAAGCTTGGCCCCAGTGATGTACTGGGCCGTACGCACTACCATCTGTAGCGCCGTACGGTCAGATGCCGAGCAGTTGCCACACCAGGCGGTGATGAAACCAGTCAGGATGCTCTCGATGGTGCAGCTGTAGAACTTTTTGAGGATCTGGGGGACCCATGACAAATCTTTTCAGTCTCCTGAGGGGAAAAAAGTGTTGTCGTGCCCTCTTCATGACTGTCTTGGTGTGTTTGGACCATGATAGTTCGTTGGTGATGTGGACACCAAGGAACTTTTAAACTCTCGACCCACTCCACTACAGCCCCGTCAATGTTAATTGTGGCCAGTTCGGCCCGCCCTTTCCTGTAGTCCACGATCAGCTCCTTTGTCTTGCTCACATTGAGGGAGAGGTTGTTGTCCTAGCACCACACGACCAGGTCTCTGATCTCCTCCCTACAGGCTGTCTCATCATTGTCGGTGACCAGGCCTACCACTGTTGTGTCGTCAGCAAATGAATGATGGTGTTGGAGTCAAGTTTGGCCACACAGGCGTGGGTGAACAGGGAGTACAGGAGGGAACTAAGCACGCACATCTGAGGGGGCCCAGTGTTGAGGATCAGCATGGCAGATGTGTTGTTGCCTACCCTTATCACCTGGGGGGCGACCCTCAACGCCTTGATGATAGTGTTGGAGTCGTGTGCGGCCACGCAGTTGTGGGTTAACAGAGAATACAGGAGGGGACTAAGCACACACCCCTGAGGGGCCCCCATGTTGAGTGTCAGCGTAGCGGATGTGTTGTTGCCTACCCTCAACACCTGGGGGCAGCCCATCATGAAGTCTAGGATCCAGTTGCAGAGTGAGGTGTTCAGTCCCAGGGTCCTGAGATTAGTGATGTAGTCAATGAACAACATTTCTCTTATCCAGGTGGGAAAGGGCAGTCTGGAGTGTAATAGAGATTGCATCATCTGTGGATCTGTTGGGGCGGTATGCAAATTGGAGTGGGTCCAGGGTGTCTGGGATGGTGGTGTTGATGTGAGCCATGACCAGCCTTTCAAAGCCTTTCATGGCTACAGATGTGAGTGCTGATGGATTCTGACTCCTAAACTTGGAATAGTGTTAATTATCAGGTATCCTATTGAAATATTGAGTGCTATAGTCTAGGGTCAACACCAGAAGTTAATGGTTATCTGTAGGAGGAATGTATATGGTGGAGGGCAATCACATGTGGCAGGGACTGATAAGAGTAGAGAGATGTGGTTTAGTGAGGAAGGGGGCCGAGGTCAGGTCACGTCACGCTAAGGGAGAAGGAACAGTTATGGCCCGCATCACTTAATTTCCTGCCTAGCAATAAAGATGCAATGTTTAGAGAGAAGAAGGATGTCACCCAAATTGGGATATATATATATATATATATATATATATATACACACAGTGGAGGAAAAAAGTATTTGATCCCCTGCTGATTTTGTACGTTTGCCCACTTACAAATAAATGATCAGTCTATAATTTTAATGGTAGGTTTATTTGAACAGTGAGAGACAGAATAACAACAAAAATCCAGAAAACCGCATATCAAAAATGTTATAAAATGATTTGCATTTTAATGGGTGAAATAAGTATTTGACCCCTCTGCAAAACATGACTTAGTACTTGGTGGCAAAACCCTTGTTGGCAATCACAGAGGTCAGACGTTTCTTGTAGTTAGCCACCAGGTTTGCACACATCTCAGGAGGGATTTTGTCCCACTCCTCTTTGCAGATCTTCTCCAAGTCATTAAGGTTTCGAGGCTGACGTTTGCCAACTCGAACCTTCAGCTCCCTCCACAGATTTTCTATGGGATTAAGGTCTGGAGACTGGCTAGGCCACTCCAGGACCTTAATGTGCTTCTTCTTGAGCCACTCCTTTGTTGCCTTGGCCGTGTGTTTTGGGTCATTGTCATGCTGGAATACCCATCCACGACCCATTTTCAATGAGCCTGGCTGAGGGAAGGATGTTCTCACCCAAGATTTGACAGTACATTTGACAGTCCATCGTCCCTTTGATGCGGTGAAGTTGTCCTGTCCCCTTAGCAGAAAAACACCCCCAAAGCATAATGTTTCCACCTCCATGTTTGACGGTGGAGATGGTGTTCTTGGGGTCATAGGCAGCATTCCTCCTCCTCCAAACACGGCGAGTTGAGTTGATGCCAAAGAGCTCCATTTTGGTCTCATCTGACCATAACACTCACCAGTTGTCCTCTGAATCATTCAGATGTTCATTGGCAAACTTCAGAAAGGCATGTATATGTATTCTTGAGCAGGGGGACCTTGCGGGCGCTTCAGGATTTCAGTCCTTCACGGCGTAGTGTGTTACCAATTGTTTTCTTGGTGACTATGGTCCCAGCTGCCTTGAGATCATTGACAAGATCCTCTCGTGTAGTTCTGGGCTGATTCCTCACCATTTTCATGATCATTGCAACCCCACGAGGTGAGATCTTGCATGGAGCCCCAGGCCGAGGGATATTGACAGTTCTTTTGTGTTTCTTCCATTTGCGAATAATCGCACCAAATGTTGTCACCTTCTCACCAAGCTGCTTGGCAATGGTCTTGTAGCCCATTCCAGCCTTGTGTAGGTCTACAATCTTGTCCCTGACATCCTTGGAGAGCTCTTTGGTCTTGGCCATGGTGGAGAGTTTGGAATCTGATTGATTGATTGCTTCTGTGGCCAGATTTCTTTTTTACAGTTAACAAGCTGCGGTTAGGAGCACTCCCTTTAACAGTGTGCTCCTAATCTCAGCTCGTTACCTGTATAAAAGACACCTGGGAGCCAGAAATCTTTCTGATTGAGAGGGGGTCAAATACTTATTTCCCTCATTAAAATGCAAATCAATTTATAACATTTTAGACATGCATTTTTCTGTTCAAATAAACCTACCATTAAAATTATAGACTGATCCTTTCTTTATCAGTGAGCAAACACACAACATCAGCAGGGGATCAAATACTTTTTCCCCCACTGTATATATATATAAACCACTGGTGGAACCATGTCTTTGTCTTATGCAGCTGTGTGACCCAATGGGTGAATAAACTTGATTTAAGCTTTACTAATCGTCTGTGAGTTTTACTAGGTTCTTTTAAAACCTAACAGTGCTATGGGGCGATAGTCATTTAGATAGGTTACCTTGGCCTTCTTAAGCACAGGGACTATGGTGGTCTGCTTGAAACATGTAGGTATAGAGTAGAGGGCAGAGTATAGAACAATAATGTTACCTGGTACTAAGATGTCTCCAAATCCCAGCAGAGAGAAGGGCCTGTCACAAAGAGCCAGGGGGGAGGAGTTGAGGCGGGGCACTTTAAGCACCATAGGAAGCTGGAGAAAGGACAGGAAGGACAGCGAGCATAGATTAGTACATGATTTCTTACTTCTATTACTACATCGGTTCAAGTGAAAAAACAACTTGTGACGCCAAATCAACAACAAAACATATAAAATCAATTGATTGACCGATTGATTAATGATGCCAACTGTACCTTTTCATGTGTGGAGGAGTCAGAGGGACCAGCCGCAACCTCCACCATTATACTCTCACCACTCTGAAGAGAGAAACACAGGAAACATGGTAGTGGCTTAATGTATGGTACATTTATCTAGCAAATTCTAGTTATTTAAGTTCGTCCTGTAACAAAAAGCGTTTTAGAATGAAAATGTATCATTATTTCTTATTGAAAAGTTGGGCTCAACCATGAATGACTGACGTACCTTGGTAAAGAGAGGTGTAATAAATACAAAGAAAATATCGTAGACAAATAGGGTCACCAACAGCATTGTGCAGGCCTTGAAGAAAGAACATGGAAGAAGACATTAATATGACTGTCTTTTCATGCCCATGGTTAGATACACAGGTCATTGAGTGTCATAGAGCCCCGAGTTGTGGTTAGGAAAGTCCTGGTCATTAACACACATGCATGATCATCTGTACAACTCGTGACCCTAGTTAGTTATTTAATGTGGTCAGTACCATAGACATAAAATCACTTTAAAAATGATCGCCAGACAATCCATGACAGACCGATCGACTTTGTTGGATACGGACTTAAACCTGTTTTAACATAATTTTATAATTTGCCTAGCAGTAGTAATTGTGTTATGGGTTAGATGGAATGATCTGTGTGCATTGTATTTGGGCAGAGAGAAAGTACAAAGGCCTGTCTTTGAGGGCAAGAATCATTCCATAAGGTTTGAATAGGAGCCAAGTGTCTGGTGATAGAGCTGATAGAACAGTAATTATAATCTATAACCGTGTCTTATATCTTTACTGTTTTATACCATTAAATACTCTTAAGATGAATATATAGCACATTACATACACATACAGTACCTGTCCAAAGTTTGGACACACCTACTGATTCAAGTTTTTATTTTATATACACTGCTCAAAAAAATAAAGGGAACACTTAAACAACACAATGTAACTCCAAGTCAATCACACTTCTGTGAAATCAAACTGTCCACTTAGGAAGCAACACTGACCATAAATTTCACATGCTGTTGTGCAAATGGAATAGACAACAGGTGGAAATTATAGTCAATAAGCAAGACACCCCCAATAAAGGAGTGGTTCTGCTGGTGGAGACCACAGACCACTTCTCAGTTCCTATGCTTCCTGGCTGATGTTTTGGTCACTTTTGAATGCTGGTGGTGCTTTCACTCTAGTGGTAGCATGAGACGGAGTCTACAACCCACACAAGTGGCTCAGGTAGTGCAGCTCATCCAGGATGGCACATCAATGCGAGCTGTGGCAAGAAGGTTTGCTGTGTCTGTCAGTGTAGTGTCCAGAGCATGGAGGCGCTACCAGGAGACAGGCCAGTACATCAGGAGACGTGGAGGAGGCCGTAGGAGGGCAACAACCCAGCAGCAGGACCGCTACCTCCGCCTTTGTGCAAGGAGGAGCAGGAGGAGCACTGCCAGAGCCCTGCAAAATGACCTCCAGCAGGCCACAAATGTGCATGTGTCTGCTCAAACGGTCAGAAACAGACTCCATGAGGGTGGTATGAGGGCCCGACGTCCACAGGTGGGGTTTGTGCTTACAGCCCAACACCGTGCAGGACGTTTGGCATTTGCCAGAGAACACCAAGATTGGCAAATTTGCCACTGGCGCCCTGTGCTCTTCACAGATGAAAGCAGGTTCACACTGAGCACGTGACAGACGTGACAGAGTCTGGAGACGCCGTGGAGAATGTTCTGCTGCCTGCAACATCCTCCAGCATGACCGGTTTGGCGGTGGGTCAGTCATGGTGTGGGGTGGCATTTCTTTGGGGGGCCGCACAGCCCTCCATGTGCTCGCCAGAGGTAGCCTGACTGCCATTAGGTACCGAGATGAGATCCTCAGACCCCTTGTGAGACCATATGCTGGTGCGGTTGACCCTGGGTTCCTCCTAATGCAAGACAATGCTAGACCTCATGTGGCTGGAGTGTGTCAGCAATTCCTGCAAGAGGAAGGCATTGATGCTATGGACTGGCCCGCCCGTTCCCCAGACCTGAATCCAATTGAGCACATCTTGGACATCATGTCTCGCTCCATCCACCAACGTCACGTTGCACCACAGACTGTCCAGGAGTTGGCAGATGCTTTAGTCCAGGTCTGGGAGGAGATCCCTCAGGAGACCATCCGCCACCTCATCAGGAGCATGCCCAGGCGTTGTAGGGAGGTCATACAGGCATGTGGAGGCCACACACACTACTGAGCCTCATTTTGACTTGTTTTAGGGACATTACATCAAAGTTGGATCAGCCTGTAGTGTGGTTTTCCACTTTAATTTTGAGTGTGACTCCAAATCCAGACCTCCATGGGTTGATAAATTGGATTTCCATTGATTATTTTTGTGTGATTTTGTTGTCAGCACATTCAACTATGTAAAGAAAAAAGTATTTAATAAGATTATTTCTTTCATTCAGATCTAGGATGTGTTGTTTAAGTGTTCCCTTTATTTTTTTTAGCAGTGTATTTTCTACATTGTGACATAATAGTGAAGACATCAAAACTATGAAATAACACATATGGAATCATCTAGTAACCAGAAAAGCGTTAAACCAATAAATAAATAAATAAATAAAAAAATAATAATATATATAAATATATAGATTCTTCAAAGTAGGCACTCTTTGCCTTGATGACAGCTTTGCACACTTTTGGCATTCTCTCAACCAGCTTCATGAGGTAGTCACCTGGAATGCATTTCAATTAAAAAGGTGTGCCGTGTTATAAGTTAATCTGTGGAATTTCTTTCCTTCTTATTGCGTTTGAGCCAGTCAGATGTTTTGTGACAAGGTAGGGTGGTATACAGAAGATAGCCCTATTTGGTAAAAGACCAAGTCCATATTATGTCAAGAACAGCTCAAATAAGCAAAGAGAAATTACAGTCCATCATTACTTTAAAGACATGAAGGTCAGTCAATCCGGAAAATATAAAGAATTTTGAACGTTTCTTCAAGTGCAGTCGCAAAAACCATCAAGCACTATGATGAAACTGGCTCTCATGAGGACCGCCACATAAAAGGAAGACCCAGATACATCTGCCTCAGAAATTGAAGCCCAAATAAATGCTTCAGAGTTTAAGTAACTGACACATCTCAAAATCAACTGTTCAGAGGAGATTGCGTGAATCAGGTCTTCATGGTCGAATTGCTGCAAAGAAACCACTACTAAAGGACACCAATAAGAAGAAGAGACTTGATTGGGCCAAGAAAAATGAGCAATGGACATGAGACCGGTTGAAATCTGACCTTTGGTCTGATGAGCCCAAATTTGAGATTTTAGGTTCCAACCGCCATGTCTTTGTGAGACGCAGAGTAGGTGAACGGATGATCTCCGCATGTGTGGTTCCCACCGTGAAGCATGGAGGAGGAAATGTGATGGTGTGGGGGTGCTTTGCTGGTGACACTGTTGGTGATTTATTTAGAATTCAAGATACACTTAACCAGCATGGCTACCACAGCATTTTGCAGCGATACGCCATCCCACCTGGTTTGCGCTTAGTGGGACAATAATTTGTTTTTCCAACAGAACAATGACCCAACACACCTCCAGGCTGTGTAAGGGCTATTTGACCAAGAAGGAGAGTGCTGCATCAGATGTGCTGCATCAGTGCTGCATCAGATGACCTGGCCTCCACAATCACCCGACCTCAACCCAATTGAGATGGTTTGGGATGAGTTGGACCGCAGAGTAAAGGAAAAGCAGCCAACAAGTGCTCAGCATATGTGGGAACTTCTTCAAGACTGTTGGAAAAGCATTCCAGGTGAAGCTGGTTGAGAGAATGCAAAGTGTGCAAAGCTGTCATCAAGGCAAAGGGTGGCTACATTGAAGAATCTAAAATTATTTTGGGGGGTTACTACATGATTCCATATGTTTTATTTCATCGTTTTGATGTCTTCACAATTATTCTACAATGTAGAAAATAGTACAAATAAAGATAAACCCTTGAATGAGTAAGTGTGTCCAAACTTTTGACTGGTACTGTTTGGGAAGGGGGGCCTAGTCGGAGGTTATAAATATGTGCTTGTAACGTTGTATCTTGTCTTGGAAGCTACAACACCCAGTACGGTGAATAAATCTAGCCTGAGCTTTCTTTGATATCTGTCTGGGTTATTGTACCATAATGTAGAAACTAACAACTTGAATGGGGATACCCATAGAGCTCCATCTATGCTGGTGTACCCATAGAAAAACATATAAAGTAATCTTATTATAGGATCTCTATACAGGTGTACCCACCTTAAATGTGGGCAGTCTGATAGTCTTGAGCATGTAGAGACAGAAGGCTATGCCCAGGGCATCCTGTAACACCCACGCCCACCTAGGTGAGGGGACACACACACATATACATAGGGATTCGATCAAGCAACCTTATGGTTACTGGCCCAACGCTCTAACCACAAGGCTACCTGCATCCCCCAAATTATTATTTTTATATATATATATATATATATATATATGTGTCCAATAATAGTAGAAACCACTACTATTGGTGTCCAATAGTAGTGGTTTCTTATATATATATATATAAATAATTTGGCTATTCTTTTTTTATTTTTTGTTTTGAATATATATATATATATATATATAAAATAATTTTGGGGATGCAGGTAGCCTTGTGGTTAGAGCGTTGGGCCAGTAACCATAAGGTTGCTTGATCGAATCCCTGAGCTGAGAAGGTAAAAATCTGTCGTTCTGCCCCTGAACAAGGCAGTTAACCCACAGTTCCCCGGTAGACCGTCATTCTAAGCAAGAATTTGTTCTTAACTGACTTGCCTAGTTAAATAAAGGTTAAATAAATAAAAACATCTGGCTTTTGGCCGATAAAATACATTAAAAAAACGACAAATAAAATTGCCGCCAGTCAATTGTCCATGAGAATAAAAAAATCCCATAGCAAAATACAGCTTTTTCAACTATTCGTTCATGAAAATACCAGTCGATGATAAGTATACTTGACCGTACTGCTATGGGATCGCCCATGGCTCCTCACTATGCTAATTTGTATGTGGGTTACATGGAGAAACAGTCTATTTTCAATCCTCTCAAAAATGTTTTCTTGCCTAACATCATTATTTGGAAACGGTATATTGATGATATTTTTGTTCTGTGGAGGGGTGATGCAAAACAGCTCCAGGTGTTCCATGCTTTTTTTAACTCATGTTCTGAGCATCTGAGATTTACTATGTAATTTGATACACTTCAAATCAGTTTTCTTTATCTTCTGATCTTGTGTGAAGATAATGTTCTATACACTGATCTTTACAGAAAACCTAATGATCGTAACAGTTTGTTGAGGGCTGATAGTTGTCACCTACTTCCCTTGAAAAACAGTCTGCACTACAGCCAATTCTGTCCAGTCAAAAGAATTTGTAAAAAAATAAATCAGATGTCGACAGAAATATGGCTGAAACGCAAAGAAAATTCAAGGAGAGGGGGTACAAAAATGGTCAGATTAATACTGCCATTGAGAAAATTCAAAACAAAACGAGCCATGACCTTTTTCAAGGTCAGTCTCGCAAAAAGAAGCATTCTTGCATTCTAACTACCCACTATTCAAAGTGCTCTGAACAAATTAAGGGAATCGTTCAAACATTGGCACATTCTAGGATCCGATGATAGTATCGGTTTTCGGACCTCGGTCGTATTATCGCAGGGCAGAAACCTCAGAGATCAATAATTGATTATCTTACAATTGAAAAAATGTCACATATGGTTCTTCGTCTGAAGGATTCAATTGGTAAACTCTGATTTACCACCCCAAGATATCCCTGCACAACGTGTATTGCGCAGATGGATGGAAACTACAAGTGTAATGGCTGTGCTCAATGCAATGGCCCTTTTAAATGTAGATCCTTCAAACACCTCCAAACAGGGAAACAGATTCCAATCAAAAAGTGTTATCACGTGCTCCACTAAGCCAGTTATTTATCTTATAACTTGTCCTTGTGGGTAAAACAATGCGCGAATTAAAAGTACGTATCTCGGAGCATCGTAGCACCATTAGGTGCAAAAACTCGACACCCATTTGCGGCCCACTTTTTGGAAGCAAACCACTCGATTTCGTCTCTACGTTATATTGGCATCTAACACGTCACCCTCCCTAGGAGAGGGGGTGACCTCGACAATTTATTATTAAAATGAGAGGCTGCCTGGATCTTTAATTTAAAGACCCTTGCTCCCTTCGGTCTCAACGTAGACTTTGATCTGAAGCCATTCTTGTGATTTTGCTATTGTAAATGTTTGTAGGCTTATGTTGCCAAATTATATCTATGATCGTATGCTATCCATTTATGTTTTTTGTATGCTATGTTAATATATGAGGATTAATCAATGATTATCAGGCCACACCCGGCCATGATTACAGACACCTGTGTGTGTCTTTTGACACTATATAAAATGAGTCACCCCGCAGTGTTTGTCATTATACCCCGATGAAGACGGCTTGTCTGTCGAAACGTTGGACAACATTTTTCCGTCTGAGCTCCTAGTGTGCGGCTCTCCTTTATTTTTTTTAAAGTGTTCCACTCCGCTAGCCAGTACCTCGCCTAAATAGGTGTGCGTTTCTTTCGCCTCTATTTGACCGGTCATGCTTATCAGTCTATGGGTTTATTTGCATCATTTAGTGGAATTAAAATGGCGCGTGTGTATTTTCATTAGTCGTTATGATTCTTAATCAGATACAGATACAGAGCCTATTTTAAACGAAAAATCAGAGTGCGTGAGAGCTGCTGCTACATCTCCTGTTGCTGCTGGAGAGAAACATGCTTTTATGAGCCCCATCATTGCGCAACAATTCTAAATGAAATCTCATGTTAAAAACAGATTCGATGTTCACGATTAAAAGAGCTGCTCTTTTTATTTCTCAACTGGTAATTGAAGCACATAGGCAACAGTAGGAAGGCTTCAGCGAGTCACACTTTACAATGTGAGCTGGAGACAGTATGCATTTTGAAAACATATACCAAATTGTGTGAAACCTGAATGTTTTACTTCATATTACAGGAAAATAAATAAAAAACATGACTGAAACTTAAGTCAATCTCAGATTGATTGTCTGGGGCCAAGTTAACCTCCCCTTTCATGTATGTAAGTCAGTCATGACTATCGTGCTTTGATTCAGAGGTGTTGGGCTAAATGCAGAAGACACATTTCAGTTGAATGCATTCAGTTGTACAACTGACTAGGTATCCCCCTTTCTTTAGGGAAAGAGGATAATTTTGTACATGTATTAAACTGAGTTTGACTAATTCCAGTCCCCTTGCTTATGGGGTCCGGGGGCCTCCCCAGATAATTTTTATGTAGAATGACTGAAAAGCTAATTTCTGGTGATTTTTAAAAAGGACATTCTACTCCAAAATGAATGAAAATAAAATGATGCTGACACCATCTAAAATATAATTTCCACCTCCAGAAATGGCCCCAATAACATATTGGTACAATTATTAAGTTATTGGACCATGCATATAGCCTGTGGTCTATTATCAGATGTGCTATTAGCAAAAAGCATGATCACCTGTAGCCTAACTGATGCAGCACAGTGACTATAAAATGTACATAGGGTGAAGCATGGGGTTTGTCCATCTGCATTTATCCCATTGGATACAACATCCTAATTGTTATTATTAAAAATGTATATTAATTATTATTCACTTAAATTCGTTTTTTTGGTTTCTATTTCAAAGTATGTCATTGCCTTTTTAAGATGTCATTGCCCCTTTAAGAGCTGTTTTGCGCAGCTGCGCCTAAACCATTCCTGAAACTCTGGTTGTAAAACTGCACTTGTAAAACGATGCCACGCGCGCAATTGAAGGAGCAGAGAAATAAACGTGGTAGAAATGTAAAACGGACCAAAATAATTTCAAAAGTGTTTTCCAGTGATTGCATTAAGAATTGTTGTGCACTGACTGCTTGTCAAAATACAATGTTTCCCTCCTATGGGTCTCCCAGCATGAATGCACCTTGAGAGGAATATTACTCTAACATAGAACACACAACAACAAGCAGACTAGGTCACTAGGTAAACTATTCTACTATGGGGTTGTCTGATTTAGTTTTCATAACATTACATGGCAAAAATAGTAGAACTGGAAAGTTACATCCGGAGTGATAAAGTATAGGCTTTGAATTACTTTGCCAGCAGCTACTTTACCAGCAGCTACACCGCTATTTGAGTTGAGCACAGCGTTGGTTCCCTTCATCTGAACATCAGTGTCAGCAATAATCTTGCATGTCAGTTCACTGCGTAAAGGAAAATACAATATTTGAGAATCCATTTTTTTATATTAGGCTGTCATCTCCAAGTCAGAGTTTTCAACTAATTGTATTATGAACCTAACATTTGCGCATAGCCTACTGGTGCGCTTACAATGCGTATTAATACAAGTTTAAAATGTTTTAGGCTAAATGTTCTGATCTGTTGCATCAGTCTTATTGCTTTTTAAAGTTTTTTTTATGTACTTGTTGTATGAATTTAGGATCTATCATTCCACAACTGTCCAGGAGTCTGTTTGGTATAGGCTATCCTCGCACAGAAGGACACGCTGACCAATAGAATAGGTCAACTTTTCTACTATGGGGGATAGTAGATTGACATGGACTAGTGATTTTGCTGTTCGTTACTTGTCTTGTTGGCTGAGGAAAAGTAAATGTCTTCAAAGTCCACATCAGAATTCGGTAAGAAGGCCACGCCATTGCATCATTGAGTTGCATGTTCTGTTAAGATGAATTCCCATAATCTAAATGTGATTTCTGTCATTCTGAGTACCATGGGAGGACGCCCTAATCAGGTTACGCAGCCAATGCATATGGGTCCGGTAAACATCTCAAATGTCTGGTAAATTAAAATGCTGCTGGTCAAATGTCCCCGACACATTCTCCCAATGGAGATTGCACACCCCCCTCAGAGAGAGAGAGACGCAGTGGCATGTGAGCGCTCATATTTCTCAACATGTTTTTTTTGACAAAAGGATAGATTTGGAGTTAGATAAACTTGGATTTTTCAGCAGGTACATATGCAGGATGCTACCCTCCATAGCATGGCCTTCGCTCCAGATCAAAACTCCAAACCTACAACCTAATTTGTTTGTTTGTTATTTTTCCAAGCTATACAGAGGGTGCTCTGGCAAACAAACAGCAGAGACCTGAGAACACTATCCAACCTGGAACTGAGTGAGTAGTGTTTGTTCTGATGCTATTTTGAAAGCCAAGAAGAAAAATAAAAAATAAAATAAAGTACATTACAATGATATATTTTATTTTAAATGGAGACTGAATGCTGAGTTAAGACTCCCAGGCTTGCAAGGACAGACCAGATGCAAATTCAACTAGCACTAAGGTGTGAAGTGAAAAGGTGTTGAGGCCTTTGGGCCCAACAAGTGGCAGGAGTCTTTGAAGCACCCTTTGAAGCCCCCTCCAGCTGTTCAAAGACCATTCACTAGCATTTTCTACAAGAAATCTGCCTCCAGAAATACAACTACCGTTGCACTGCTGCTTGGATTCCACCTGGCGATCTAATCACCGTCTGTCCTGGTTGTCTCCCCCTGTCTGGTACAGGTACCCCAACCACACTCCCCCCTCTCTCCCAAGCTTTTGGTAGCCTCCAGCACTCACACACTGTTGGGGCGAGTAACTCTAAACTTACAATGGCTAGCCCCAAGTCGTTTTGGATTTTATTTTTTTCTTGTGCATTTTGCCTCATGACTCCTGCATATTTTGTTGACTACAAACTTTCTTTACCCAACCGTGGGACCGACTATGTTTTTTCCCCACACTTGGGACTCTGACTCTCTATTGGTTACACAGACTTTTGGCCTCCCATCCTATTCTAACTACCTCTCACCAGCTTTGTATTCATGTTACCTGATGAAATTGCTGTACAATATGATCTTGTTGCCATCTGATGCACATTCAGATGTCATAAATCAGCGCTGCAGAGCTCTCCCTGTCCTATGCCGTGCCTTGATTGTATTACTGTTGATGATATCTGGAAATGTGCATGAACACCCTGGCCCATCTACTGTTGCTAGCCCCAATTCTGATTTGTGCTCTGCTTCACTGATTTCTGCTCTCGTAAAATCATGGGTTTTCTGCACGTTAATACTAGAAGCTTATTACCCTAAAATGGATCATTTGAAAGTGTGGGTTCACAGCACCAATCCAGATGTGTTGGTCATTACTGAGACGTGGTTAAGGATGAGTGTTTTGAATACCGATGTTAACCTTTCTCTTTATAACCTTTTCGGCAAGACAGATCTTCCAAAGGTGGGGGAGTGGCAATTTTTACCAATGATCACCTTTAGTGCTTGGTCTTTCCCCAAACAAATTGATTTGCTGGTTTTAAGCATTCAACTTTCAAATAACTCTTTGTTGACCTGTTGCTGGGTGCTATCGTCCTCCATCAGCACCGGCCTGTACCCTACCTGCCCTAAGCTCTCTCCTGGCCCCTTACACTAAGTCTGTATTTGTCCTGCTTGGTGACCTAAACTGGGACATGCTTAAACCACCTGAGCACATGGCTAGCTCTTCAGTCACCACTTCATTAAGTCAGGATTCCTATTTGACTCTGCCATGCCTTTGCCCGTCCAACATGTCCTCATCTCCCACCCATTCTAATGCGACTATCCCCGATGCTCCTCCCTCTTTTTCCCCTGCCCCGCTACAAAGTTTCTCCCTGCAGGCAGTCACTGAGTCCGAGGTGCTGCCTTCCAAGCAATGGGTACCTCCCCAGAAAAGAGAGACAGGCTTGGCGATGATCAGGCAGCAACCTTAAAGAAGAAAGGGTCTAAACCATCTGACCCAGATGTTTTTTTGGGGTCAAGTTTAAGGAGCTCCTTTAGCAGCCACACTTCATCCTTTATTTAAAGGGAGAGATCAAACTAATCCTAACTGTTATAGGCCTGTTTTTATTTTTCCCTCTTTATCAAAAGTGTTGGAAAAACTTGTCAATAATCAACTGAATGGCTTTCTTGATGTCTGTATTATTCTCTCGGGTATGCAATCTGGTTTCCGCTCAGGTTATAGATGTGTCACTGCAACCTTATAGGTCCTCAATGATGTCACCATTGCCCTTGATTCTAAGCAATGTTGTGCTGATATTTTTATTGACTTGGCCAAAGCTTTTGATACGGTAGACCATTCCATTCTTGTGGGCCGGCTAAGGAGTATTGGTGTCTTTGAGGGGTCTTTGGCCTGGATTGCTAACTAAGTCAGAGTGCAGTGTATAAAGTCAGACAATCTGCTGTTTTAGCCACTGCCTGTCACCAAGGGAGTACCCCAAGGCTCGATCCTAGGCCCCACGCTCTTCTCAATTTACATCAACAACATAGCTCAGGCAGTAGGAAGCTCACTCATCCATTTATATGCTGATGATACAGCCTTATACTCAGCTGGCCCCTCTCCGGATTTTGTGTTAAATGCTCAACAACAAAGCTTTTTAGTGTCCAACAAACTTTCTCTATCCTTCACCTTGTTCTGAACGCCTCCAAAACAAAGGTCATGTGGTTTGGTAAGAAGAAGGCCCCTCCTCCCACAGGTGTGATTACTACCTCTGAGTGTTTAGAGCTTGAGGTCGTCACCTCATACAAGTACTTGGGAGTATGGCTAGACGGTGCACTGTCCTTCTCTCGGTGCACTGTCCTTCTCTCAGCACATATCAAAGCTGAAGGCTAAAGTTAAATCTAGGCTTTGTTTCCTCTATCGTAATCACTCCTCTTTCACCCCAGCTGCCAAACTAACCCTGATTCAGATGACCATCCTACCAATGCTATATTACGGAGATATCATTTATAGATCGGCAGGTAAGGGTGCTCTCGAGCGGCTAGATGTTCTTTACCATTCGGCCATCAGATTTGTCACCAATGCTCCTTATAGGACACATCACTGCACTCTATACTCCTCTGTAAACTGGTCATCTCTGTATACCCGTCGCAAGACCCACTGGTTGATGCTTATTTATAAAAACCCTCTTAGGCCTCACTCCCCCCATCTGAGATATCTACTGCAGCCCTCATCCTCCACATACAACTGTTCTGCCAGTCACATTCTGCTAAAGGTCCCCAAAGCACACACATCCCTGGGTCGCTCCTCTTTTCAGTTCGCTGCAGCTAGCAACTGGTACAAGCTGCAACAAACACTCAAACTGGACAGTTTTATCTAAATCTCTTCATTCAAAGACTCAATTATGGACACTCTTACTGACAGTTGTGTCGGTTTTGTGTGATGTATTGTTGTCTCTACCTTCTTTCCCTGTGTGCTGTTGTCTGTGCCCAATAATGTTTGTACCATGCTTTGTGCTGCTACCATGTTGTTATGTTGTGTTGCTACCATGCTGTGTTGTCGTCTTAAGTCTCTCTTTACGTAGTGTTATCTCTCTTGTTGTGATGCGTTTTCTCCTATATCTATATTGTATGTATTTTAAATGTTTAATCCCAGGCCCCCGTCCCCGCAGGAGGCCATTTGCCTTTTGGTAGGCCGTCATTGTAAATAAGAATTTATTCTTAACTGACTTGCCTAGTTAAATAAAAGGTTACATTTTCATATATTTTTTTTAAAAATGGAAACCCTGACACAAACACTTCAAGTACACTGAGCAAAAGGCTGAAGCCAGTCTTCAGGTCTCAGGCAATGTTACTCATCCCTCTAGCATAGTTAACCAGTGAGACGGTTGATTCCCGGAATAAGGAGAGAATAAGCAGGAAATCCGGGAATCCTCTAACCAGGATTTCTGAAAATATGTAGCTGATGTGAGAAAGACCTTTAAATAAAAACAGGCCTATAACAGTTAGGATTAGTTTGATCTCTCCCTTTAAATAAAGGATGAAGTGTGGCTGCTAAAGGAGCTCCTTAATAACCTCTTACATCTAGATGTTCCGCTAGCGGAACACCTCGCCAATATCCAATGATAGAGCGTGGCGCGAATTACAAACTCCTCAAAAATCCAAAAACGTCAATTTTTCAAACATATGACTATATATACCCCCTGTATATAGCCTCGTTATTGTTATTTTATTGTGTTACTTTTTATAAATGTTTTACTTTAGTTTATTTGGTAAATATTGTTCTTGTAAAAAAAAAAACTGTAAAAACTGTTCTTGAACTGCACTGTTGGTTAAGGTCTTGTAAGTAAGCATTTCACGGTAAGGTCAACACTTGTCGTATTCGGCGCCTGTGGCAAAGTTCGATTTGATTTGATCACACGCCCACAGAAACTCACTGGTCTTCGTTGCGGAACACGCCCCAGATAACACTGACTCCGATGCAGAAGGCTGACAGCAGCAGCATGCGGACCTGAGGCCTCTTGTGGCAGTAGGGAAGGTTGTTCTCTGGGATCCTATATACATACACAACAAACCAGGAATATATTAAAAGTTGGAAAAAGTAAAAAACCAACAATAGTTAGAGAAGAGTAAACTATTTGCATTGATTCCGTTTGTTTTTAATTGGTTGATTGAATAGGCCTACTCTTCTTATGATTTGTGTTGTTAGGTTGATTAGGTACCACTTAATCTGTGATTATGAACAGATCTTTGTTAAGTTTATTTGATAAGTCTCTCACCTGCACTTGCCAAAGGGAAGTCTCCTCACAAAGGGCCAGAGACAGCTATAGAGGCCAACAGACGAGGCCAGGCAGAATATCCCAATGATGATATACACTAAAACGACAGAGAGCTCGAGGATTAGCATACACACAGAGAGAAATGAACAGGAGGGCTGTGGCTAAAGCGACAAACAAAAAAAGGTATGTAGAACTCAGATCGATTGTCTGTGGGGCGAAGTTAACCTCCCCTTTCATGAAAAAAGGCATAACCATCATGCTTTTAGGGAAAGAGGATTAAATCTAGTACATGTATTAAACTGTGAGTTTGCCCAATGCCAGTCATTTTCTCTGTGACAGAAAACTTTAACCCCTGCAGGAAGGGCATTGTATTTCAACTAGCTTATTATAATGTAATTACTTATTTTTTTACAGACAACTGCAAAAACAGGTAGAGAGAAAGAGAGACATGGAGAAAGGCTGAGGGAGGCGGACAGACAGACAGAGCGAGAGAGACAGAACGCTACAGGTAGAGAGAGAGGTAGAGATAACGACAGCTACAGGTGTATATCTAGGTGTGTACCAAGGTGGTCGTAAAAGAAGTAGAGCAGCACCAGCATCGAGCAGCACATGACCACAAACACAGAGATCATGATGGGCGTCACGTCCACCGTCTCCTCTTCCTGCTTCTCCGTGCTGTCGTCACGCTTGTGCTTCATGTAGCGCCTGCAGAGGGACACAACAGGGACACGTGAGGGAGGATGCCTCTGGGATGCCGAACTGACCTCTGATCAGTAGAGGCAATTTCACTCTAGCCCTCTCTCTCTCTCCACTCTGCTCTTAGTCACCCCAGCAATGGCCACTCAGCCTTGCAGTGTAGCTGGCTCTTTCCCTCTGGTCAACATCACTACTGAGTCACTCTACTGAGTCACACAGCCATGCCCTCCACTCCACATAGAATTGTCTCTTCAGACAACACAAGGATTCACTCAGCCTTGCCCTATGACACTGCCTCCACACACAGTAGAATGAGTCTTCAGACTGCAATTCAGTGGAATAACATCGGACAAGATTAACTGTGTTGGGTGGGTTTTCCCCAGAGATGATAACTAGGGATGTGCAGCTGACTCTATACATGGGCTCTAATACGATACAGGAACGATCCATTTTCATTTGAAACAATTCGGTTTGATTAGAGAACGAATCGATGCGATTCTGTAAGATACACTAACATTTGTTGCATAAACACATACATTTTCCATTCTAAATTAAGAGCCCGAGGCGGAGGATATACGGCTCCCTCGGGAACAAGCCCGACCCCAGTGATCTGCGTGAAGAGGCAGCGAAAGAGAGGCCGGAGGGCGGGCTGCCTTCTGAGGAGTAGGAGGCGATCGAATAAACCCCCACTCCCCTCAATTCTGCGAGCAAACATGCAATCTTTGGACAATAAAATGGACGAGTTATTGGGAAGATTAAACTACCAATGGGTCATTAAAAACTGTAACATCTTATGCTACACGGAGTCGTGGCTTAACGACGACAATATCAACATACAGCTGGCTGGTTATACGATGTACCATGTGGCTCAGTTGGTAGAGCATGGTGTTTGCAACGCCAGGGTTGTGGGTTCGATTCCCACGGGGGACCAGTACGGGGGATTTTTTTTTTAATGAAATGTATGCACTCACTACTGTAAGTCGCTCTGGATAAGAGCGTCTGCTAAATGACTAAAATTTAAACATGTAAATATAACAGCGGTGTCTGTTAATAAGACAAGAGGCAGCGGTCTATGTATTTTTGTAAACAACAGCTGGTGCACGATATCTAAGGAAGTCTCGAGCATTGCTCGCCTGAGGTAGAGTTTCTCACGATAATACGATGTACCGTGTGGCTGGTATAAAAGTAAACTTCTGAAGACAACTCATCTGGCTATACCTGCTGAACAGGGCTTACAATATATTTTATTTTGATTGTTCAGGTTCACCATCAGCAATGGTTTTGGTAGTTATGCTTTAAACAATCAGTGCATTTGGTCATTTGTAGATAAACAGGGTAAAGTTGATAATTTCATAACGAGGACGGCAATCACGTTTGCGAAGCGCACTGCATGGCCGAAGCGAAAAGAGCACGCCGTAGAAACGTTTGAACAGTCAAAACCATTCGATTTTGAGATGGGAGGGAATCCAAAGTTGTACTACATATTCATTGGATAATTTGTAAATGTTAAATATTGTTACATTACTAGCTCAAACACTTAATCTGAAAAAATGACAAGTGATGGTGATTTCAGAACCAAAGTGGGGGGACAAAAAACATAGGCTCCCCCCAATCTGATAGTGGTAGTGGGTCGATAGATGCCGAGTCTCCCTTTGGCTCAGCTCAGGTGCCTACATAGTACACACCATAGACATACATAATTTACACTCTCACACACACACACACACACACGTCAGCTCAGACAGCTCCAGCTCATGAGCTACATCAGCAGCAGATATAAATTTAAATCAAATCAAATTTTATTAGTCACATGCGCCGAATACAACAGGTGTAGACCTTACAGTGAAACGCTTACTTACGAGCCCCTAACTGACAGCGCAGTTCCAAATAATACGGATAAGAATAAGAGATTAAAGAAGAGCAATAAAAAATAACAATATATACAGGGGGGGTGCCGGTACAGAGTCAATGTGCGGGATCACCGGTTAGTTGAGGTAGTATGTACATGTAGGTAGAGTTAATTAAAGTGACTATGTATAGATGACAACAGAGAGTGGCAGTGGTGTGGAGAGGGGGGCAATGTGAATAGTCTGGGTAGCCATTTGACTAGATGTTCAGGAGTCTTATGGCTTGGGGGTAGAAGCTGTTTAGAAGCCTCTTGGACCTAGACTTGGCGCTCCGGTACCACTTGCCGTGTGGTAGCAGAGAGATCAGTCTATGAATAGGGTGGCTGGAGTCTGACAATTTTCAGGGCCTTCCTCTGACACCGCCTGGTATAGAGGTCCTGGATGGCAGGAAGCTTGGCCCCAGTGATGTACTGGGCCGTTCGCACTATCCTCTGTAGTGTCTTGCGGTCGGAGGCCGAGCAGTTGCCATACCAGGCAGTGATGCAACCAGTCAGGATGCTCTCGATGGTGCAGCTCTAGAACCTTTTGAGGATCTGAGGACCCATGCCAAATCATTTCAGTCTCCTGAGGGGGAATAGGTTTTGTCATGCCCGCTTCATGACTGTCATGGTGTGCTTGGATCATGTTAGTTTGTTGGTGATGTGGACGCCAAGGAACTTGAAGCTCTCAACCTGCTCCACTGCAGCCCCGTCGACGAGAAAGGGGGCTTGCTCGGTCCTCTTTTTCCTGTAGTCCACAATCATCTCCTTTGTCTTGATCACGTTGAGGCAGAGGTTGTTGTCCTGGCACCACACAGCCAGGTCTCTGACCTCATCCCTATAGGCTGTCTCGCTGTTTGCCGGTGATCAGGCCTACCACTGTTGTATCATCGGCAAATTTAATGATGGTGTTGGAGTCGTGCCTGGCCGTGCAGTCATGAGTGAACAGGGAGTACAGGAGGGGGCTGAGCACACACCCCTGAGGGGCCACTGTGTTGAGGATCAGCTGGGCAATGTTTTGTTACCTACCCTGACCGCCTGGGGGAGGCCCCTCAGGAGGTCCATGATCCAGTTGCAGAGGGAGGTGTTTAGTTCCAGGGTCCTTAGCTTATTGATGAGCTTTGAGGACACTATGGTGTTGAATGCTGAGCTGTAGTCAATGAACAGCATTCTCACATAGGTGTTCCTTCAGTCCAGGTGGGAAAGGGCAGTGTGGAGTGCAACAGAGACTGCATCATTTGTGGATCTGTTGGGGCGGTATGCAAATTAGAGTGGGTCTAGGGTTTCTGGGATGATGATGTTGATGTGAGCCATGACCAGCCTTTCAAAGCACTTCATGGCTACAGACGTGAGTGCTACGAGTCAGTAGTCATTTAGGCAGGTTACCTTAGTGTTCTTGGGCACAGGCACTATAGTGGTCAGCTTAAAACATGTTGGTATTACAGACTCGGACAGGGAGAGGTTGAAAATGTAATTGAAGATACTTGCTCGTTGGTCAGCGCATGCTCGCAGTCCACGTCCTGGTAACCCGTCTGGCCCTGTGGCCTTGTGAATGTTGACCTGTCTAAAGATCTTACTCACATCGGCTGCGGAGAGCGTAATCATACAGTCTTCCGGTACAGCTGATGCGCTCATGCATGTTTCAGTGTTATTTGCCTCGAAGCGAGTGTAGAAGTAGTTTAGCTCATCCGGTAGGCTCATGTCACTGGGCAGCTCTCGGCTGTGCTTCCCTTTTACATTTACATTTTATATTTTAGTCATTTAGCAGACGCTCTTATCCAGAGCGACTTACAGTAGTGAATGCATACATTTCATAATTTCTTTCCGTACTGGTCCCCTGTGGGAATCGAACCCACAACCCTGGCGTTGCAAACACCATGCTCTACCAACTGAGCCACACGGGACAAGGCGAAGCTGGGCACAGTGCGCAGTTGGACAAGGCTACTGATATTGCCTGGGGTTATCCGACAGTTACATGCAGTTCGACGCTGAAAGAGAGGACGCATCAGTTGTCACAAAAGATGAGCGGGGCCTCCCAAGTGGCGCAGTGGTCTAAGGCCAGAGATTCTGGGATCGAGTCTAGGCTCTGTTGCAGCCGGCCGCGACCGAGAGACTCATGGGGCGGCGCACAATTGGCCCAGCGTCGTCCGGGTTAGGGGAGGGTTTGGCCGGCAGGGATGTCCTTGTCCCATCGTGCACTAGCAACTCCTGTGGCGGGTTAGGGGAGGGTTTGGCGGCAGGGATGTCCTTGTCCCATCACTCACTAGCAACTCCTGCGGCAGACCGGGCGCAGTGCACACTGACACGGTCACCAGGTGTACGGAGTTTCCTCCGACACATTGGTGCAGCTGCCTTCCGGGTTAAGTGGGTAGTGTCAAGAAGCTGTGCGGCTTGGTTGGGTTGTGTTTCGGAGGACACACGGCTCTCGACCTTCGCCTCTCCCGAGTCCATACTGGAGTTGCAGTGATGAGACAAGGCTAACTACCAATTGGATACCACAAAATTGGGGAGAAAAAGGGGTAAAAAAATATTTTTACATTTAATTCACAAAAAAAAAACATTTGCTAAACATTTTAGCAAATCGGCAATTTGTAGCATTTTAATCTATTTTCTGACAGGTGCGCGGTCAAATGCACTTGTACCTTAAACATTTGAATCAGGGACTGATGCGTATCGGTGAATCATTACATCCCAAATGATAACCCTTGATAATTAAACCATGGTCTAAATGAAGCCCCCCACCACACTTCCCTTGTAGTCTCAGAGCACGCTGCTTTCCACAACTGTCTGTTGGAGTGGCTTAGGGTGGTCTAGTGGTCTACGCTGCTGCCTCCAGATCACATATACTGCTGCAGCATTGATTTGAATCTGGCCCAATGCCATTTCAGCGCACACGCTCTCCTCTATTTTCCTCTCTACCTCTTTCCTATCCAATAAACAAAAACACAAGTGACCCGTTAATTTAAAAAAATATTACATACATACATACATACATACATACATACATACATACATACATACATACATACATACATACATACATACATACATACATACATACATACATACATACATACATACATACATACATACATACATACAAACATACATACATACGGTTTCTGAGCTTGAACAATTATTAATCATTAGTTATAAAAGAGACATGAGGGGTGCCATAATGAAGCTTGGGAGAGGCTGAATGCAGGGAAAATGGTCACATGTGGCAATACTGATAAGGGGAGGAACTGTTTAAGGCCCATTTCACTCAGCTCCCTGCCTAGCAATAATGATGCAATGTGTAGTGATAAGGAGACTCCACCAAAAGTTGGGTATGTATACTACCATGGGTGAAACCATGTCTTTGTCTAATACAGCTGTATTGAACCTCTGGGCAGAAAAACTTGGTTTAAAGCTTTCATAGTGTCCGTTGAGTTTGTACTCTGAAAATTAGAAACTATTAATTTATATATACACAGTTAAAGTCGGACGTTTACGTACACCTTAGCCAAATACATTTAAACTGTTTCACAATTCCTGACATTTAATCCTAGTAAAAATTCCATGTCTTAGGTCAGTTAGGATCACCACTTTATTTTAAGAATGTGAAATGTCAGAATAATAGTAGAGAGAATGATTTATTTCAGCTTTTATTTCTTTCATCAAATTCCCAATGGGTCAGAAGTTTACATATACTCAATTAGTATTTGGTAGCATTGCCTTTAAATTGTTTAACTTGGGTCAAACGTTTTGGGTAGCCTTCCACAAGCTTCCCACAAGAATTTTGATTAATTTTGGCCCATTCCTCCTGACAGAGCTGGTGTAACTGAGTCAGGTTTGTAGGCCTCCTTGCTCGCACAAGCTTTTTCAGTTCTGCCCACAAATTTTCTATGGGATTGAGGTCAGGGCTTTGTGATGGCCACTCCAACACCTTGATTTTGTTGTCCTTAAGCCATTTTGCCACAACTTTCGAAGTATGCTTGGGGTCATTGTCCATTTGGAAGACCCATTTGCGACCAAGCTTTAACTTCCTGACTGATGTCTTGAGATGTTGCTTCAATATATCCACATAATTTTCCTACCTCATGATGACATCTATTTTGTGAAGTGCACCAGTCCCTCCTGCAGCAAAGCATCCCCACAACATGATGCTGCCACCCCCGTGCTTCACAGTTGGGATGGTGTTTTCCGCTTGCAAGCCTCCCCCTTTTTCCTCCAAACATAATGATGGTCATTATGGCCAAACAGTTCTATTTTTGTTTCATCAGACCAGAGGACATTTCTCCAAAACGTATGTTCTTTGTCCCCATGTGCAGTTGCAAACCGTAGTCTGGCTATTTTATGGCGGTTTTGGAGCAGTGGCTTCTTCCTTGCTGAGCGGCCTTTCAGGTTATGTCGATATAGGACTCGTTTTACTGTGGATATAGATACTTTTATACCTGTTTCCTCAAGCATCTTCACAAGGTCCTTTGCTGTTGTTCTGGGATTGATTTGCACTTTTCGCAACAAAGTACGTTCATCTCTAGGAGACAGAACGCGTCTCCTTCCTGAGCGGTATGACGGCTGTGTGGTCCCATGGTGTTTATATTTGCGTACTATTGTTTGTACAGATGAACGTGGTACCTTCAGGCGTTTGGAAATTGCTCCCAAGGATGAACCAGACTTATGGAGGTCTATAATTATTTTCTGAGGTCTTGGCTGATTTCTTTTGATTTTCCCATGATGTCAAGCAAAGAGGCACTGAGTTTGAAGGTAGGCCTTGAAATACATCCACAGGTACACCTCCAATTTACTCAAATGATGTCAATTAGCCTATCAGAAGCTTCTAAAGCCATGACATAATTTTCTGGAATTTTCCAAGCTGTTTAAAGGCACAGTCAACTCAGTGTATGTAAACTTCTGACCCACTGGAATTGTGATACAGTGAATTTTAAGTGAAATAATCTGTCTGTAAACAATTGTTGGACAAATTACTTGTGTCATGCACAAAGTAGATGTCCTAACCGACTTGCCAAAACTATAGTTTGTTAACAATAAATTTGTGGAGTGGTTGAAAAACGAGTTTTAATGACTCCAACCTAAGTGTATGTAAACTTCGGACTGTACACACACACACACACACACACACACACACACACACACACACACACTACCAGTCAAAGAAATGTGGACACACCTACTCATTCAAGGGTTTTTCTTCCTTTTTACATTGTAGAATAATAGTGAAGACATTAAAACTATGAAATAACACATATGCAATCATGTAGTAACGAAGAAAATTGATAAACAAATCAAAATATAAAATATATTTGAGATTCTTCAAAGTAGCCACCCTTTGCCTTTGACAGCTTTGCACACTCTTGGCTTTCTCTCAACCAGCTTCATGAGGTAGTCACCTGGAATGCATTTCAATTAACAGGTGTGCATTGTTAAAAGTACATTTGTGGAATTTATTTCCTTCTTAATGCGTTTGAGCCAATCAGTTGTGTTGTGACAAGGTAGGGGTGGTATACAGAAGATAGCCCTATTTGGTAAAAGACCAAGTCCATATTATGGCACGAACAGCTCAAATAAGCAAAGAGAAACAACAGTCCATCATTACTTTAAGACATGAAGGTCAGTCAATCCGGAAAATGTCAATAACTTTGAACGTTTCTTCAAGTGCAGTCGCAAAAACCATCAAGCGCTATTTATTTAGAACTCAAGGCACACTTAACTACCATGGCTACCACAGCATTCTGCAGCGATACGCCATCCCATTTGGTTTGCGCTTAGTGGGACTATCATTTGTTTTTCAACAGGACAATGACCCAACACACCTCCAGGCTGTGTAAGGGCTATTTGACCAAGAAGAGTGCTGCATCAGATGACCTGGCCTCAACAGTCCCCCGACCTCAATCCAATTGAGATGGTTTTGGATGAGTTGGACTGCTGAGTGAAGGAAAAGCCGCCAACATGTGCTCAGCATATGTGGGAACTCCTTCAAGATTGTTGGAAAAGTATTCCAGGTGAAGCTGGTTGAGAGAATGCCAAGCTGTCATCAAGACAAAGGGTGGCTATTTTCTAGAATCTAACATGTAAAATATATTTAGATTTTTTTAACACTTTTTTGGGGTACTACATGATTCCATATGTGTTATGTCATAGTGTTGATGTCTTCACTATTATTCTACAATGTAAAAATAGTCAAAATAAAGAAAAACCCTTGAATGAGTAGGTGTCCATACTGTATATATCTGCCACACTTCTTGATGTCCTTGCTGATACTACTACCACCAGTCTCACTTGTTGTTGTCCTTACTGCTACTACTACTACTACTACTAGACTACTACCAGTCTTACTTCTTGATGTCCTTGCTGCCGGCCCAGTATCCTCCGATGGCCACTGTCCCCACAGCCATGAGGAAGATGATGACCATGTTGTAGTCCAGGACAGGCTCGCTCGGGGCGTACATGGCCACCTCTCGGCCCTGTCCAAACGTCTGCAGGGGACAAGAACATGGCATTTGGGTCAATTTATTGATATTTGTTAGTCAAGTTAATTTTCAAACATTAAGTTTGTTTGAACAGAGTCACATACATGAGGATGCAACATGCCAACCGCGGCAAATAAAACATGTCATAAATAGAACTGACCTGGTATCTTACCCTCAATGCTTTCTCTACATGTTAGAGACATCTCTGATCTATAAGATATATGCTTTACTGAACATTGCACAATCCCACATTGTGCCTTGCTGAACAGTGTTGATGTAGCCTGGTCCCATATCTGTTTGTGCCATCATTCTACTCCTTGACACTCCTTGTCATGCCAAACAAGCATGATGGCTGGTACCCAGGCTAATATTGGTTGGTCTCCCCTCTCACCTTACTTATGTCCAGCATGTCAGTGTAGCTGAGCAGCGCCACAGGGATGTCAATCTTCTCATACTGAGTCTTGTTTCCTGCCGGTGGGGTCTTATCAGGAAAAATAAATGAGCAAATACGGTACAGAACCAAAAGCCTTTTGGAAAAATCTTTATTCAATCTATTATTCATACACCAAGTAGGCTACTAGGACAGATACACACGATGACCTACAGTCACCTCTAAAATGATTGGCACCCTTGACAAAGCAAAAAAGACTGTATAAAATAAATAATACAAATACTGTGCTATATTGTATGCTCAAATTATATTATTTTCTACTAATGCAATTGTTCAGAGAAATATTTTTGTTTAACAAGTAAAACATCCAGAAAAATAGGTGTCAAAATTATTGGCAGCACTGTTTTTAATACATCTTTTTCAAAAATATTTCATGAATTTGGAGAACACATTGGGAGGGATCTTAGACCATTCCTCCAAACAGAATATTTCCAGATCCTTGATATCCTTCAGTCTGCACTTATGGACTGCCCTCTTCCATTTAAACCACAGATTTTTTAAATCAGGTTCGAGTCAGGAGACAGATGGCCAATGCAAAATGTGGATTTTGTGGTCAATTAACCATTTCGTTGTGAATTTTGAAGTGTACTTGGGGTTATTGATCCACAAGTTTCAGCCTCCTGGCAGAATCAGACAGGTTTTTGGCTAAAATATCCTGGTACTTGTTAAGGTCAACGGCATCAGGAACTCTACCTAGGGCCGCAGGACCAGTGGAAGCAAATCAGCCGCATAACATCAAAAAGATCCACCACCATATAGGTAGGTACCAGTAGGTATGAGGTTATTTTCTGCATACTTCTTTTGACGCCAAACCCACCACTGGTGTACATGGTTTTGAGACTTAGTGACCCGAAGATACCAAGTTCTGTAATTTTCCAACTTTGGCTCTTAGATTTTTCTTTGACTCCCAAACCATCTTCTTCACTGTGCATGGGGACACTTGCGTCCAATACCAGGCAAGTTGACCACTGTTCCAGTGATTTTAAACTTCTTGCCCTAATAGTGGTAAGTGGTATATTTGTTCATTTTTCTAGCAATTTTTGTTGTACCTAATGCCTGATTTATGAAGGTGAACAACCATTTGTCTTGTCTTTGCCTTTTCTCATGGTGATGGATGTCATACATTGTACATGCGTGTTACCAAATTTTTATACCCCCAGTGAAACGGGAAGACATGGAAGGCCACAATACAGTACAAACTGAGATTATTTTAAGTAGAATGTTATTACAGATTTTATTTTGTTTGATTTAATTTCTAAGAATCTTTAGGGGTGCCAATAATTTTAACATCTTTGAGAAAACATATATTACTTCTTAAAAAAAATCGTTTTCTCTAAGCAATTGTATAATATTTCATACAATAAAGCTCAGTATTTATATCATTTATTTATACAGTCTTTTTTGCTCATCTTTATCAAGGGTGCCAATAATTTGTGGTAACTGTATAACCTGAATACTAAGGTGTGTCCCAATGCTCTTATTCTGCTTCTCTCCTTCCAAGCCTATCAGAACTGCAGTAGTGAAGATCAAAGGGAACAGGAGAGATAGCTAAAGAACATAGCCTTCCCTGTAGCTCAGTTGGTAGAGCATGGTGTTTGCAACACCAGGGTTGTGGGTTCGATTCCCACGGGGGGCCAAGTACGAAGAGAAAAAAATAATAATAATAATAAATGTATGAAATGAAAATGAAATGTATGCATTCACTACTACTGTAAGTCGCTCTGGATAAGAGCGTCTGCTAAATGAGTAAAAATGTAAAAATGTAAAAATGTAAACATAGACAAGTATGGAACCACAGACTAAAATGATAGGACTTGCTGAATGATATGGTTTGACTCTTACTAGCCTGTCTTTGCTGAATGATATGAGTTGATTCATGCCAGCCTGTCTATATGAGTAGTCTCTTACCAGCTTGTCTTTGCTAAATGAGTTGACTCTCACCAGCCGGTCTTTGCTGAATGATATGGCCAGTAATGTAGTTGTAAATGCTGATTGCCATTCGCGGGAAGTAAAGTTGCACTCCCTATACTTTCAATGCCTTTTTTTCTGCAAAAGGTGGTTGAACACAAATTTGGTTTTACCCTCTAATACACCATTGGATATGACTCTTACCAGTCTGTCTTTGAAGAACAATTCACCTCTTACCAGTCTGTCTTTGCTGATGATGAGCAGCCCTTTAGCTCCGTTGAGCTGGGCCAGGCGAACCTTCTCGTAGAAAGTGCAGTTCCCCCTCATTACCATGGGGATACGATTGGGGAAGCCCCCCTCCGGGACTTCCGACGAGGAACACAGGACTGACAGTGTCAGGTCATAGATCTGGAGACGGGACTGGAGACAAAGGATAGGTTAACAATGGGGGCTGCTCGCAATGTTTCAACTTGTCAGGGCAGCTGTATTTTGAGAGTATCCAGCATATAGCACAAACACACACGAATGTTTGTCCGACATCTCTCAAGAAGTTAGGTTACTCCACCACTTACTGCTTTGTTGAGGTGCTGAGGTAGACGAGCCCACTGGGAGTTGAAGAAGATGCAGTAATCTTTTCCGTTGCTCTGGCCTTTGTTTCTGAAATTGGCCATGCCATATTCCCCGACAACCTGGCATAAGAGAATTAAAATTATTAACAGACAGTGGTCAGAAGATCTTAAGATGTTTCAGACTGGCCTAGACCTTGATAATGACTTTCAGTTCCATTACATTACACATAAGAGTCATTGGACGAAGGTGTAATGTTCAGACCGAGCCCCGACACTCAATCGGAACCAGTGGAGGCTGTTGAGGGGAGGACAGCTCATAATAACGTCTGGAATGGAGTCAGTGGAGTGGTATCAACCACATGGAAACCATGTCTTTGATGTGTAGGATACCATTCCATTGACTCCATTCAAGACATTATTATGAGCCGTCCTCCCCTCAGTAGCCCCCACTGGTCTGAACATTAACATGCATCGCTTGCGGTACGGTTTTGGAAGCATAAGGACCGTACCCTTCATATAAGCAAAAAATCATTAAAAGAAAACTACAGGTTAAATTGATACACACTTTTATAGGGTTAGTGTTCCCACACAGCCATATCTCCATGTTACAGCACATTTACGGAAGACAGAAGGACCACCTGTGCTAATTTGCTCTCTAGCATGCTCCGAACACCTGTGTAACGGAAGAAGGCTGCCAGAAACGTGTTGTCACCAAAAAAATACTGTGATGAAGCCGGTTATAACACTGTACAGTAAGTGTATATTTTGCATTTGGCAAATTATTTGGATGTAATATTAAAGTAAAGGGCTTTATGTTTCTAAAACGGTATCTAAATTGAGAATCGATACACGTTTAGATGGAGTATTTGGCTGTTTTGGCTGCCAGAGCCAGTCTACCTCTGAAAATAACAAGGTCCTTGGACTTTAAAGTGACAATCAGCAGTAGAAACAATAACAAAGGCATGTCCCCGCCCCTGTTTTGGGAAAAAGCTGATGATAGGGCTGGAGAAATGTAACCACCCTCAAATTCATAGACAGAGCTATGATGCAAGGACTGACCATAAATGATATCAAAATTATAGTTTTAAACCTCTACGGGATCGGTGTCCCCCCACGGGACGGTTGAGCTAACGTGCGCTAATGTGATTAGCATGACGTTTTAACCTGTTAGGGCTAGGGGGCAGTATTTACACGGCCGGATAAAAAACGTACCCGATTTAATCTGGTTACTACTCCTGCCCAGTAACTAGAATATGCATATAATTATTGGCTTTGGATAGAAAACACCCTAAAGTTTCTAAAACTGTTTGAATGGTGTCTGTGAGTATAACAGAACTCATATGGCAGGCCAAAACCGGAGAAGATTCTGACCAGGAAGTGGCCTGTCTGACAAGTTGTTGTTCTTCTTGCCTCTGTTTATTGAAGACTGAGGTTTGAAGACTTGACACTTCCTACGGCTCCCATAGGCTCTCAGAGCCCGGGAAAAAGCTGAACGATATCGAGGCAGCCCCAGGCTGAAACACATTATCGCTTTTGACAAGTGGCCGATCAGAGGACAATGGGCTTAGGCGCGTGCCGGAGTCGACCCCATGCTTTATTTTCTTTCGTCTGTTTACCTAATTGCAGATTCCCGGTCGGAATATTATCGCTTTTTTACGAGAAAAATGGCATAAAAATTGATTTTAAACAGCGGTTGACATGCTTCGAAGTACGGTAATGGAATATTTAGAATTTTTTTGTCACGAAATGCGTCGTGCGCGTGACCCTTCTTTACACTTCGGATAGTGTCTTGAACGCACGAACAAAACGCCGCTGTTTGAACATAACTATGGATTATTTGGGACCAAACCAGCATTTTTTATTGAAGTAGAAGTCCTGGGAGTGCATTCTGACGAAGAACACCAAAGGTAATCAAACTTTTCTAATAGTAAATCGGAGTTTGGTGAAGGCTAAACTTGCTGGGTGTCTAAATAGCTAGCCCTGTGATGCCGGGCTATCTACTTAGAATATTGCAAAATGTGCTTTCACCAAAAAGCTATTTTAAAATCGGACATATCGAGTGCATAGGGGAGTTCTGTATCTATATTTCTTAAAATAATTGTTATGCTTTTTGTGAACGTTTATCGTGAGTAATTTAGTAAATTGTTAGTAAATTCGCCGGAAGTTTGCGGGGGGTATGCTAGTTCTGAATGTCACATGCTAATGTAAAAGCTGGTTTTTGATATAAATATGAACTTGATTGAACAAAACATGCATGTATTGTATAACATAATGTCCTAGGTGTGTCATCTGATGAAGATCATCAAAGGTTAGTGCTGCATTTAGCTGTCTTCTGGGTTTTTGTGACATTATATGCTAGCTTGAAAAATGGGTGTCTGATTATTTCTGGCTGGGTACTCTGCTGACATAATCTAATGTTTTGCTTTCGTTGTAAAGCCTTTTTGAAATCGGACAGTGTGGTTAGATTAACGAGAGTCTTGTCTTTAAAATGCTGTAAAATAGTCATATGTTTGAGAAATTGAAGTAATAGCATTTCTAAGGTATTTGAATAACGCGCCACAGGATTCAACTGGCTGTTACGTAGGTGGGACGATTTGGTGCCACCTACCCTAGAGAGGTTAAGTAACAAGAACATTTCCCAGGACAAAGACATATCTGATATAGGCAGAAAGCTTAAATTCTTGTTAATCTAACTGCAGTCCAATTTACAGTAGCTATTACAGTGAAAGAATACCATGCTATTGTTTGAGGAGAGTGCACAGTTGTGATCTTGAAAATGTAATAATAAACCAATTAGGCACATTTGGGCAGTCTTGATACAACATTTTGAACAGAAATGCTATGGTTCATTGGATCAGTCTAAAACTTTGCACATACACTGCTGTCATCTAGTGGCCAAAATCGAAATTGAGCCTAACCTGGAATTTTTGTGACCTTTCTCTTACATTTCAAAGATGATTAAAGAAAAAAATACTCCTTTATAAAGTGGTCATCTCTGTATACCCGTCACAAGACCCACTAGTTGATGCTTATTTACAAAACCCTCTTAGGCCTCACTCCCCCCTATCTGTGATATCTACTGCAGCCCTCATCCTCCACATACAACAACCGTGTTGCCAGTCACATTCTGTTAAAGCTCCCCAAAGCACACACATCCATGGGTTGGTCTCCTTTTCAGTTCGCTGCAGCTAGCGACTGGAACGAGCTGCAACAAACACTCAAACTGGACCGTTTTATCTCCATCTCTTCATTCAAAGACTCAATCATGGACACTCTTACTGACAGTTGTGGCTGCTACGCGTGATGTATTGTTGTCTCTACGTTCTTGCCTTTGTGCTGTTGTCTGTGCCCAATAATGTCTCTACCATGTTTTGTGCTGCTACCATGTTGTGCTCTTGCCATGTTGTGTTGCTACCATGCTATGTTGTCATAGGTCTCTCTTTATGTAGTGTTGTGGTGTCTCTCTTGTCGTGATGTGTGTTTTGTCCTAGATTTTTAATCCCAGCCTGGTTGTGAATGAAGTTGTCAAGGAAGTGAATTTGTGTTTATACAGGACCTACCCTCCGTATGGAGACTGGTTCGCATTTCCAGAGCAAGCATAAATTGTTTTTAAGACTGGCCACACTAACGTTAACTGTGCGTGCAGTACCGCATCTTTCCAACACCAGTTAACGTTAGCTAGCTAGCTTTACTCTTATGCACAAGCTTAGCTAGATATTTCTCAAAGTGACAATACCAGCAGACACGATATGAAAGGCGTATAAACGATTAGAAAATGAATCTTAAACCACCACATTACTTAAATGATCAAAGTCATGTTACACAAGGATTTACAGAGGACATCTAGCAGACTCTGAGTGGCGCAGCGGTCTAACATGCTGAACAGACCGCCCGCGTGCGTCTTCGCGCGCATGTTGATTTTGTCCACCCACACCAGACGCGATCAGGACACAGGTTGAAATATCAAAACAAACTCTGAACCAACTATATTAATTTGGGGACAGGTCAAAAAGCATTAAACATTTATGGCAATTTAACTAGCTAGCTTTCTGTTGTACAGGGATATAAACATTTGGTTGTTATTTTACCTGAAATGCACAAGGCCCTCTACTCTGACAATTAATCCACAGATAAAGAGGTAAACTGAGTTAGTTCCTAATAATCTCTCCACCTTCTGGCTTCTTCTTTTGGCTTTATATGGCGGTTGGCAACCAACTTTAAGGTGTATTACCACTACCAACTGGACTGGAGTGTGGACCTCAGTTCATCTTTCAATCACCCAAGTGGGTATATGCTCCTAAAAACCAATGAGGAGATGGGAGAGGCAGGACTTGCACATGTCAAGTGTCACACATAGAACCAAGTTCTATTTTAGCATCTGGATACGCAGATGCTCGTTGATGCACACGCGATGCGAGCGGTGTGGTCAGCATGTAATGCACTGCATCGCAGTGCTAGAGGCGTCACTACAGACCCGGGTTCGATCCCGGGCTGTATCACAACCAGCCGTGATCAGGAGTCCCATGTGGCAGCGCACAATTGGCCCAGCATCGTCCGGGTTAGGGGAGGGTTCGTTGTAAAAAACGATTTGTTCTTAACTGACTTGCCAGTTAAATAAAGGTTAAATAAATACACAATAAAACGAGCCCTGTGTAGCTACGAATATTCTCAGCGCCCTACTGTACCTCGACTAACCTGTACCCCCGCACATTGACTCGGTACCCCCTGTATATAGCCTCGTTATTGTGATGTAATTGTCTTGTGTTACTTTTTGATTTGATTTAGTTTATTTAGTAAATATCTTCTTAACTCTATTTCTATAACTGCATTGTTGGTTAAAAAAGGGTACGCATTTCACGGTAAGGTCTACACCTGCTGTATTCGGCGCATGTGATAAATAAAATGTGATTTGATTTGTACTCAATCGTTGGTGTATGTTAGCATGCACGCTAATTACCTTGACAAAAGTACACGTACTGACTGTTTAGATTGTTTTACAGATTAAGGCCGCATTATATTGGGTGAATAGACATGAGACCAATCTCACCTGTTTTATGAGAATAACTGCCCAAACCAGGTTTAGCGAAGCCTTCATGTTGCTTAGCTTATTGTTATCTCCCCATTACCCACACTACTCCGGTCCGGTCGTGACTAGTTACCACAGCCACAAAATCATAAGTATGGCTAAACTCCGCCTATTTCTAAAAAGTATCTTCTTAAAATCAGTTTTTAACCGAACCTTAACTACACTGCTAACCTTATGCCTAAACTTAACCTTAAATTAAGACCAAAAAGCTCATTTTTGTTTTCATGAATTTTTTTTTTACAATTTTTTTTTTTTTATTGGAGAAAAATCAGTATAAGAATTATACAAACAGACAATGATAACATATGCTAGGGGGTACAACAAACGACAGATTATACAAAGACCTTAAAAGGTGCACACATATTGATTGTTTTAACAGCTTTCTTATTAGAAGAATGTATAATGGTCTTAATGTACTGCTCGAATTCCTTATAGAAAACACAGAAGGGTTTTTTTATTAGTGAATTTACATTTATGAATATGAAATTTTGCCCTTAGCACAATCAGATTTCTAAGGTAAAAATGTTTTTCTTTATCTTTATTATGGTTAAGGAAACCGAGCAGCACATTCTCCCATAAAAAAACAAAAGTCATCAAGAATATCAACAATTATAAAACTGTGAATATCTTTCCATAATTGTTTTACATGTAGACAATGCCCAAATAAATGTGAAACTCTTTCTGGATGCTCAACACAAAAAGTACAATCAATGTTAATGTCTTTTTAAAGTTTCTTCAGGTAATGATTCGCAGGGTAATACTTATGGATCATTCCGAAAGAGACCTATTTGACCTTGTTAACAAGCAAGTATTTGTTTGGTGATAACCAGACTTTTTCCCAACAGATATTAGTGACCAATGTATTCCAGTAACTTGTGACATAAGGAATGGACACAATACCCCTTTGAAATATAGCACGTATAGACCTATTGTTCTGAGGGAGCAAGGAGAAACATATTTTCCCTATTGGTTTTCATGAATTTTTATGATACCCATTGCTCAGCACAGTGCGGCCACCAGCTGTTTCGCCAGCTCCCGCCCATATTATCAAATGCGTTTATCATTGGTTAATTTTCATCCAGCGCCGAGTTACATACATTTTCATTGGTTTACATCGATGTCAATGAAATTATTGCGATAAAATCCAGGTGGTTTCTGTCAGCATACTAGCTAAACTTGTGATTTACAATACATTGAGGCGTTAAAAATTGCCTAAAAATAGGCTACATTTGATTTAATGTATATAGAAACAAATTGAAACAGCTGAGCTAAAAATGTATTATTTTGCTTCTTCCGGGTCAAAGGTTGGAGTTTGAAAGGCGTGGCTGGAACAGTTTAAAAATGGCGGTGAGTCAATCATATCTTCCATAAACTTTTCTAAATCGTCGTAAACTATTTATTGTCTATTGTATATTATTTACTTAGCGATTGAAAATACGTGTCTCTTTCAATCTAGCAACAGTATTCTGGTAACTAGCAAGTGAGGGCAGAGTAGACATATTTGGGAGCGTGCTGTTTAGATTGCATCGTGTTGTCAATGAAACCGACAGAGCAAATAATTATCCACCCACTTGAATACATCTCTTGAAACCCCATTGGGACGTTCCAGATGACGAGAATACATTCGGCAAAACGTGCAAGGTTACGTTAGACTACATTAGAAAATTCCGTATAGACGGAATAAAATTAAAACATAATCATAAGCATCAAATGAACTCAAGTTGTCTGAGAATTATGGGCCGTCTACTACAAAAACCAAATAGGGCAGTTCGTACAGGCTGCAGGACGTTGTGGAATATTTGGTAGAGGCTTTTATACTGAACAAACATTTTAACGCAACATGTAAAGTGTTGGTCGCATGTTTCATGAGCTGAAATAAAATTCCAAGAAATGTTATTTTCGTTCAAAAAGCTTATTTCTAAAATGTTGTGCACAATTGTTTACATCCCTGTTAGCAGTGCTTGACTTGGGATGGAAGAAGTGCAGGAGCTGTCTTTTTCCAAATCGGTCCGTTAGACTATATTCACTGAAATTCACAAATTACATTATGCTAGACAGACCTGATTATTCACTGTTAACGGTTTATACAAATTTTCCATGACTTCTAACAAAATGTTCAGAACTATTATTATAGCCTACATGAAAAAGTAAGTATTATTGGCACTGGAAAGCTGCTATGTGTGATGTAGACATACCACCTTCTACCGTGGTTGTGCCCTTAATCAAGGCACTTAGTCCCCCACGTAGAACTGCACTGTTAGTCACATGTTGTTAACATGTGGTCAACCCTTCATCTGGAGAGCTCCTCGGTGTGCAGGGTTTTTCAACATTACAAACAAATACTTTTCTCTTTATAAAATGATTCCCTCGTTCGATAAATCAGGAATCAAATGGATACGGTAGGCTACTTCAAAGCAAGGTATCTAACAAGACATGTTTATATATAAGGCAGAAATAATGTTTCTGGGGAGATCTATACACAGCAAGTTATTTGTCAATTAGGCTACTCTTAGAATATTTTTAACGTTGTCACAATTACATGGCTAATGTTTAATAGAGGAGAATCCCAGCTTTCCAACTGTGCAGATGTATTTAGGCTCTACAGTGCCGGTGGAAAGGCAACAACAAAATGAATGCTTAGTTAGCTATAGTTACCTAGAGAGACAACTGCTACTAGTTATGTTTTGAATTGGTGATCTAGTTAGTCTGTCATTATTTTATACCTGCTTCTGAAATGTCGCGCTCTCTCTCCTCGGGCAACGGCCCACTCGCACTGGCACACACGCAGCACCATAGACCTGCACTGAAGGGTCATTCCGATATTGGCTGATATGTAGTTGTTTAATTGATTGATCATATTTAAAGTGTGCTTTCATGAATTACATTAACAACAATTATTAAACAAATTTCCATGACTTTTCGTGACCGTACAAACCCTCATTTGACAATTTGGAACAGCGCATCATGCCATTCAGGCGGGCACATTTTCAATCTGCGCAATCTCGAACAGCCTACTGTCACACACAGATTCACAGATTAGAGGCAAATAAACTTGAACAAAGCGCAATCAAGAAATGAATTCCCACTCTCCATTGCTATTCAATGAAGATCCCGCATTCATTCCGCTTTGATCAACCTTTTTTGCCTTGGTGTGTGCATCTGGAGCCAGTGACAGGCTATTTTGTTTTTTATAGAGGAGCTGGTATGCAATTCTCCCAAAATTTGAAGTGCCTGTACAGCCTTCAAACAGCTCTCGCCCAAGTCAAGCACTGCCTGTTAAGGAGCATTTCTCCTTTGCGAAGATATGCCACACCTGTTAGGTGGATGGATTATCAAGAAGCTGATTAAACCGCATGGTCATTACACAGCTGCACCTTGTGCTGGGGACAATAAAAGGACACAATGACACAGATGTCTCATGTTTTGAGGGAGTGTGCAATTGGTAACAGCTGTTGCCAGAGAATTGAATGTTACTTTATCTCCCCGTACTATTTGCATTGTCCCCCACCTTTTTTTACGCTACTGCTACTCACTGTTTATTATCTATGCATAGTCACTTTACCCCTACCTACATGTACATATTATGTACGGTATCCCCTGTATATAGCCTCGTTATTGTTATTTTACAGCAATTTTTTTTCTCTTTTTTTTTCTTCTTGAAAATGCATTGTTGGTTAAGGTCTTGTAAGTAAGCATTTCACGGTAAGGTCTACACCTGTTGCATTCGGCGCATGTGACAAATACAATTTGATTAGCCGACCACCAACGTCGTTTTAGAGAATTTGGCAGTACGTCCAACCGGCCTCAATCACAGACCATCTGTAACTACACCAGCCCAGGACCTCCACATCTGGCTTCTTCACCTGCGGGATCGTCCAAGACCAGCCACTAGGAACGCTAATGAAACTGTGGTTTTGCACAACCAAAGAATTTCTGCACAAACCATCCCAGGGATGCTCACACCTCTGGACAACCAGAAACTCTGTGCATTTATCAATAAACGTGAAAAACGGAGGCGCAGTTCCTACTAGTGGCCAACTCAGGAGACTGCATGTACCAAGGGTAGCAGCAAAAAAATGGCAGAGTGGATCATTTCTTCCATAAACTCTAGCCTTTTTGGATTTGGTTGTGGTTCTATTTGGTGCCCCCAACCTCGCGGCAATTCTGAGGTATTAATTTTGAGTGGACTGAGCGGTGAAATAGAATTAGAACTGCCTGCAACCTACGAGGTAAATTGGAGCCAAGCAACCAGCATAGCAACGGACCTTTTGGTTCATTACTTAATCCGGTCAGAACGTTGCAAATTCTAGCAACAGCCCTAGCAACAGAATCTAGAGCTCATCGAATCCCATTGTGACACTATTTGGCCGGGGGACACTATTTGGCATGACAGCCCCCTTCTTGACATTAATTTCCTGCGATAGTACACATTTTGCCATGGGGCGTAGAGAAAATAACCAGGTTTCCATCTAACCTTTTATGCGAGTAAAGTACATGTTGGATAAAAAAAAATGTCATGACAGGCCTAAAGGAAATAGCTAATTTGTCTGTAAACTTTCCAAGTGTCAACAAAACACTCTAGACAAGGTGGAATCTTTTTGTGTCAGTAAAATTCATTATGCAAGAAATGGCGTTGGAAATGCTTTTATGCGCAAATATTGATATAATAACCATCGTATCGAAGTAAACTTGGATGAGCTTTTGCACTCAAGGTATTTAGACCTACTTACACCTAATGGTTATTTTTACTTAAAATTATTATTGCATATTTACCTAATATACTTGTTATTCAAAATTATTGAATTGATAAATAGTTATTAGAAATTGTCAGGTTGACAATGTATGTAAGTCTTTACGTCTCTAACATAACTGGGTCAAATACCTCTAAAATGAATAAATTCCTCCTTTCCAATAAATATCGATGGTCTTCTTCTGGTGACATGATGATCGATGCTTGGCTGCCAAATTATTATTATTATTATTAGATTTTTGTAAATTTATTTAACCCTTTTATTTAACTAGGCATGTCAGTTAAGAACAAATTCTTATTTACAATGGCGGCCTACACCGGCCAAATCCGGACAATGCTGGGCCAATCATTCGCCGCCCTATCGGACTCCCAATCACGGCCGGTTGTGATACAGCCTGGATTCGAACCAGGGTGTCTGTAGTGACGCCTCTAGCACTGAGATGCAGTGCCTTAGACCACTGTGCCACTCGGGAGCCCCGATTGGTCACGTCTTCCTAGCGGCCAGGGGCCCTAAGCGACCGTTTATGTCGCTTATGCCTGGAACTGACCCTGCATAAACTTATCCAAAACCACCTAATATATCGTCCACTATCGGTTCTATAGTTCTTACAAATTGAAAATAAGTGTCTTTCAATCTAGTTACAGTATTCTGACCACTACTCCCGAGAGATGGAGTGGGTTGAGATCTTTTGTTAGCGTGAGGTGGAAACTCATGATTGATTCATAGCAGCGTGCTAAATAAATATACTAAATGTTTTCCTTTCAGGACAGAAACCAGGACAGAAACAAGGAAGGAGAGAAGAAGAAGAAAGAGAGTATCTTTGACCTGTCAAAGTACATTGACAAACAAATCCGTGTGAAGTTTCAGGGAGGACGAGAGGGTAGGCCTAAATCACAGTTTTTACCTTTTGATCTAGCTATTGAAAAGAAAGTTAAGATAACATTTACTTAGTCCTCTTCATTACTATGTGAAAACATGCAGCTTTCACAACAGAACACTGACAAACTTTTGCCTGTGTGGAAATGCTGTTCCATGACTGGCCACAGTCCTCATCCTCTTCTCTAGTGTTCTTCTCCCTGATTCTATTCAAGATAATAATCCTAATTTATTTGTCTCAGCCAGTGGAGTCCTGAAGGGGTTTGACCCCCTGTTGAACCTGGTATTGGACAGCACCATAGAGTACTTGCGGGGTATGTAGCAGAAACTAAGACTTGCTTGTATGACCTCATATCACTTCTACAGAAGTAAAAATGCACTCCTGGGTTTGTGAGGAGACTGTTGCCCACAGACTTAAATGGAATACGTATGTGATGTAGCCCCTCAGTGAAAAAATTGACAATGAAACCAAAAGGTCATCATTTGCCAATTTTATAAAGAAGGTTGTGTTGGGTCATTCATGGTGAAGTTGCACATACTGTCAATGACCTCTGGCCTGTTATGTCACTTCCTTCTGTTTCCAGATCCTGACGACCAGTTCAAGTTGACCGAGGACACGCGGCAGCTGGGCCTGGTGGTTTGTAGAGGGACGTCCGTGGTGCTCATCTGTCCTCAGGATGGCATGGAAGCCATCCCCAATCCCTTCATCCAGCAGCAGGACGGATAGTCGGCCAGTCTCATTCATCTCGGATGACCTCACAGTAGTCTAATTCCTGGGGTGTATGTCAATTGTATTTCCTTGATTCCTCGCACCCTCTACTTGCCTCTTTCGCAAAATGCATTGGAGAAGATCCGAGGGTGGGGAATGTAAGATTTACTCCATGTGCTTTGAGAAGGAGACAAGGAGGGAGGATGTGAGGATTCAATTAAATATAATTGAGTAACTCCTATGCTCCTCTGCCCCATCTCCCCGAGGTGTACTTCATGTTTACAGCCCCACACGTCTTTGAGTCCCTATAATCAGGAAAATAATTTTGTTGTAATTTAATTGGTGTTGCCAACCTGAATATTGATCTAGCAGGGTATGATAACATGTATTTTGTTTATAACTGAAGAATAGTGATTTAAATGTTCTTTTTTGGTGGGGAAGTGTCTCTTGACTGCAGATTTTTTGTTGTTGTTGCTGTGATGGTAAACACTGAAAACGGTTTTATTACTTTTTACTACTGTTTTCCCAGTCAGGCCAGGTTTGAGCAATATGGCATATTATGTTTTTACATTCCAAATGTAATACATTGACTATTTTCTTTATTAGTGTGTTTTGCGTTGTCTTTGAGCCTCAATGGAACATAGGGCCCAACTGGATTAAATAATTGTGATTAATGAAACATACACATGCCAAGCAGTGGCGATTTTAGCATTTAAATCTTGGTGGGGCAAAAAAAACAAGTGGGATGCATGCCAGCAAAGCCACAAGACTAAACATTAATTGCACTATAGCGGTGACAAACGGTGCCCACAAACGGTTAGGGCCTACATAAAACTGTCCCAATATAAACACAATGAGAAGCTCTTACAATATTCGATGATTACATTTCTCTAAAACAGGTTATAGGCTATACGTGCACCATCAAGTTAGAACCGTAGGCAAAATTAATTAGGGTGAGGCACATTGAACACCATTTAGGTCTTTGCGTGTCAAAAAGGATACACGTCATATAACACTATTTGATGTGTTAAATAAGCTTTTAATTTGACATGCCAAATAACACAATTCTATTATAGAATGTTGTGTGTGCTGAATTTGTACGTGCAAGTCAAGCGCCAGCACCATGAGTGACACAACACTGAGCCAATCACGGCGCAACGCTCCAGATTTTGCTGGCTCGGCCCACCACCACAGAAAGCACTGAGCTAGGCTGAAACATCTTACTCAAGAAAACAAAAAAGAGACCATGATTGTATGCAGCTTTATTAACTGAATTATATTTATTTTTTACATTGTTTGCAAACTGATATGTGACATGTATTTATGCCAAAATAACATGTTAAACAGGCAAGCCCAAAATATATATTTATTTATTTTTGCTATAAACGTGGAGCTCTGCCCCACCTGCCCTGGATGACGGGTCGCCACTGATGTCAAGATGTCCAAGTTATGGAAAAGATAATGTCATGTTTTAAAATTGATGAAAATGTGACATGTTGCGATTGTGGTGGGAACCATGAAGCAACTGCTTTGGAATGCTTGACAAATGTGAAGGAGAATGAAGTGGCCAAGGTCAGGGCTGTCCAGAGCCTTTCATATGCAGCGGTTGTTAAAAGGGTTGAGGGTTCAAATGGTGTTCCAGAAGAGTCCATGGTGGTGGATAAGCCTTCACTGCAGACTGCAGGGGTTGCCTTTCACCAGCAGGACCCAGATATTTAAAAGGTTAAGAAGGTGGACATTGTGGCCTTTATAGATATGGTGATTAATGGCACTGCCAAGGTGGAGAGAAGGTCCAGGAAAATAGATGTTATTGTGAGTGCAGTTCCTGGGATTGAAATATTTCTTGGTGGAGGAGTTGCATGGAGTATTGTCACAAGCCATATGGAGATTTGAAGGAAGAAGTGGAAGTTTGTTTTGTTGTTGTCAATGTACTATTTTTATTTGGGTGGATTAGGTTAGTTTTCCCTATCTTGTATGGATTTTATTTTTACCTTTGTAATATACACTGCTCAAAAAAATAAAGGGAACACTTAAACAACACAATGTAACTCCAAGTCAATCACACTTCTGTGAAATCAAACTGTCCACTTAGGAAGCAACACTGATTGACAATACATTTCACATGCTGTTGTGCAAATGGAATAGACAACAGGTGGAAATTATAGGCAATAAGCAAGACACCCCCAATAAAGGAGTGGTTGTGCAGGTGGAGAACACAGACCACTTCTCAGTTCCTATGCTTCCTGGCTGATGTTGTGGTCACTTTTGAATGCTGGCGGTGCTTTCACTCTAGTGGTAGCATGAGACGGAGTCTACAACCCACACAAGTGGCTCAGGTAGTGCAGCTCATCCAGGATGGCACATCAATGCGAGCTGTGGCAAGAAGGTTTGCTGTGTCTGTCAGCGTAGTGTCCAAAGCATGGAGGCGCTAACAGGAGACAGGCCAGTACATCAGGAGACGTGGAGGAGGCCGTAGGAGGGCAACAACCCAGCAGCAGGACCGCTACCTCCGCCTTTGTGCAGGGAGGAGCAGGAGGAGCACTGCCAGAGCCCTGCAAAATGACCTCCAGCAGGCCACAAATGTGCATGTGTCTGCTCAAACGGTCAGAAACAGACTCCATGAGGGTGGTATGAGGGACCGACGTCCACAGGTGGGGGTTGTGCTTACAGCCCAACACCGTGCAGGACGTTTGGCATTTGCCAGAGAACACCAAGATTGGCAAATTCGCCACTGGCGCCCTGTGCTCTTCACAGATGAAAGCAGGTTCACACTGAGCACATGTGATAGACGTGACAGAGTCTGGAGACGCCGTGGAGAACGTTCTGCTGCCTGCAACATCCTCCAGCATGACCGGTTTGGCGGTGGGTCAGTCATGGTGTTGGGTGGCATTTCTTTGGGGGGCCGCACAGCCCTCCATGTGCTCGCCAGAGGTAGCCTGACTGCCATTAGGTACTGAGATGAGATCCTCAGACCCCTTGTGAGACCATATGCTGGTGCGGTTGGCCCTGGGTTCCTCCTAATGCAAGACAATGCTAGACCTCATGTGGCTGGAGTGTGTCAGCAATTCCTGCAAGAGGAAGGCATTGATGCTATGGACTGGCCCGCCCGTTCCCCAGACCTGAATCCAATTGAGCACATCTGGGACATCATGTCTCGCTCCATCCACCAACGCCACGTTGCACCACAGACTGTCCAGGAGTTGGCGGATGCTTTAGTCCAGGTCTGGGAGGAGATCCCTTAGGAGACCATCCGCCACCTCATCAGGAGCATGCCCAGGCGTTGTAGGGAGGTCATACAGGCACGTGGAGGCCACACAAACTACTGAGCCTCATTTTGACTTGTTTTAAGGACATTACATCAAAGTTGGATCAGCCTGTAGTGTGGTTTTCCACTTTAATTTTGAGTGTGACTCCAAATCCAGACCTCCATGGGTTGATAAATTGGATTTCCATTGATTATTTTGGTGTGATTTTGTTGTCAGCACATTCAACTATGTAAAGAAAAAAGTATTTAATAAGATTATTTCTTTCATTCAGATCTAGGATGTGTTGTTTAAGTGTTCCCTTTATTTTTTTGAGCAGTATATTAGCACACTAAGGAAGGGATGCAGGTAGAAGAACAATGTTTATCAGATGTCATGGGTCAAGTGCACGTACAGACGATCACATGTAGTAATTAGTAACAGTGCCACTTTCAGGCACTCCAGGTAAGTACACTTAATTTAGACTTTTTTTTATCTCTCTTTCTGACTGTCTCTCGGAGTGTGTCTCCGGTTTCTTCTGTAGATTCTCTCGTTTGGTGTTTGTACTATGTATGACCTTGGCTGGTCATGTTTTCCAAGTACAATTGCTGGTTACCATTTGTTGTCTTGTCTGATCCTGACTCGTTCTCCTTCCTTCATGACCGAAAGCTTACGTGTGCCTTGGTCAAAGTAGTGTTTTTCTCTCTGTTGTCTGCTTGTGATACAGCGCCTGACATGCTGATAAGAGTCCTGGCTTTAACAATCTCTGATGTCAGAATCTTTTTCTTCAGCCTTCTTCCCATTAGTAGTTGTGCAGGTGAGAGACCTACTCCATCCAGGGGTGGGTTTCTGTACTTAAGGAGAGCTATGTAAGGATCTCTGTTTATGTCTTGTGCTTTTTTTAACCTCTCTAGGGTAGGTGGGACGAAATCGTCCCACCTACGTAACAGCCAGTGGAATCCTGTGGCGTGTTATTCAAATACCTTAGAAATGCTATTACTTCAATTTCTCAAACATATGACTATTTTACACCATTTTAAAGACAAGACTCTCGTTAATCTAACCACACTGTCCGATTTCAAAAAGGCTTTACAATGAAAGCAAAACATTAGATTATGTCAGCAGAGTACCCAGCCAGAAATAATCAGACACCCATTTTTCAAGCTAGCATATAATGTCACAAAAAACAAAACCACAGCTAAATGCAGCACTAACCTTTGATGATCTTCATCAGATGACACCCCTAGGACATTATGTTATACAATACATGCATGTTTTGTTCAATCAAGTTCATATTTATATCAAAAACCAGCTTTTTACATTAGCATGTGACGTTCAGAACTAGCATACCCCCCGCAAACTTCCGGTGAATTTACTAAATTAGTCACGATAAACGTTCACAAAAAACATAACAATTATTTTAAGAATTATAGATACAGAACTCCTCTATGCACTCGCTATGTCCGATTTTAAAATAGCTTTTCGGTGAAAGCACATTTTGCAATATTCTAAGTAGATAGCCCGGCATCACAGGGCTAGCTATTTAGACACCCACCAAGTTTAGCCCTCACCAAAGTCAGATTTACTATAAGAAAAATGTTATTACCTTTGCTGTTCTTCGTCAGAATGCACTCCCAGGACTTCTACTTCAATAACAAATGTTGGTTTGGTTCAAAATAATCCATAGTTATGTTCAAATATCCTCTGTTTTGTTCGTGCGTTCAAGACACTATCCGAAGGCTAAATAAGGGTGACGCGCCCGACGCGTTTCGTGACAAAAAAATTCTAAATATTCCATTACCGTACTTCGAAGCATGTCAACCGCTGTTTAAAATCTATTTTATGCCATTTTTCTGGTAAAAAAGCGATAATATTCCGACCGGGAATCTGTGTTTTAGTACAAAGAGAGAGAAAATAAAAACATGGGGTTGCCTCGTGCACGCGCCTCAGTCTGATTGTCCTCTGATAGACCACTTACCAAAGGCGCTAATGTTTTTCAGCCAGGGGCTGGAATTACATCATTCAGCTTTTTCCCGGGTTCTGAGAGCCTATGGGAGCCGTAGGAAGTGTCACGTTACAGCAAAGATCCTAAGTTTTCAATAAACAGAGTCAAGAAGCTCAAGGAATGGTCAGAGAGGGCACTTCCTGTACAGAATCTTCTCAGGTTTTGGCCTGCCATATGAGTTCTGTTATACTCACAGACACCATTCAAACTGTTTTAGAAACTTTAGGGTGTTTTCTATCCAAAGCCAATAATTATATGCATATTCTAGTTTCTGGGCAGTAGTAATAACCAGATTAAATCGGGTACGTTTTTTATCCGGCCGTGTAAATACTACCCCCTAGCCAGGTTCTTTACAGTCTGAACTGCTCTCTCAGCTTGGCCGTTTGACTGGAAATCTAGGGCTCGACGTGACATGATTGAACTCCCAGCTCGTAGAGAACTCTGACATTTCTTAACTCACCAACTGTCTTCTATTGTCGGAGCACAAAACGTCGGGCACCCCATTTCTTGAGAAGATTGACTTTAGTACTGTAATGATATGTTTACTTGCTGTCCCACTGCTCTGAGATTTCTGGGTATTTTGAGTAGTTATCCACAAATAGTAGATATTCTGTGTCGTAATGGAAGAGGTCCACTCCAACTTTGGCCCAAGCTCTCTGGGACTGGATGAGACATGAGTGGCTCTCTTTGGTTGTTGTTTTAATGTGTGTTGCAGACTTCACATTTTGTCACAGCATCTTCAATCTGTTTAGCCATGCCTGGCCAGAACAGAACATCCCTTGCATTTTACGATTCCCGTGTGTTCTTCATGGAGTTTTTCCATAATTTCTTCTCTCATTATCTGAGGAACGTCAAGTTTTGAACTTTTGAACAGCAGTCCATCTGAGTATGTCAAGTCCTCTCTGAAGGTTCAGTAGGGCTGTATTTTCTTTGTAACTTTCCCTCTCGTGTCTGGCCATCCTTTAACTGTTTCTGTGACTAGTCTTAACTCTTCATCTTCTGCTGTTGCTGTTTTGAATTGCTGCAGTTTCTTTTCTGAAACAGGAAGTTGATGAGTGATGTAGTTTACATCCAGCTCACCATCCAGCAATTTCTCTCTCTGTTCCTTAAGGTATGCTCAGCTCAGTGCATCAGCTCAGTGCATCTCTGTTCCTGGTTTGTATATCACATGTAGACTGTATCTCTGTACTCTAATCAGCATTCTACTACACCAGCTCCGACGCTCGTCGGATGTGGCAGGGCTTGAAAGCTATTACGAACTACAAAGGAAAACCCAGCCGCTAGCTGCCCAGTGACGCGAGCCTACCAGACGAGCTAAATGCCTTTTATGCTCGCTTTGAGGCGAGCAACACTGAAGCATGCGTGAGAGCACCAGCTGTTCCGGACGACTGTGTGATCACGCTCTCCGTAGCCGATGTGATCAAGACCTTTAAACAGGTCAACATTCACAAAGCCGCGGGGCCAGACGCAACACCAGGATGTGTACTCAAAGCATGCGCGGACCACCTGGCAAGTGTCTTCACTGACATTTTCAACCGCTCCCTGGCCGAGTCTGTAATACCTACATGTTTCAAACAGACCACAATAGTCCCTGTGCCCAAGAAAGCAAAGGTAACCCTAAATGATTACCGCCCCGGAGCACTCATGTCGGTAGCCATAAAGTGCTTTGAAAGACTGGTCATGGCTCACATCAACACCATCATGCCAGAAACCATACTCCAATTCACATACCGCCCCAACAGATCCACAGATGATGCAACTTCAACTTAATCGCACTCCACACTGCCCTTTCCCACCTGGAAGAAGGACCACCTATGTGAGAATGCTGTTCATTGACTACAGCTTAGCGTTCAACACCATAGTGCCCATGAAGCTCATCACGAAGCTACGGGCCCTGGGACTAAACACCTCCCTCTGCAACTGGATCCTGGACTTCCTGACGGGCCACCCCCAGGTGGTCAGAGTAGGCAACAGGGTGGGTGAGTTCCCGAATGCCACAGCAGTCTAAGGCACTGCATCTCAGTGCTAGAGGTGTCACTACAGACACCCTGGTTCGAATCCAGGCTGTATCACAACCAGCTGTGATTGGGAGTCCCATAGGGCAGTGTACAATTGGCCCAGCGTCGTCCGGATTTGGCCAGTGTAGACCGTCATTGTAAATAAGAATTTGTTCTTAACTTACTTGCCTAGTTAAATAAAGGTTAAAATTTTTTTTAAAACATCTGCGACGCTGATCCTCAACACTGGGGCCCCTCAGGGATGTGTGCTTAGTCCCTTCCTGTACTCCTTGTTCACCCATGACTGCGTGGCCAAGCACGACTCCAACACCATCATTAAGTTTGCTGACGACACAACAGTGGTAGGCCTGATCACTGCCAACGATGATACAGCCTATAGGGAGGTGGCCAGAGACCTGGCAGTGTGGTGCCAGGACCAGGGTTGCAAAGGGTCGTAAACATTCCAGTAAATTCCCAGAATTTTTCATGGGAAGTTATGCCCAGGAATTTGGGGAATTTTGCTTAAATTCATCAAAAACGTTAGCTTATAACAGTGAATCAATCAATCAAATGATTTATAAAGCCCTTCTTACATCAGCTGATGTCACAAAGTTCTGTACAGAAACCCAGCCTAAAACCCCAAACAGCAAGCAATGCAGGTGTAGAAGCACGGTGGCTAGGAAAAACTCCCTAGAAAGGCCGAAACCTAGGAAGAAACCTATAGAGGAACCAGGCTATGAGGAGTGGCCAGTCCTCTTCTGGCTGTGCCGGGTGGAGATTATAACAGAACATGGCCAAGATGTTAAAATGTTCATAGATGACCAGCAGGGTCAGATAATAATAATCACAGTGGTTGTAGAGGGTGCAACAGGTCAGCACCTCAGGAGTAAATGTCAGTTGGCTTTTCATAGCCGATCATTCAGAGTATCTCTACCGCACCTGCTGTCTCTAGAGAGTTGAAAATAGCAGGTCTGGGACAAGGTAGCACGTCCGGTGGACAGGTCAGGGTTCCATAGCCGCAGGCAGAACAGTTGAAACTGGAGCAGCAGCACGACCAGGTGGACTGGGGACAGCAAGGAGTCATCAGGCCAGGTAGTCCTGAGGCATGGTCCTAGGGCTTAGGTCCTCCGAGAGAGAGAGAGCTAAAGAGAGAGAGAATTAGAGAGAGCATACTTAAACTCACACAGGACACCGGATAAGACTGGAGAAATACTCCAGATATAACAGACTGACCCTAGCCCCCCGACACAAACTATTGCAACATAAATAATGGAGGCTGAGACGGGAGCAGTCGGGAGACACTGGCCCCGTCCGACGATACCCCCGGACAGGGCCAAACAGGCAGGATATAACCCCACGCACTTTGCCAAAGCACAGCCCCCACACCACTAGAGGGATATCTTCAACCAGCAACTTACTATCCTGAGACAAGGCCAAGTATAGCCCACAAAGATCTCCCCCATGACATGAACCCGAGGGGGGGCTCCAACTCAGACAGGAAGACCACAGCAGTGCCTCAACCCACTCAAGTGACGCAGCGCTCCTAGGACGGCATGGAAGAGCACCAGTAAGCCAGTGGCTCAGCCCCCGTAATAGGGTGTGAGGCAGAGAATCCCAGTGGAGAGAGGGGAACCGGCCAGGCAGTGACAGCAAGGGCGGTTTGTTGCTCCAGTGCCTTTCCGTTCACCTTCACACTCCTGGGCCAGACTACACTCAATCATAGGAACTACTGAAGAGATGAGTCTTCAGTGAAGACTTAAAGATCGAGACCGAGTCTGTGTCTCTCACATGGATAGGCAGACCATTTCATAAAAATGGAGCTCTATAGGAGAATGCCCTGCCTCCAGTTGTTTGCTTAGAAATTCTAGGGACAGTAAGGAGTCCTGCGTCTTGTGACTGTAGCGTACGTACAGTTGAAGTCGGAAGTTTACATACACTTAGGTTGGAGTCATTAAAACTCGTTTTTCAACCACTCCAGCAATTTCTGGTTAACAAACTATCGTTTTGGCAAGTTGGTTAGGACATCTACTTTGTGCATGACACAAGTCATTTTTCCAACAATTGTTTACAGACAGATTATTTCACTTATAATTCACTGTACCACAATTCCAGTTGGTCAGAAGTTTACATACACTGAGTTGACTGTGCCTTCAAACAGCTTGAAAATTCCAGAAAATGATGTCATGGCTTTAGAAGCTTCTGATAGGCTAATTGACATCATTTGAGTCAATTGGAGGTGTACCTGTGGATGTATTTCAAGGCCTACCTTCAAACTCAGTGCCTCTTTGACATCATGGGAAAATCAAAAGAAATCAGCCAACACCTCAGAAAAAAATTGGAGACCACATGTCTGGTTCATCCTTGGGAGCAATTTCCAAACGCCTGAAAGTACCACATTCATCTGTACAAACAATAGTACGCAAGTATAAACACCATGGGACCACGCAGCCGTCATACCGCTCAGGAAGGAGACTCTTTTTGTCTCCTACAGATATACATACTTTGGTGCGAAAAGTGCAAATCAATCCCAGAACAACAGCAAAGGACCTTGTGAAGATGCTGGAGGAAACAGGTACAAAAGTATGTATATCCACAGTAAAACGAGTCCTATATCGACCTGAAAGGCTGCTCAGCAAGTAAGAAGCCACAGCTCCAAAACCACCTTAAAAAAGCCAAACTACGGTTTGCAACTGCACATGCGGACAAATATTGTACTTTTTGGAGAAATGTCCTCTGGTCTGATGAAACATGAATAGAACTGTTTGGCCATAATGACCATTGTTATGTTTGGAAGAAAAAGGGGGATGCTTGCAAGACAAAGAACACCATCCCAACCGTGAAGCATGGGGGTGGCAGCATCATGTTGTGGGGGTGCTTTGCTGCAGGAGGGAGGGACTGGTGCACTTCACAAAATAGATGGCATCATGAGGAGGAAAATTACGTGGATATATTGAAGCAACATCTCAAGACATCAGTCAGGAAGTTAAAGCTTGGTCTCAAATGGGTCTTCTAAATGGACAATGACCCCAAGCATACTTCCAAAGTTGTGGCAAAATGGCTTAAGGACAACAAAGTCAAGGTATTGGAGTGGCCATCACAAAGCCCTGACCTAAATCCTATAGAACATTTGTGGGCAGAACTGAAAAAGCATGTGCGAGCAAGGAGACCTACAAACCTGACTCAGTTACACCAGCTCTGTCAGGAGGAATGGGCCAAAATTCACCCAACTTATTGTGGGAAGCTTGTGGAAGGCTATTTCACATTCTTAAAATAAAGTGGTGATCCTAACTGACCTAAGACAGGGAATTTTTACAAGGATTAAATGTCAGGATTTGTGAAAAACAAAGTTTAAATGTATTTGGCTAAGGTGTATGTAAACTTCCGACTTCAACTGTATATACGGCAGGACCAAATTGGAAAGATAGGTAGGAGCAAGCCCATGTAATACTTTGTAGGTTAGCAGTAAAACCTTGAAATCTGCCCTAGCCTTAACAGGAAGCCAGTGTAGAGAGGCTAGCACTGGAGTAATGTGATCAAATGTTTTGGTTCTAGTCAAGATTCTAGCAGCCATGTTTGGCACTAACTGAAGTTTATTTCGTGCTTTGTCCAGGTAGCCGGAAAGTGGAGCATTGAAGTAGTCTAATCTAGAAGTGACAAAAGCATGGATCATTTTTTCTGCATCATTTTTGGACAGAAAGTTCCTGATTTTTGCAATGTTACGTAGATGGGAAAAAAAGCTATCCTTGACACAATCTTGATATGTTTGTCAAAAGAGAGATCAGGGTCCAGAGTAACACCGAGGTCCTTCACAGTTCTATTTGAGACGACTGTACAACCATCAAGATGAATTGTCAGATTCAACAGATTCAACAGAATCTCTGTTTAATCCGAGTTTAAAAGTAGACAATTTGGCGCCATCCACTTCCTTATGTCTGAAACACAGGCTTCCAGGGAGGGCAAATTTGGGGCTTCACCATGTTTCATCGAAATGTACAGCTGTGTGTCATCCGCATAGCAGTGAAAGTTGACATTGTGTTTCCGAATGACATCACCAAGAGGTAAAATATATAGTGAAAACAATAGTGGTCCTAAAACAGAGTCTTGAGGAACATCGAAATGTACAGTTCATTTGTCAGAGGACAAACCATCTACAGAGACAAAATGATATCTTTCCGACAGATAAGATCTAAACCAGGCCAGAACTTGTCCGTGTCGACCAATTTGGGTTTCCAATCTCTCCAAAACTTTGTGGTGATTGATGGTATTAAAAGCAGCCCTAAGGTCTAGGCGCACGAGGACAGATGCAGTCATGGTCTGACGCCATTAAAAGGTCATTTAACACCTTCACAAGTGCAGTTCAGTGCTATGATGGGGTCTAAAGCCAGACTGAAGCGTTTCATACACATTGTTTGTCTTCAGGAAGGCAGTGAGTTGCTGCGCAACAGCTTTTTCATTTTTTTTTTGGAGGAATGGGAGATTCGACATAGGCCAATTTTATATAATATTTTCTGGGTCAAGCTTTGGTTTTTTCAAGAGAGGCTTTATTACTGCCACTTTAAGTGAGTTTGGTACACATCCGGTTGATGGGGAGCCATTTATTATGTTCAACATAGGAGGGCCAAGCACAGGATGCAGCTCTTTCAGTTGTTTAGTTGGAATAGGGTCCAGTATGCAGCTTGAAGGTTTAGAGGCCATGACTATTTTCATCAATGTGTCAAGAGATACAGTATTAAAAAACTTGAGTGTCTCCCTTGATCCTAGGTCCTGGCAGTGTTGTGAGGACTCAGTTAGGGGGCAGAATTTTCACGGCCGGATAAAAAACGTACCCGATTTAATCTGGTTACTACTCCTGCCCAGAAACTAGAATATGCATATAATTAGTAGATTTGGATAGAAAACACTCTAAAGTTTCTAAAACTGTTTGAATGGTGTCTGTGAGTATAACAGAACTCATATGGCAGGCCAAAACCTGAGAAGATTCCATACAGGAAGTGCCCTGTCTGACAATTTGTTGTCCTTCTGTAGCATCTCTATTGAAAATACAGCATCTGTGCTGTAACGTGACATTTTCCCAAGCATACTTCCAAAGTTGTGGCAAAATGGCCTAAGAACAACAAAGTCAAGGTATTGGAGTGGCCATCACAAAGCCCTGACCACAATCCCATAGAAAATTTGTGGGCAGAACTGAAAAGCGTGTGCGAGCAAGGAAGCCTACAAACCTGACTAAGTTACACCAGCTCTGTCAGGAGGAATGTGCCAAAATTCATCCAAATCCTTGTGGAAGCTTGTGGAAGGCTACATGAAATGTTTGACTCAAGTTAAACAACTTAAAGTCAACGCTACCAAATATTAATTGAGTGTATGTAAACTTCTGACCCACTGGGAATCTGATGAAAGAAATAAAAGCTGAAATATATCATCCTCTCTACTACTATTCTGACATTTCACATTCTTAAAATAAAATGGTGATCCTAACTGACCTAAGACAGGGAATTTTTACTAGGATTAAATGTCAGAAATTGTGAAAAACAGAGTTTAAATGTAGTTGGCTAAGGTGTATGTAAACTTCCGACTTCAACTGTAGGTTTTGATACCATGTGGGTTTTAGCTTACTTGAGACTGCTAACGGAGGAGTGTTAATTACATTTACATTTACGTCATTTAGCAGACGCTCTTATCCAGAGCGACTTACAAATTGGTGCATTCATGATATCCAGTGGAACAACCACTTTACAATAGTACATGTATATCTTTTGGGGTGGGGGGGGGTTAGAAGGATTACTTTATCCTATCCCAGGTATTCCTTAAAGAGGTGGGGTTTCAGGTGTCTCCGGAAGGTGGTGATTGACTCCGCTGTCCTGGTGGCGTGAGGGAGCTTGTTCCACCATTGGGGTGCCAGAGCAGCGAACAGTTTTGACTGGGCTGAGCGGGAACTGTGCTTCCGCAGAGGTAGGGAGGCGAGCAGGCCAGAGGTGGATGAACGCAGTAGCCTTCTTTGGGTGTAGGGACTGATCAGAGCCTGAAGGTACGGAGGTGCCGTTCCCCTTACAGCTCAGTAGGCAAGCACCATAGTCTTGTAGCAGATGCGAGCTTCAACTGGAAGCCAGTGGAGTGTGCGGAGGAGCGGGGTGACGTTAGAGAACTTGGGAAGGTTGAACACCAGACGGGCTGCGGCGTTCTGGATGAGTTGTAGGGGTTTAATGGCACAGGCAGGGAGCCCCGCCAACAGCAAGTTGCAGTAATCCAGATGGAAGATGACAATGCCTGGATTAGGACCTGCGCCGCTTCCTGTGTAAGGCAGGGTCGTACTCTGCAAATGTTGTAGAGCAGGAACCTACAGGATCGGGTCACCGCCTTGATGTTAGCGGAGAACGACAGGATGTTGTCCAGGGTCACGCCAAGGCTCTTAGCACTCTGGGAGGAGGACACAATGGAGTTGTCAACCGTGATGGCGAGATCATGGAACGGGCAGTCCTTCCCCGGGAGGAAGAGCAGCTCCATCTTGCCGAGGTTCAGCTTGAGGTGGTGATCCGTCATCCACACTGATATGTCTGCCAGACATGCAGAGATGCGATTCGCCACCTGGTTATCAGAAGGGGGAAAGGAGAAGATTAATTGTGTGTCGTCTGCGTAGCAATGATAGGAGAGACCATGTGAGGATATGACAGAGCCAAGTGACTTGGTGTATAGCGAGAATAGGAGAGTGCCTAGAACTGAGCCCTGGGGGACACCAGTGGTGAGAGCACGTGGTGCGGAGACGGATTCTCGCCACGCCACCTGGTAGGAGCGACCTGTCAGGTAGGACGCAATCCAAGAGTGAGCCGCGCCGGAGATACCCAACTTGGAGAGGGTGGAGAGGAGGATCTGATGGTTCACAGTATCAAAGGCAGCAGATAGGTCTAGAAGGATGAGAGCAGAGGAGAGAGAGTTAGCTTTAGCAGTGCGGAGAGCCTCCGTGACACAGAGAAGAGCAGTCTCAGTTGAATGACCAGTCTTGAAACCTGACTGATTTGGATCAAGAATGTAATTCTGAGAGAGATAGCAAGAGAGCTGGCCGAGGACAACACGCTCAAGAGTTTTGGAGAGAAAAGAAAGAAGGGATACTGGTCTGTAGTTGTTGACATCGGAGGGATCGAGTGTAGGTTTTTTGAGAAGGGGTGCAACTAATTCACTTGTTTCCATACATGTTTCATTTAAAAACATTTATCTTACAAAGGAGTTGTTTAATCTAACTGCTTAACTATTTATCTAAATAAATCAAAAAGCATGAAGACTTCTGTCTGAATCCCACACACGCCGCAGCGTACATGTTGGACTCCAACTATGCTGGCAAAAGCATCCTGTCTGGGGCAGAGATCAACAAGGCCTATGGTGTCATCACTACCGTGTCTCGCCACCTTGGTCTGGATGAGGGCAAGGTTCTTGGCAGTCTGGCGAAGTACACTTCCAAGCAAGGGCTTTGGGTTGGAGATGCAATATGGCAGTCGTGCCAAGATATCTCATCAGCCATACACTGCTCTTTTTCAATTTGATTATCTCTCTTTTGACAGTCTGTGAGGGATCTTGACCCGTATGTGATTGGCTGACCATCTTGCAGGATCACAGCTCCCAAGCCTTCTGAGCTTGCATCCACAGGTAGTGTCACTGTTTTTTTTTATGTCGTAGTACTTTAACACTGGCACATTGCTGACAAGTGTTTTCAAGATTTTGAAGCTCTGTTCCTGTGAAGAGTCCAGTTCTTCACAGGAAGAGAGCTTCAAAAGTCTCTTTCCAGCAGTTGTCTCAGTGGTGCACTGACATCTGAGAGATTTGGGATGAACTTTGGGAGATACTGCAATATTCCCATGAACCTCTGAAACGCTTGAACCTCTGTTTCATTCTCTGGGTGCAAGGCATGCAGGGCCTCAACAAGTTAGCTGTTTTGTTTGTTAAATCTGGCTGCCATTTCTCCCAGTACAGCATCCAGAATGCTGAAAAACAGTCTGTTGCACTCCCTCTCATTATCCTCTTCTTGCTGGCCCATTGTTGTTTCGATCACATATTCTTTCAGATTACTACTCACTACTCTTTGCCATTTGCTTGGAGCGGGGGTGTCCGCGTGCTTGTATTTCTCCCATAACTCATCAAACTCACTGTCACGTCGCAGGTTTTCCACGCAATTGTGGGCGCTGCGGATGACTCGGATGCCAGTGTACAGATCAGTTGTTTCAACCTGAAGTAACTTGTTAGGGGGATCGAGCAGGCGTGAACCATGAAGGAAATGAATCTGAAGCTCGGCTCGGAAACAGCTTTCAATAGGCCCACAGCCTCAGGTCGCACCTCTGTACTGTAGCAGCGGGTACTCTCGATTTCTCTGAGCAGATGGAAGATGCTGTCCAGAGATTTTATAATGACACTCACCGTAGCCAGATGACCAGTCCATCGCTGCTCAAGCAGCCGTTTCAGTTTTTCTCCTGTATATTGTGCAGCCACAGTTTGTTTCCTGAGAAACTTGTAAAGGGAATTACACACATTAAAAAAGTCATCCAATGCACCCTCAGAGGACATAGTGTGCACTATGACTAAATGCAGCTAGTGGTTAAAGCAATGCACATACGACACTTCCCGATTCAGCTTGTCTTGCACTACCTTTTGCATGCCCCCATGTTACCAGACATCACACTGGCGCCATCATAATATTGACTAAGAATCTTGTCGGTGCTAAGGCCAACATTTGTTAGCTCTGACAGGACCAAGTTAGTCAGCGATAAAGCATCACATTCTTTACTCGTTGCCATTGACAGTAGCCACTCACAAACACGGTTGTTTTCGCCCACTTAACGGAATACAATTGAAATGTTCTCGCACCCGGTTGGGTCTTTTAGTTCCATACAATTTAAGTGTGTACCATGAATCACCTACTTCCTCACTCATGTTTCGTTCTGGATGTTAGGAGATGTGTATGTGGCAGTGTGGGGAATTGTGCTTAAGGCACTAGCAAGTTCCTTGTCTTTCCTGAGCATATAATCTAACATCGCCAGGAATAGTCCCCATCCCCTCTTGCATCCAAAGTTCCCCTGAGAGGAAGCTCGTCGACAGCAAGAAATTCCACAATGTCCACAATCGATGACAAATACATTCGATTTGTTACAAGCTGTGCAGAATTCACAGGTGTTGAAATCTCTGCTCCCTGTGCTTTCCTTGCTTGTCTTTCTGTCCAAAGTAACATGCATTTCAAATGTTCTTTGCTTGATGTGTGCCTCCCCAGTCCCTTGTTGCTATCAATGGCATGCTGGAAGTTATTATATCCAGTTTGGGTGAATGCCTTATCGGCGTTAGCATTGGAGCCGATGTAAAATTTTCGACAAGGATTGTAGAAGGCTGCATCTGCCTTGCAGGAATATTCCAGCCACTCTCTGCCTTTGAACCACGCACAACAAAATGCCCGTTTTCTACCACAGTACAGTCGTGACCAAAAGTTTTGAGAATGACACAAATATTAAGTTTCAAAGTTTGCTGCTTCAGTGTCTTTAGATATTTTTGTCAGATGTTACTATGGAATACTGAAGTATAATTACAAGCATTTCATTAGTGTCAAAGGCTTTTATTGACAATTACATGAAGTTGATGCAAAGAATCAATATTTGCAGTGTTGACCCTTCTTTTTCAAGACCTCTGCAATCCACCCTGGCATGATGTCAATTAACTTCTGGGCCACATCCTGACTTATGGCAGCCCATTCTTGCATAATCAATGCTTGGAGTTTGTCAGAATTTGTGGGTTTTTGTTTGTCCACCCGCCTCTTGAGGATTGACCACAAGTTCTCAATGGGATTAAGGTCTGGGGAGTTTCCTGGCCATGGACCCAAAATATCGATGTTTTGTTCCCCGAGCCCCTTTTGCCTTATGGCAAGGTGCTCCATCATGCTGGAAAAGGCATTGTTCATCACCAAACTGTTCCTGGATGGTTGGGAGAAGTTACTCTCGGAGGATGTGTTGGTACCATTCTTTATTCATGGCTGTGTTCTTAGGCAAAATTGTGAGTGAGCCCACTCCCTTGGTTGAAAAGCAACCCCACACATGAATGGTCTCAGGATGCTTTACTGTTGGCATGACACAGGACTGGTGGTAGCGCTCACCTTGTCTTCTCCGGACAAGCTTTTTTCTGGATGCCCCAAACAATCGGAAAGGGGATTCATCAGAGAAAATGACTTTACTCCAGTCCTCAGCAGTCCAATCCCTGTACCTTTTGCAGAATATCAGTCTGTCCCTGATGTTTTTCCTGGAGAGAAGTGGCTTCTTTGCTGCCCTTCTTGACACCAGGCCATCCTCCAAAAGTCTTTGCCTCACTGTGCATGCAGATGCACTCACACCTGCCTGCTGCCATTCCTGAGCAAGCTCTGTACTGGTGGTGCCCCGATCCCGCAGCTGAATCAACTTTAGGAGACGGTCCTGGCACTTGCTGGACTATCTTTGGCGCCCTGAAGCCTTCTTCACAGCAATTGAACTGCTCTCCTTGAAGTTGTTGATGATCTGATAAATGGTTGATTTAGGTGCAATCTTACTGGCAGCAATATCCTTGCCTGTGAAGCCCTTTTTGTGCAAAGCAATGATGACGGCACGTGTTTCCTTGCAGGTAACCATGTTTGACAGAGGAAGAACAATGATTCCAAGCCCCACCCTCCTTTTGAAGCTTCCAGTCTGTTATTCGAACTCAATCAGCATGACAGAGTGATCTCCAGCCTTGTCCTCGTCAACACTCACACCTGTGTTAACGAGAGAATCACTGACATGATGTCAGCTGGTCCTTTTGTTGCAGGGCTGAAATGCAGCGGAAATGTTTTTGGGGGATTCAGTTCATTTGCATGGCAAAGAGGGACTTTGCAATTAATTGCAATTCATTCTGATCACTCTTCATAACATTCTGGAGTATATGCAAATTCCCATCATACAAACTGAGGCAGCAGACTTTGTGAAAATAAATATTTGTGTCATTCTCAAAACTTTTGGCCACGACTGTACAGGCGGGTTGGGTATTTCCCCAGACAAACCTGCGCTGGCTCCTCATCACCGCGGTCGTCAGGCACTAACAGAGGCGTTGGTGCTTGTAATAACCTGGCAGTACTGCTGCTCGGTTCAGTCTTGGCGGCTGCAGGCCCCTCCTCGGGTTGGTTACCTCATGTCACCAGGCTGCAAGATGGTTGCGTAGGTGCCTTTGCTGCTGGGCTCGACGGCCTTGGCCTCGGTGATTAGCATCAGCTCAGCGGCAGGCTTCTCCCCCTCCTCACCGCTTTGATCCGATGCTGCCATTGTGCCTTGGCGAAGCCACTTTCTAATATCCACCATGCTATCAGCTACCTACCTAACTGTTAACATTAGCTAAATTCCATCCAGCTGCGCGGTGAAACATGTTTTTCTTTGTAGTAGGTAACTTTGAAGGTAAACCTAAACGGTCAAATTGACCCCGCCCTTCTACTGTGAAGGCCAATCAAAATTAGTTTTTTTTCAACTGGTAAAATGTGTATGACATACGTATGATGCATGCAAGGGAGTTGCATGAATGAAGTGTAACCGATGTGAAATGGCTAGCTCGTTAGCGGTAGTGTGCGCTAATAGCGTTTCAATTGGTGACGTCACTCGCTCTGCGACCTTAACTAGTTGTTCCCCTTGCGCTGCAAGGGCCGCGGCTTTTGTGGCGCGATGGGTAACGATGCTTCGTGGGTGACTGTTGTTGATGTGCACAGAGGGTCCCTGGTTCAAGCCCAGGTTGGGGCGAGGAGAGGGACGGAAGCTATACTGTTACAGAAGCATACACAACAAATCGGTTGGGCATGACGGAGGGGGCAGATTGTGGGACAGAATATGGATACAAAACTGAGGGGGCACAATATTCCAACTAAGGGGTCAATGCCCCCCTTTGCACCCTCGTGGCGCTGGGCCTGGTTATGAATACTCCTTCCTTTAATGAAGGCTGATTGAGTTTCACTGATTATATCATCAAGGCCTTGTTTCAGCCTATTGGCATAAACATGGGCTAGTAACTTATTGTCAGTTGCCAACAACGTGATTGGTCTCCAATTGTCCAGGTAAAGAGAGTCCTTCTTTGGTTTGGGTATAAGAACTATTAGTCCCTGTCTCAAAGAAGGAGGTGAGATAGCATTAGCAATACCCTCTTTGTAGACCGAAAGCAATAACTCTCTAATATCAGGCCAAAAATGTTGATAGAATTCAGGAGACACCCATTCCGGTCCAGGAGATTTACCTATAGGTATTTGTTTAATGGCTTGGTCCAACTCAGTAATATCTACATCAGAATCACCGTTTCTTAAACCCTTCTTCTATAGGATAAACAGGGTTATTAAAGGAATCGAAAAAGGAATCCAAGTTGCCTTCCCAAAGATGAGATTGATAGAGTGAACTGTAGAAAGAGTGTATGTTTTTATTAATCACTTCAAAATCATCAGATATAGTGTCATTTACATAAATGGATTTAATCCTATTCCTAGTCTGCCTGCCTTTCTCCAGATTAAAGAAATAAGATGTGTTATTTTTGTACCTTTTTCAATCCATTTGGCCTTTGAATGGATGAAGGCACCATGTGCCTTATCGTTGTATATGTCGTTCACATTGGCATTTAGCAAGCTCAGGTTTCTCATCTTCATTTAAATCTAAATGTTACATTTTATTGCTCAGCCTGTTAATATCAACAATAATATCCACGAGCTTGATGAATCTTTTCCGAGCTAGCATTTTACCAGTAGTGATGGCAAGACATCGAATTCTGAATGTAATCATTTCCCATTGGTTAGTTGAAGAAAGAGCAGAATCGAGACAGGTCCCTCTAATAAGAGCTTTAGACTGTAAACAAAATGACTCATTCTTTAAAATAAAATAATGAAATGTCCAATATGCTTTAGAAAATCTCTTGTCATTATCCAAACAAAAGAATAATGGACCAATGGTCTGTCAGAGGAGCTGAAGATATACTACATTCACTGACAAGATTCATAAGATTGGAAGATACCAACCAATAATCATTTCTAGATTTTAATTGTCTGTCGTTAGTTGTAGAGTTAAACCAATAACGTTTTTTAATGTTGGATTCTGAGAACGCCAAATATCGGAAAGGTGAAAGTTGGAGCAGAAATGTATAGTTAAGTTATTTAAATAAAAAAGGGCTGAATGCCTGGTGGGATACCTATCCATCCAGTCATCAGGAGCCCCTCATGCCATATGGTCTATCCTGAAATTGAACATGCTGTAATTATCTTTAACCACCTTTGACTCCGGAGACGAATGCGGGACCCGTAGCCAGTTAACGTTATAATGTAAGTAGCTATCTGTATTATTGTGATTTAAATTACGTAATTTTTAAAATAAAATTTCCATCGTGTCGTTTTACACAAACGTTAGCGTTTGCTTCGAATGCCGACCTTGTGTATGACAAGCACAGCTAGCATGCAGCGATTGCTAAATTGGATAGCTAGGCTGGCTAATGTAAGTTAATAGCTAGCAAGTTAACTAGATACAATGTAATAGTTTTGTCATTGTTACTATAGCTTAAATTTTATGAATAGTTATCGATTTGACCCATTGTCATATCAGTCCGGTGTTTTAGCTAGGTTTGTCGGTGAGATATTTTCTTCTGAACTAAGTGGACAGGCATAGTTAGCTTGCTCGTTACAGACGTTAGCTAGCAAGATTTGTTTTGCTTGAAACAAAATCGTAGGCCTATTTAACTAATCTAAATGTTTGTGTCTTGATAGCAGAAGTTAGCAAATGGTTATCTAATGTCATGTTAAAACCGCATTGAGAGCCTTTAATCAGCTAGGTAGTTGATGGAAGAATATGACGTAAGTAGGACTGACTAATGCATCGACATCAGCCTACTGTGTTGACTTCGGCCAAATATGGACGGCCACTGCTGGTGTTGTTGGATCAAATCAAATGTATTGGTCACACACACATGGTTAGCAGATGTTAATGCGTGTGTAGCGAAATACTTGTGCTTCTAGTTTCTAACAGTGCAGTAATATCTAACAAGTAATCTAACAATTCCCCCACAACTACCTAATACACACAAATCTAAAGGGGTGAATGAGAACATGTACATATAAGTATATGGATGAGCGATGGCCGAGCAGCAAAGGCAAGGTGCAATAGATGGTATAAAATACAGTATATACATGTGATATGAGTAATGTAAGATATGTAAACATTATTGAAGTGCCATTATTTAAAGTTGCATTGTTTAATAAATTGACTAGTGATCCATTTATTAAAGTGGCCAGTGATTGGGTCTCAATGTAGGCAGCAGCCTCTCTGAGTTAGTGGTTGCTGTTTAGCAGTCTGATGGCCTTGAGATAGAAGCTGTTTTTCAGTCTCTTGGTCCCAGCTTTGATGCATCTGTACTGACCTCGCCTTCTGGATGAACAAGCAGTGGCTCGGGTGGTTGTTGTCCTTGATTATCTTTTTTTTTTTTGGGGGGGGGGGGGGGGGGGAATGTGTACACTGTCATAAATCCATACTGTATGTGTTTGTTTGAGCTGATTTTATTATCACTGCCACCTAATGTTGCTATAACATGTCTATAACAATCAATCCTGTAGTTCATTTAGGCATTTCTGCTCATGTCAACATCACATTCATCTCTCATTGTTATGATATTGGTCTTAAACCTTTGTGCTCTTTCTCTGGCAGTTACTAAAAATATTTTTGCCCCCTCTTCTGTATTTCAAGACACAGCTTCTCTCAGCAGCAACCCAGTCAGACCATGGCTGGCTTCAGGCAAGAGGATGTGGAGGTGTTCTATGATATGGGGGAGGAGCTGGGGAGGTAAGTTCTGACATCTGTATGGCTAACTACTATTACTATCTGAGAGCGCACAGATTCTTCTGCTTTTTCAAGATCGGACGTGTTTGTGTGATACTGTTTTGCTGGATGATACTAGCCTTGACTTGATTCAGCTTGCCCGGTGGATCAGTGGGTAGAGTTCGCACTTCAGGGCAAGTGAGGTAAACTCTAAACCTGGCCAACCCAGCACATCAGACAATTTCAATCAAGTATGCCTACTAATGAATATGTTTTGAATGAGGTGGCAGAATAATACAGATCTCTTATCACCTTTTCGTTCTCGCTTGCATGTGAAGTGAAACACAATTTCTCCAAACAATCTTTTTAATATAGAATCCGTTGTTTGACTCTCATAATGATATACCAGTATAATACCACTAAAATGCATAGCAGGAGGAAAACATCCATTGGCACATCCCCAGTGTATTTGTGGGACTGTTTATTAAACTGTATTGCACTCTGCCTTGTTATACAAGCTCTGTTTTTAGCAAGTCCTTGTAAACTAAACAGAGCTAGAGCAATAGAATGAGTCATGTGCTTGTAGAGGATTAAACCTGACTTCATCTCAAATGGCACCCTATTCCTTTCATAGTGCACTACTTGAACATAGTGCTTTATATGGAAGTAGGGTTTTTTGCTACAGTGTTGCAGCAGAAGAATGACATCATTGTGTCGGGTACTAACCTTTAAACTTGAAGTATCCTTATTCATGTTACCATATTAGAACTGAGGGTATGGAAATCTACTGAGTGAGAAAGGGGAGTGCAGGAAGAACATGTTATTGTTAAATGTCAGGTATCCTATGGAGAGGAGAAGTGCCACAGTCTGGTTTCAGTCAACAGATAAGGTAGGACAGCCATGAGTTGGGGAGGAGTGAGGAATTTGGGCATTTATTTTCTCTCCATGCCTCTAGGTTTAGACTTACTGTGAGAGGAGGGGAGACTGAGTTAAGCTCAGGAAACTGCAGGAGTTAAAGTTCTCCTGTGACGGATTTCCATCATATGGATTCTGGAGGTTATTTTTGAGATCAATGTAGATCCGCAATAAACATTTCGGGGGGGGGGGGGGGGGGGGGGGGGGGATGGCCTAATACAGAGAAGCTGTTCTACAAAATATATTCCCAAATAAATGTTTTCTCAAGTATTTTATTTTCTCTGTTAAGCTGTGTACACTGAACTGACATGTATGATTGTTGCTGACACTCTGACGTTCAGATGAAGGGAATGAAATAGTCTATAATGCACACCACCGCGGCGCTCAATTCAAACAGTGGTGTGTAGCCTACAGGGAAACATATATATTCTGGCAAGCAGTCAATACACAATAATTCTTAATGCAATCACAGGAAAACACTTTTAAAAACAGTTTTGGCAAATGTAATTTGAAAGCAGTTTTGGCCTTTGTTAATAAAAGAGGGGATCACAGTTTTCCATTGCTACCACATTTATTTCTCTACTTCAATTGCACAAGTGGTATGGTTTGACAAATGCAGTTACAACAGTGGCCTCTTAAAAGGGCAATGACATAGGCCTACTTCATAATAGAAACAATAACAAAAAATGTGGGTAGTGAATAATAATGATTCATTAATAATAACAATCAGGATGTTGTGTCCAGTGGGGTAAATGCAAAGGGACAAACCCCATGCTTTAGCCTACGTACATTTTCAGTGGTGATGCATCACGTGGGGCTCCTGCAGATTTGCATGCAATTCTGTTATTTCATGTCATGACAATACAATAAATCAGTTGGCAAACTATTTTATTTTATTTAAAAAAATTATTTATCTAATAAAGCATACGTGATCGCTTTCCCATTGTCTTGTTGTTTTGGTACATTTTCATCTCCAAAATGCAGCCGTCTCAGCCTCGCTCTGTGCTTTCTGTGGTGGAGGGGCAGACAGAGAAAGTACAGAGTGTACACTACCAGTCAAAAGCTTTAGAACACCCCCATTTTTCCAGTTTTTATAGAAATGTAAGCAGTTCAGTGAATAACCTGAAATGGTACAAAGGTAAGCAGTAAACTGTGCCAGAGGTTAGAAAAAAAGTTTAGGTTACCAAAAACTGAAAGAAAAAAAGTACATTTCAGAGTTATAAAAAAAAAAGGCCTTTTTCAGTGAACAAGTAATGGGTTAACAACTTACAGCTGTTCTGCAGCAATGGAAGTAAATTAAGCCTTGAAGGTTGATGTTAACAATTCCTACAGGTCTCCCAACTTTTGTTGATACAAACCCTTACAAACCCTCTGTCTGTATAAAAGCAGTGTTGGAACAGACTGTGTTACTACACCCTCTTAAGCATTATTTGGACAGTATTGTACTGCAAGGATGTAGTATATTGCTATCATAATGGCGAGAAAAAGGCCACTAACAAAGGAAGCCAGATAGACCTACACTTTTAAATGTTATAATGGTCTTTCCTTTAGAGAAATTGCAAAGAAAGCCAAGGAGAGTACAGTTTCCCACACCATCAAAAGGCACTTGGAAACTGGAGGAAACTCTGACAGGAAGAGGTGTGGCAGACCCAAAGCCACAACAGAATCAGAAGACAAGTTTCTAAGAGTCAACAGCTTTCGTGATAGGCGGCTCACAGGACAACAGCTTCAAGCACAGCTTAACACTGGTCGAAGTAAGCAAGTCTCAGTTTCAACTGTGAAGAGAAGACTTCGAGCTGTAGGTTTGACAGGTCGAGTGGCAGTAAGAAAGCCATTGCTAAGATGGCAAAATAAGAAAAAGAGGCTTGCCTGGGCCATGATGCACCGCCAGTGGACTACTGAAGACTGGAAGAAGGTCTTTAAGGACCGATTTAATGAAAATGTGAAATCTTCGGTTCATCACACAGGGTTTTTGTACGCCGTCGAGTAGGCGAAAGGATGGTTCCTCAGTGTGTGACACCAACTGTCAAACATGGAGGAGGAAGCATGACGATGTGGGGCTCTTTTGCTGGATCCAGAGTCAGCGACTTGCACAGAGTGAGTGGCACCCTGAACCAAAACGGCTACCACAGCATTTTGAAGCGCCATGCAATACCCCCTGGTGTATTGGTCAGGGGTTCATCCTACAGCAAGATAATGACCCAAAACATACCTCCAGGCTATGTCAGAACTACCTTAGAAGAAAAGAACAAGACAATAGGCTACAAATCATGGAATGGCCAGCACAGTCTCCAGACTTAAACCCCATGGAGCTGGTTTGGGATAAACTGGGCAGAAGGGTGAAAGCAAAGCAATCTACAAGTGCAACACATTTGTAGGAACTTCTGCAACAGCGTTGGGAAGAACTTTACGAACAATATTTGATTTCCATTGTAGAAAGAATGCCACGAGTGTGTTCGGCTGTTATGTCTGCAAAAGGTGGCTACTTTGATGAATCAAAAATGTTGATTAATGTTAAACAAAACGATTCCATTATTTATTTTTTGTCTCCAATTGTTTATTTGTTCTATGCTTTAATTTCAGAGTACATTAAGACATTAAACTGTGTGAATTTCAATAAAAACTGGAAAAATTGAGTTGTTCTAAAACTTTTGACTGGTAGTGCAGGTGTCGTTGATCTTCTCTGGTTGTACGTGATTGGCTCAGGGTGCTGTCACTCTTGAGGACACTACGTCCCCGCAACACCTGCTGGGAGAGCTAGCCAGCAAAAGCAGGGTGCACCTGATACAATGATTGTTCTCGATTATATTGACTGATTGGTTCTGTATGGGGTGGTAAAAGCCCCTCTTTGGTGCTCCATTGATTTACAGTAGAAGTTCCCGCCCGAGAAGGCTCATTGGCATTGGCCACAGATAAATCAACGTCTTATGCCCGTTAACTCTGGACTGATGTGTCAACTTCATAGCTAGCTAGTTGTTTACCATGCGCTGTTACCACGTCTTTAAGGTAGGTAGCTTAGCTATGTAGCTTAGTTATGTACAAAAAAAAAGTTTTTTAAATGCATGAAATGAAAATGAAATGTATGTATTCACTACTGTAAGTCGCTCTGGATAAGAGCGTCTGCTAAATGACTCAAATGTAAATGTTATGTCCTAGAAAAAATAATTTTCTACCTTAGTATTATGAAGGAAATGTGTAGAGAACACCTGGTGCTCATTATTCACCTAAACTTGAAAATATGTCCATCCAATAAAATAAAGCAAGCTGGAAAATGAGATTCAGGTCGAGTGGTTGGTGGTGGATCATGTAGCAGTTGCTAACATTTGTTTTGAGGTAGGCTAGCTATAATATCCTATAGGCATGTATTATAGTTGATGCTATAATTTCCTATAGACATGTATTATAGTTGATGTTTGATGGCAGACTGTATTACGCATGGAACCACATGTAAAAGAAGGGTTAGTTATACATATCTTTGATGGAACTGTGCAATAGATTAAGCAAGAGAATAGCGTTATAAATGTTGCATGTTGTTAACTGGGCCCCTTTATAACAGGCAGGCAGACACACATAATATTACAGACATAATCCTAGCTCGTTTACACTAGAGAAGTCTGCTGGACCGTGGTCTTCTGTGCAATAAGAGCTAAAGATATGGAAAGTAGCCATAAACTCATAATAACCCATGTTATAACGTCTGTGTGTGGCTCAAAACTCATTTATGGGATTCAATGTGTAGTCAGTGTAGTGTACTGGTTTCGATGCCTATGAGCTTTGTTGATTGAGTTTGCCCCACCACTATTTTCATTTTAAAGTCACCCCTGTACATTTTATAGCCACTATTTTGCATCAGTTGGGCTACAGGTGATAATGCCTATTGCTAATAGCACATCTGATAATATAGACCATGGTCCAATATTCTTTTTCAATGTTTCAACATTATGTTATTTCACTCATTTCTGGAGATGGAAATTATATTCTAGATGGTATCAGCGTCATTTTATTTTCGTTCATGTTGGAGTAGAATATCCTTCTTAAAAAGCTTCTCAGTCCTTCTACATAACAATGATCCCAGGGAGGACCCCAGACCCCCAAAGAAAAGGGACTGGAATTGGTCAAACTCAGTTAAATACTTGTACAAAATTATAATTTTACAGAAAATTCTGTTCTTTGCAGATACACAATAACCCAAGACATTCCTTTAGGAACGGATTCACTCTCTGGAATGCAGCCTTCATAGCTTCTTCTTCCTATAGCATTACCATGCGCTAAATCAAATGTTGGGTGATAATTTTGTCACCCACTTTACATTTGCTTATGGTCTTCATCATATTACATCAAAGTTATGAAACTGCCAGCCAGTGTGTTGCAATGCTGCCACTGAATACTAGCCTATACAATCTGTAGTCAAGATTGGTATATTGCTTCAAATCGGGATTTTCCTAGATGAGCTATCTGATTGTGGCCCAGTCACTCTTTCCTGTGTATTCTATGTTCATGTTTTACTATGTATCATCATTCTCATGATGTCATTTCCCCCCTCCCCTCAGCGGACAGTTTGCCATCGTACGGAAGTGTAAAGAGAAGCCCTCTGGCTCTGAGTACGCCGCCAAATTCATCAAGAAGCGTCGTCTGTCGTCTAGCCGCCGGGGCGTTAGCCGCGAGGAGATCGAGAGGGAGGTGAACATCCTGAGAGAGATCCAGCACAGCAACATCATAACACTACACGACATCTTCGAAAACAAGACCGACGTCATCCTCATCCTGGAGCTGTAAGGGAGACTAGATGAGACCAGGGTCATATTCATAAATAATGTCAGAGTAGAAATTCTGATCTAGGATCAGTTTTGTCTTTAAAATCACAATTAATGAGATTACATAGGGGCGGCAGGTAGCCTGGTGGTTAGAGCGTTGGGCCAGTAACCGAAAGGTTGCTAGATAGAATCCCTGAGCTGACAAGGTAAAAATCTGTCGTTCTGCCCCTGAACAAGTTAACCCACTGTTCCTAGGCCGTCATTGAAAATAAGAATTTGTTCTTAACTGACTTGCCTAGTTAAATAAAGGTTAAATAAAAAAATAATTTAAAAAACATAGACAGGGGGACGTGATCCTAGAACAGCACAATACTCTGAGACATTTTATACATACGGCCACTAACCTGGGTTCAAATTAGCCTGTGTGATATTCTGTTCCTGCTCTCTTGTAAAGTGAAAAATCCCAAAACATCCTGATGTGGTTCTGTTGAGATGCTAGTTGTGTGTCTTGCTTTAGAGATTCATCTGTTTATGTTTTGTTTCAGGGTGTCTGGGGGGGAGCTGTTTGACTTCCTGGCAGAGAAGGAGTCTTTAACAGAGGAGGCCGCCACACAGTTCCTCAAACAGATCCTGGATGGGGTCCACTACCTGCACTCCAAATGCATCGCTCACTTTGACCTCAAGGTACACACACACACACACACACACACACAGATCCCGGATGGGGTCTACTACCTGCAGTGCCCGCACTCCAAACGCATCGCACAATTTGATCTCAAAGTGGACCGTAGGCTGTGGAGCTGGGTAAGCCAGGGTCATGTTCAATGGAAAACGTTTTGCAATGGAATACACTTCTTATTCTTAAGTCCAGGTAGTCTCCAGTGCCTAGTGAACACCATCCAGGCTGGTGTTTTCAACAGTCATCCTTATTAAACACATACACTATATATTCAAAATAATGTGGACACACCTTCAAATTAGTAGATTGGGCTATTTCAGCCACACCCGTTGCTGACAGGTGTATAAAATCGAGTACACAGCCATGCAATCAGCCATGCAAACATTGGAAGTAGAATGGTCTTACTGAAGAGTTCAGTGACTTTCAACGTGGCATCTTTCACGATGCATCTTTCCAACAAGCAGTTTGTCAAATTTCTGCCCTGCTAGAGCTGATCTGGTCAACTGTAAGGGCTGTTGTTGTGAAGTGGAAGCGTCTAGGAGCAACAACGGCTCAGCCGCAAAGTGGTAGGCCACACAAGCTCACAGAACGGGACTGCCGAGTGCTGTAGCGGGTAAAAATCTTCTGTCCACGGTTGCAACACTCACTTCCGAGTTGCAAACTGCCTCTGGAAGCAACAAGCAACGTCAGCACAAGAACTGTTCGTCTGGAGCTTCATGAAATGGGTTTCCATGCCAGAGCAGCCACACACAAGCCTAAGATCACCATGCGCAATGCCAAGCGACGGCTGGAGTGGTGTAAAGCTCGCTGCCATTGGACTCCGGAGCAGTGGAAATGTGTTCTCTGGAGTGATGAATCACGCTTCACCATCTGGCAGTCCAACGGACTAATCTGGGTTTGGCGGATGCCAGGAGAACGCTACCTGCCCCAATGCATAGTGCCAACTGTAAAGTTTGGTGGAGGAGAAATAATGGTCTGGAACTGTTTTTCATTGTTCGGGCTAGGCCCCTTAGTTTCAGTGAAGGGAAATCTTAACACTGAAGAATAATACAATGACATTCTAGACGATTCTGTGCTTCCAACTTTGTGGCAACAGTTTGGGGAAGGCCCTTGACAATGCCCCCGTGCACAAAGCAAGGTCCATACAGAAATTATTTGTTGAGATCGGTGTGGAAGAACTTGACTGGCCTGCACAGAGCCCTGACCGCAACCCCATCTAACGCCTTTTGGATGAATTGGAACGCCGACTACGAGCCAGGCCTAATCGCCCAACATCAAAATGGAAGCAAGCCCCGCAGCAATGTTCCAACATCTAGTGGAAAGCCTTCCCAGAAGAGTGGAGGCTGTTATAGCAGCAAAGGGGAGACGAGCTCCATTCCCATGATTTTGGAATGAGATGTTTGACGAGCAGGTGTCCACATACATTTGGTCATGTAGTGTACCATGATAGTATACTGTTTAGGATATTATAATAATAGTAATAATCATTCAGGTCAGTTATTTATTTTCAACATATGTTGTTATTATATTTCAAAACATCTGTAGTGTATCCATTCTCTTCTAACTTGTATTATGGAATGCTTGTTTGTTTTTGTTGCAGCCGGAGAACATTATGCTGCTGGATAAGAATGTTCCCAACCCCAGGATCAAACTCATCGACTTCGGCATCGCTCATCAGATCAAAGCTGGGAACGAGTTTAAAAACATCTTCGGAACGCCAGAGTTCGTTGGTGAGACCCTCTTCTACCGCTCCAGACCAAAAGAGCCATGAACAGTTTTTTTACCGGCATTAGTATGGCTTTTATGTTCAAATTGATTCTTTTCACTTCGGGTTTGGATTCCCTTTGGAAAAAATTAATTCCTTATTCCTATTCAAGACATACAGCATCCATAAAATGTCTATTCAGAAATATGTTATTGTTATGCCCACATGGGGAAAATATTCCTTCACATGCATCTTATTTAGTGGAGGTCTGTGGGATATCCTTGACGACCATCTGGGTTGAATTAAAGCTTTAAAGCGATTCTGGTGGTAATGCTGCTTGTTTTACAGCTCCAGAGATAGTCAACTATGAACTGCTAGGCCTGGAGGCTGACATGTGGTAAAATGGACTAAGATCATTTAAATGTTTTTTATGATTTTGAGAATGTTTTCTTGTTGTTGCTGTTGTTTCGCTCTGAGGGTAAATCTCACTAAGTTTTGTTCCTTTTGTCTCCAGGAGTATTGGAGTTATCACATACATTCTGTAAGTACTTGTTCACATTACAATGGTTGTCTCTTTTCATACAGTCAGTTGAGCAATATTAAACAGTGTTATGTTAAATTATTTCAAATCTACACACATTTTTGCATTACAAATGACAACTATAGAAGTGACACTTATTTCTCAGTAATTCCATCGCCAAAATTATGACATAGCAAGTAAGCCAATCTACTGTGTATAACGTTTGGCCATGACCTGAAAGATGACATGATACAGTACTACTGTTTTACCTCCTGTTGAGTGTTCTTATTGTGTTCTCACCATGCTGTCTGTTGGTCCTCAGGTTGAGTGGTGCCTCTCCGTTCCTGGGGGAGACCAAGCAGGAGACTCTGACCAACATCTCAGCAGTTAACTATGACTTTGACGAGGAGTACTTCAGCAACACTAGTGAGTTGGCCAAGGACTTCATCAGACGGCTGCTGGTCAAGGATCCCAAGTAAGCCTGGTTTACGCTGGACGGAATATGCCAGGGAATGCTTAAAATTACATGCACAAGAACCATGCACTTTCTCTGTCTTTTTTAATAGCATATTATCTTAGGGACCCTAGCAAGAAATAAAGGTTTGTGCCTTTTTGCACCAATGTTAGAACTGCAAATACTAAAGCAAGGAAGAAAGGAAGAAATGAGTCATTGATTTTCATCTCTAATCATTTACAAATGCTTCTTATTTCTCCAGGAAGAGAATGACCATCGAGGACAGCCTTCAGCATCCCTGGATCAAGGTAGGTACCTCTCACCATTTCATACATACTGTACCTCACATATCAGTAATCCCCCAAACTATTTTACTAATCCCCCCCCCCAAATATATGCAACTGCTGGCTTATAGCACCCATTATACTGATGTTTTTTGGCCAGACAAAATAATTGAGCACCCCACCCACACACTTTTATCTACTATCCATTAAACCCCCTCTCCTCCCAGGTGATCAAGAGGCGGAACGTGCGCCAGGAGGAGAGCGGGAAGAAGCCGGAGCGCAGGCGCCTGAAGACCACGCGTCTAAAGGAGTACACCATCAAGTCTCACTCCTCCATGCCCCCCAACAACACCTACGTCAACTTTGAACGCTTCTCCCAGGTGCTGGAGGAGATCGCTGCTGCCGAGGAGGGGCTGAGAGACCTGGAGCACAACCAGAGGTAGGAGGGGAAGGAGGGGGGAATAAACGGAGGGATAGATGGATGGATGATTCAATGAATGGGCGGATGAATTCATTTGTGATTATTAAAAACACATAAAGCCGTTGTAGTTGGGTACAACAATACATCTATCCATTCATTCTAACACCCCCCTCTCTTCTCCAGGTCATGTCAGGAAGACGTGGCTGCTCTACTCTCTATCTATGAGGAGAAGGAGGGCTGGTACAAGGAGGAGAACCAGAGCATCGCCAGCGACCTGGGTCACATCCGCCAGGCTCTGCAGTGTACCCAGGCCCAGCGCAGACAGAGTCAGGAGGATGCCCGTACCGCCATGCTGGCTGCTAACGCACTCAAGAGGACATTTGGGCGCCTGGAGAACCGCTACGAGGTCCTGGCGGAGCAGGTGGCGTCGGAGGTGCGCTGGGTGGAGGAGCTGGTCAGAGGGATAGAGAGGGAGAAAGACAGTCTGGTCATGTCCTGAGCCTGGCCTGCCTTCTAGAATCACTGACATTATTCTCATAGAATCACTGACATTAGTCTGAATCTACACTCTTCAGTTTCTTCTTTCTAGGGCGGTCTGGTCATGGCCTGAAGGCAAAGTCCTACCGGGCTGGGGCTGGAATCACTGAATGACATTATTCTAGTTATCAGCTTACTTCCTACTATGTCCGTGTCTGTGTGTGTGCATGGTACAGTCAGGACAGTACATGTACACCAGCTGTCAGAGTTTTTCTGGTGTTGGTGGGGTTGTTGGAATCACTGACATTATTCTGCTTCTGCACTCTCAGCTTCTTCTTTCCATGTCTGTGTGTTTGTGGCACGCACAGGGCACATATTTTACACCAGCTGTCATCAGATTCAGAACGAGGGTCGAGAGTTCTTCGGGTTAGAGAAAACGCTGGGCCCCCGATCATAAGCCATGCTGCCCCTCACACACATTTGATTGGGAAAAAGGTTACTCCTCCTGTATCACTTTGTATGGAGAGAACTAGCAACGTAGAGTCCTTATTATGAATATGTTTGGTCAACAAAATACGTGTTTAATAATACATTTTCTAAATAAATGTTTAATGTTGAAGATAAGGATTTTGATTGTTATACGCAATACTGACACACTGTTTGTAAAATACGCTGTTCGAAGAAATACATGGTATATGCACCTGTGCGACAGCGTTAGTCTGGCTTGGTATGCCAATTTCAAGTAAGCAATATTCTCTCGCCTCATAACATGTATCATTCACAGCTGACTGTTATAAGTAACAACATAGTACAAATTGCACAGAAATAACAGGAAATTCATGTCGATGTATTATAGGGAGATCCCAGTACTTCATCTTATTGACAGTAGGCTATCTATTCTATACCATATGTCACTCAGCTGACTTGTTGTACTGTGATGCAGTTGAAACAAATGCAAACACTATAGCTGTCTTACCTAAGGAGAGAGTAGTCTTAAGATATATAGATTGTATAAACCTGTTTTGCTATTTGTACGCTGTGCCTGGATATAGAACACCTTATTGCCTATACATAAGCAAATATGTAGTAATGGCTAGACATGTTAGTGAAAATGCAGGCTTAGTGACTGTCCCTCAAAACGCTTTGGGCCCAGTTTCCTGGATAACAGCATGCTCAATGGAAGTTGTCCATTGAATTTGGTTTTTGCCCAGGACTAGGCTTAATCTGTGTCTGTGAAACTGCCCCGTTTGAGTACAACTATTGTGTATAAGATTCTTACCAAATGATCTGCATGATGTTAAACTATGTAAAGTGTAAAACATATATTTTTTTCCATTACGACCATAATAACCCACACACTTCAGACATTCCATGAGTTAGTCATTAAATCTATGCATCACATTCCATAGAACTATATAACCCTATATACTGTGTCAATCCCTAGTTTAATATTCTCATTTGCACTTAAGAATACACCAGTGTTTCAAAATCTCCCATTGAATCATTTTTATGTACGCAAAACGTATAATTGGTATGTATTTATTGGTTTGAACGATGACAGTTTTAGACAGGTTTGTGTTTTAAATAAACAAGCTTAAATACATGTAGCTTAACTTTCCTTGTGTATATTTATTGTGTCCATTGAGATAAGTTTACCTTTCAGGTCAAATGAAGGAATGTGGAAAATAATTGAGGGAAAATTTATTACAACTTAATAAACATTTGACCAGCTATAATCAAATCCTTATGGGCCCTGGTCAAAAGTAGTGCACTAGATACAGAATAGGGTGCCATTTGGGATGTATTTGATCTCTAGGTGTTGTGATGTCATGTCATAGGAGTCTACAACCATTTGTCAGGGAAAGTGTAGGCTTATTTCTACAAGTAGTTGGCACGTGAACAACCTTCTACAAAAGGATTTGTTTAAAAAGTAGTGAGATGGAATGTGCAGTGATGAGCGCGGAGTGTACTGTACACTAGTCCCGGCATGGTAAAATAAACATAGAGAGGCTGCTATGATTCTTCCTCTATAAAAGCATTCTAACTAAGAAGTGGCGAAAGACTGGGTATTGGTTTTAAAGGGGATATTTGGAGAAAGGTAAGTGAGGTGTTTTTGTTGAAAGAGGACTCTACAGTTAAACGGAAAACCTTACGATATACAGTACTTCTTCAGCCTGTGTAACATGAGTCGCTAGGCTCAGTTGATAAAGACAAGTGTAAACTTCTGAGACTCAGAATTCTCATATTTTTTTCCATCACAGTGGACACAAAAGAGTCCTTCCTCCTGGAGCTTGTACAACTGCTGTCTGTCTCTGTTGTCAGACATAACCGACAAGGGATATGATCTTTGTCAATCCCAGCGCAGCCACAGCTCCTGCTCCCTTCAACACCATGGCTCGTTCCAAGTCATCCGGGACCTGCTGTAACCTGGTGATGGCACTGCTGACCCTGTGGTCCATGGTCTCCCTCATCGTTATCGTGGTGTGGGCCACCTCTCCTCACATGAAGGGCTTGGCCCAGTGCAACGTAGCCCAACAGGTGTGGACCACAGTGTGCCTGCTTGTTTAGCAGTATGGTGCCCTCCCTATCTGGGTACAACCCAGGGTACACTGTCTGTACAAGAGCTCGAGCCAGTGCTTACTGTGAGCTTACCAGTACAATCTTAACTCTGTTACACAGTCCCTGACCGAGAAGATGGAGGGGGCAAAGGTTGTGTGGGAGAAGGAAAAGCAGGCCTTGCTGGAGTCTATAAGGCTGAGCCAGGAGAACCAAACCACACTGCAGCAGGAGATGGAGGTTGTTACTGAGAGACTGAGAGAGAATAGCGTGTCCCTGAGCCTCAGCTTCCAGGAGAATGTGAGTGTTGCCTCCAATGTCATTTTAGACATTCACATGTTTGACATCCTTGCTCATGTTCAGAATACAAAGATTATATATTGTATGCTGTTCATGTTCAGAATACATAGATTATAGATTGTGTGCGGTTCATGTTCAGAATACATAGATTATAGATTGTGTGCTGTTCATGTTCAGAATACAACTCCTTGGAATCAAAACTTTTGTTCAAAACTATCTATTCTTAAACAACATATCCATGTAGATTGTCAGTGACTGTAGATTTGCTTTGTATACAGGCGATGCTGCATGCGAATGAAATAGCACTAAGGAATGCTATTTTCCTGCACAGAGAGACACAGATAAATATGTCCCTAGATCTGAGTCTACAGAGAGGTACGGTATTACTGGATCAAAGGATATATATATATATATATATATATATATATATATATATATATATATATATATACACATGTATTTTTTTTATTTTTACCTTTATTTAAGCAAAGTCCCATTGAAACAGTGTTTTATACGAGGGAGACCTGGCCATGAATCATATCACTCTCGTGATAGCGATTACAGAATAACCAACATATCTTACATTATAAATGTTATTTTATGACACTGGAAGATGTTGTTTAATAATGTTCCGTTTTTTATTACTGTAGACCATTTTGAGTGGTTACAATTCAACTTCACCCAAGCTGTCCACCAGTCCCACTCCTGCTCTGCTTCATGTGATGCTTCAAATAGCCAGGCGGTGGCAGCAATGAGTCAAATGAAAGCCTGCGCGTCCAGCAAACACTATATGATGACACAAATGTGAGTATACAGCAGCTCATATGTAAAAAAATATATATCTAAATACAAAAAACGAAACTAAAAACTGTAGTTGTGCTGTAGACACCAGCATTCCCGTTATTGTTCAGTTTCATTTCCACTAAACAAAGATCTTAAAAAGTACATTATGTTTTGTATTACAGGGAAAGAAGAGGTTGCCAGATCAATGGTAATTCACCACAAGAATCACTTATGTTTATTGCTCATACACACTATGATTGATAACCTCATATACGCAGGCTTGTATCAAACCAACATGGCATAATAGTTTGCAATTGCTTTAGTTTATCTGTGTCCTACTGTCGTTTTCTTCCTACTTTCTCTCAGGATTGTCATCCAGAGGTTTTTGACTGTGAGGAGAGAACAAGGATGGCCTCATTGTTAATCTGAAGGGTTTATTAATGAATGTGATTAACACATACTTATTTCACCGTGCTCTGTGTGTACTGTTATATATTATAGTTTTCTGTAGGGTTGGAAACATTTTGCACTGCTTTGCCATTTATCCACAGAGCATATCCTCTGTGGATAAAACACTCCTGGGCGTAGATCAGCTTTAATATTACAGATAGATGGTGGGTTCTATCAATGTAATAGTCTGCATCATTTCTAATCCCCCATGTATTTTTCACAATACAGTATTACCCTCATGACATGATTGTGATGGAATATCATGGAACATTTTCCAGCCATGACCAGAACCATATGTGGGGCGGCAGGTAGCCTAGTGGTTAGAGCGTTGGGCCAAAGATCTAGCTCATCGGTCGAGGTTGCGACACCAGGAATCAAAGAGTGTAACGAATTCGGGTGGCATTTTCTACCAAGAATGAACATACTCGCCCATGCCGACGGTGTATCGAATCCCAACAAGGCTGCTGTATTTAACCTTGCATCGTTTTTTAATGCTTTCTTTTCCCTACCGTGACAATCTGAGAGTAGAAAAGTATCGGGCTTCGTCTGACAATCCCGTTCCTCTCACCCCGTAAATCTGTCATCGTCATCCATAACTTTTTATTATGAAAACCTGTCTCTTTTGGTCAAATCGCTCACCCTCTTCAGGATTCACATTTATAGAAGGGTAGCCTAAATGTGGTAAGCCTAAACACCACAGGAGTTAAATCTTGTTAATCTCAAATAAGAGAAATGGCTTAATTTATAAATGTAATATCAAGTTCACATCGAAAGCGTAATGTTGGCGAAATTGTTTTGATTGTAAATCAAGGAAGTAATTGAAGACACAGAATTGGAAAAAGACGTGAGAATGACAAATGTACTCTAGTTGTTTGAAATCAGTGCACAAGGCACACAAGCAGGACAATTAAATAGTTTATACAATGGAGCATTCAAAGACTGACATTAATTGAACAAAACAAAATGTAATTAGAGAATTCAGCTAATGTCTTTTGTGCTCAGAGTGAATTAAGAGTATGGGGAGAATACTTTTGAGTAATAGGTCAATGACAAACGATGCTGTATATACAGTTAAATAAACACCACAGAGGGACAAACAATTGAACACAAACAATTAACTGAAAACGAAGAGTGACGCTTGCTCCATCAAAATGCCCAGCCCATAAGGAGCAGAGGACGGGACTGACTGAGTGTCACCTGGGCACAGGTGTGGAGGCCCAGCAAGGCACAGGTGTGGAGGCCCAGCAGGGCACAGGTGTGGAGGCCCAGCAGGGCACAGGTGTGGAGGCCCAGCAGGGCACAGGTGTGGAGGCCCAGCAGGGCACAGGTGTTGGGGCACAGAGGCCCAGCAGGGCACAGGTGTGGAGGCCCAGCAGGGCACAGGTGTGGAGGCCCAGCAGGGCACAGGTGTGGAGGCCCAGCAGGGCACAGGTGTGGAGTCCCAGCAGGGCACAGGTGTGGAGATCATGAACAGAGGCCCAGCCGGGCACAAGTGTGGAGATCATGAACAGAGGTCCAGCAGGGCACAGGTGTCAAGGTCACGGAGAGAAAACCAGCTGGTGGTGGAGTAGTCCGTACAGGAGTGGAGGACTGATGCGGTTAGAGGTGTGGACTGGATGGTGGGACTCCTACAGTCATCTGATTGGCAGCATGTTTTTTTGCATCACTCTTCATCAACGCCACCAAATACCCAGCATACCACAGAGCATTTTCAACAACCTACTTGAAGGTCTGCTTCCTCAGAAGGCTGAACTGCCTTGTTGCTGGGTTGCCAACTCGGGGCAGTACAGCCCTCCTGGCCAAATGTATCCAGAGCTATAGCCCTGGTGTACTTTTTTAGAACCGTCTCCTGAAATGGCAAGCATCCTTACTGTCAAAAATCTAATCCCATTTGAATCATCATATATACAGAATACAGCGGGGTGTAAACAGTGCAATGAAATGCTTACTTACAAGCTACCTCTTAACATACCCCCAAGAGGTATGATATTTGTGCATCTAACTTTCTCACTCATCATTATTCACCATTCATTCAGGACTTACCGTAATCCTGGTAACATCCACATTAATGTAGAAGTGTTTAGAAACATTCTATTCTTATTTACAATAAGTGACTCCAAAATGACACAGTACATGATTTATCGGTCATTTCTATTGGGCACAAAATAATCGCAAACACAACCAAAACAAAGAGCAAATGTTTGTAGTCACAAGCTTGATGTAATCATTGCATGCTAGGAATATGGGACCAAATACTAAACTTTTGACTACTTTCCTCTTAAATGGGGGGGACTACGTACAAAAAGTGCTATAATAAAAAGTGCTGTAATATGGATGAAAATACCCTCAAATTAAAGCTGACAGTCTGCACTTTGTATCATTGCAAATTCAAAGTGCTGGAGTACAGAGCCGAAACCACAAAACATTTCACTATCCCAATCCTTTATATGGAGTATTTGGCTGTTTTGACTGCCAGAGCCAATTCACGCTTTAAAAAGAACATTCATGGTCCACGGACTAAGGAGTAACGTTAGCCCAAACAGGAACGTAGGACAGGGGAATGACGAGCACAAGTGTGGAGGACAGAGGCCCGGGTGGTGAAGTAGCCCGTACAGGAGTGGAGGACATGGGACTGACTGATGCAGCTGTAGACTGGATTCTGGTAGAGGGGGTGGGAGTAGGACGGAAGGGGCCAACAAGAGGCAGGGCTGTCTCCAGCACAGGAACTGTCAGGTCCTGATATTCCACAAGCTCCACAAAGCCCTCATCATCCTCCTCTTGGACATCAGGATCACCGGTCTCCAGTTCCTCAACGGCAGCCTTGTAATCCTGCAGCACCAAACCAGTCTGATCGAAGAGGTACTCCAAACCTATCAGCTCCCCTAAAGAAAAAAACCACATAAATATGAGAATACACCAGACTGAGAATGGAATAATTCTATAATAACATTTCACAAAGAGAAATGTGTTGCTGTTTGTATTACATATAAAAGCTGCATTAGATTATTAATTACATTACAATTATATTGCCATTGTATTTGCGTGGAACAGTGTAAGGAACCATATGTTCCAACTGATGACCTTCCTACTGCACAGAATGTGGGCAATACAGCTTTACCTGCCAGAGCTTCCTGGGCATCCAGAGCAGAAGAGGATGGGCAAAGTATCTCTCCATCTCTACTGAGCTGCAGATGGTAGTGGAGGGCAGTCCCACCACATTTTGTCAACCCTGGCAAAGTCCATCTCTGGAATCCCATTCCCCGACCACCTGAACAATACCTTGGACACCCACTTATGGTCCACATCAGGCAAAATGCGTTGCAATCCCTTGGGAAGGCATACATCTCTCCCTGAAATCATAACACAACAACATTTCCCACATGAGAAATAATGTATTGATGATACATTCCCCAAAGAACTGGTCATCATATCACATGAGACATACCGTGTAACGTTAGGCCTGTATATCATTTAAAATGCAAGTCATCACTATAAATACTTCAAATACAGGCTGGAAGGGCTGAAAAGTAGAACTATTAACTTAATTAGGCCAATAGATTAAACAGCATCAAAAGACGATCCTTTGTTTTACTTATCTATTATCTCTATCATCATCATTAATGAAAATAATAACTCCAGATTAGTATGAAAATAGTGAGGTTAACAGACTAGTTTGATGGTCTGACTCATCGGACGTTAAACTAGCTAAAGTTACGTTACTTCGTTAACCTGTGGCAGTGTCAAAACACCAGTTTACTAACGCATTAGCCTTACCGTAGCTACACTGTAAATCTTGTTAACCGAACCGTGCTAACATATTACTATTACCTGCTAGATTTTCCGATCGAATGATGATGATCAAAACAGCAAAATATATTTTTCTATTGACGAGAGTTTAAAGGTCCCGCCATAGTTCTATCCTCATTTGTCAATTCTTGGTTACTGGTTGGTTGCACTGGCGTCTCGGATTGGTTGGCGAGTGAAATGATTGGTTACAGACGGCGATATGATTGGTTGTCGCAACCAGAAATTTCCTCCGCTCACAAGTGTCAGCGGGGCCAAGCAGTAACCGAAAGGTTGCAGGATCAAATGAAGGTAAACATCTGTCGTTCTGCCCGAGCTAGGCAGTTCCCCGGTAGGCCGTCATTGTAAATAAGAATTTGTTCTTATTGTTATGTTTTTTTTATTTTTTATTATTGTCGCAGACAATAATGTTTAATCACTAGTTTGTTACATGTTACAGTAAATTCATTTTAATTCCTTTCCATTTTTGGTTTTCTGCCAAAATATTTAATGTTGTCAACTTGTCTTGAAATAAATAAAATATAATTGCGTTGTTCCTAAATTCAGTGTAATGTGCTACATATGTCATGAATCAAAGGGCGCAAAACCCGAAGATAGAAGTTGTTTTGGCTCAAGAGTTGCATTAACATCATGGCAGCAACATTAGTGTCCCGGTTAAGACTTCCGATTTTCCCATTTTGCCTTCAAAATAAAAGTGTGGTAAAACGCTGTGTATGTCATGAAATCAATAATTTGTGCAGCTTTACATAGTGCATAATGTTAAAACTAAAGAGAATTACTACTTCATATAAGATAAATAATATTATAAGGTGGTGCGCATTGAATGTTCCTAGGCCGTGGCGCACATTGACTGTTCTTAGGCCGTCATTGAAAATAAGAATTTGATCTTAACTGACTTGCCTAGTTAAATAAAGGTAAAATAAAAATAAATAAATTGGTAAATGTTTGGAGCTTAAGTAAATTAATGTAAAGAACATCGTATTCTACAGACCCTATTGATGTCGCACTAGACTAGAGTTTATAGATGGTGTTATTTCTTGAATGACTGTGGTCTAAATACCCAGCAGCCCTTTCCACTCCACCCACTCCTTTGGTCCCAATACAATACACTGTAGGTCTATAAATTACATATTGGCTTATAGAGAAAAAACTATTTTAGTAGGGTCTGTAGAATCTATATATGGTGTTATTTCATGGGACTTTGAGTGTTGCAGGCCTTTTACTGTGGTCAAATAGCTTAATAATGGGGTGCCTGGACACTATACACTACAATTATAGCAATGTACAGGAAAAATGATTATTTGTGATGATGTAAAAGTAGGGAAAGAAGTACTAAGTAGGGTCTGTAGAATGTATACTGTATGGTGTCATTTCATGGGGCTCTGAATAATATGGAGTGTTGCTGGCCTTTTACTCCATCCATTCCATTGGCGGCCACAATGCAAATCACTGCATATGGAATACATATTGGCTTATAGAGCAAAAACTATTCTGGGTGCTGCAGTAAAACTGTGGTATTATTTAAGTGCCAGCTGATGGGTCATCAATTGTGGATGGGCTTCCCATTGTATTAAAACGGGCTAGGTAGGTTTATACCACCGGAAGACACTTGGCCCAATGGGCAATCTGCAAGCAGTTGTCTGGACGTCACAGAAAAGTGAACATTCACACAGTTGCAATGTATTTTCTACGAACTGATATAATATCAATATCGAATCGAAAATGCAACTGATATTGATTTTCCATATTTGTGCCCATCACTATTTGAATGTATGTATTTGATGAGGGATTGCTACAAATTAATGTCACATAAAGTGCGTTAGACCATAAATGTTTTGCTGAAACATTTTATGAAATGGGGGACTAAATGAATTAAGTATGACCATGAATTTTAACTGACACATTTGATACAATTGGTGACTGAAGTGACTGTGTCCCTATAGCCTGGTTGATGTTGATTATGTTTAAATTGTAAATAAATGAGAGTTTTGTTTTGACACATTTTTTTGCCTTATAGGTTTGTTATTTGAGTGTTGATAGTTTAGTGTGTATAGGCATTGACTTCAAGACCATAGATAGCACCGGGTCATTTGAAGGTGGTTTATACAGACCTTACTGAGTACTCCCAACCACACTTTTACCTCTGCACATAGAATCATTTATTTATATTTAAGCCCCCATTTTAAACTATTTGACCACAGTAAAAGGCCAGCAACACTTTATATTATTCAGAGCCACATGAAATGACACCATATATACATTCTACAGACACTACTGACTATTCCCTACAATACTTTTAGTACAGTCCCCAGAATACTTTTTGCTCTACAAGCCAATATGTATTCCATATACAGTGATTCGCATTGGGGGAATTTATTTGACCTTGGAACATGTATTAAAACCAAAATGTAATGCAAATGTCACTTAAATATGAACAATGTTAATGTTTAAACAATTATTTACACGTTATTGACACTTTTCTACTATTAGGTGGGCGAATTTTATTTTGAAGTTTTTCCAAATTCCGTGACCCGGAATTACTTTTTTAAGAGTTGCTGACGAGACGCTGAGAGGAGTTGTAACCTTTCAAGTCTCCAGAAGAAAGTATTCCATCTATCTTGCTGTGTCTATGTGCAAGTATACATCTTTATACAAATCAGTATTTGGAACCTTCTATGCTACTATTATTTCTTGCTGGGTTGTTAGCGAAATATTAATTGCAATCCGATACAGTAGCTAGCTATCTGATTAGCCAGTACAGAGTATGCGATATAATTATCGTTACCTTGCAACTTGCTTGACCAGCAAACACGGTGTGCATGCATATGCGGATGTAAAGTAAATACAAAAAGTTATCAAAGCTAGGCAACTGTCTGTAATCTCATTCGATCATTTTTGTTGTGAAATTTCGACGAGACTGATCAGTGGAGGGTCGAGAACAGATGTGTTGCTAGTTAATTTACTTCACCTACCTTTTGGTATTGTTGTCGATGGTAAACCCACAATCCCCACAACTAGCTAGTTACACGCAAAAGCGTTTAGGTCTGTTATTAAAGTTATAGCTAGCTAAGCAGAACTTTCAATTATTTACAAGCTGTGGTTAGCAGAACAGATATTTGCTAAAATGTTTCTTAGATGCACACAACAAACCCTAGGATTACATCCCTCTCTGAAATTCACATGGCTGTTATTTGATCAACACAAAGAATAAACCTGTTGACATCCTGCATGGTTCCACCACAGCTCAAGACGATGAGCTTTGTCCTCCTGAGGAGCTGAAGCACTGGAGCTTGCCTGGCCCTGAACATGAATTCTGCAGAGGACAGTTCTTCCTCTTCCACACAGAAGACCTCGGTCTGGGCCGACCAGCAAACAGCCACGCCACAGCTGGGAGTTAGCCCTCCGTCTCCCACACACTGCTTTGGGGATGGGGAAGGAACCAGCTCTGCTAACCCATCTGAAACACCCATTTCAACCAGCCCTGCAACCCCATCTGAAACACCAGTTTCAACCAACCCTTCTAGCCCATCTCAAACACTTGTTTCACCCCAAAAAAGGAGGACAGCAGAGAAAGGAACCTTTGATGCATCACAGCCACAGGGTGAACGTCGCAAGAGGGGGAGGCCACGCAAACACAAGAAACCCCAGACTGACACAGAACACCAGATCCATCAGGCCCAGTCCCCGACAGCTACACATCCATGTTTACAGCCAGAGGACCAAACAGAGGCTGTGACACTGACACCCAACTTACCTGTAATACCTGAGGACAGGTGTCAGTCACCTGATGCCACTTTTGAACCACCATGCCCCACCTTGGACTTACAGAGCACCAATAAGGGACAGAGTAAGAACGGGCCCCATCTCTCCAGTGCTTCTGTTGGACAAGGAGACCTAACAGGCCCTAATGTTCTAACCACTGGTGGATACACATACTCACAGGCCAGGGTGATGGGGGCTGAACCCAGCCAGAATGACAGTATCACTGCCACTGGGATATTTTTAAGCAAATGTGCCAAAGGGCAAAGGACTCTGTGCCAGTCACCACAGAATCTGAAAGATGGGAGAAAGACTGCTAAAAAATCACAAATTCTTAAGGTCCACCAGCAACAGGAGAGTGAGACTGTGACAAATGGGGAAAATACATCTAAACCCTTCCCGACTATTAAGGTAGGACAGGAGAATTGCCTGACACAAAAGACTGGGCGAAAAAGGAAATATACAAAAAAATCACAGAGCCATAAGGTAGACCAGCCAAGGGACACTGACCAGTCACAGGAGAGTGAGACAGTGAGAAATGGGAAAAAGACATCTATAAAATCACCAACCCATAAGATCGACTGGTCACAGGAGACGGTGAGAAAGAGGACATATACCAAAACATCTCAGACCCCTAAGGGAGAGCAGTCACAAGAGATGGTAATAAAGAGGAAATATACAAAAAAAACACAGAGCCATAAGGGAGACAAGCCACAGGAGACTGTGAGAAATGGGAAAAAGACAACTATGAAATCACCAACTCATCAGGTAGCCCAGTCACAAGAGTTTGTAACAAAAAGGACAAAGGTGTCTAAAATATCTTCGACCCACAAGGTAGACCACTCACAAGAAACTGTGAAAAAGAGGAAATATACAAAAAAATCACAGACTCAGGAGGAGACTGGAAAAAATACATTGATGAAATCACTGACGAATAAGGTAAGCAAGGTGGCATCGAAAAAATCACAAAGCCATACGGTAGAACAGTCACTGGGGATTGACCAATCACAAGAGACCGTGAGAAAGAGGAACTACACACAAAAATCACAGAAGCATAAGGAGGACTCGCATGAGACTGTGAGAAATGGGGAAAAGACATCCAAAAAATCACAGAAGCACAAGGTAGAGTTACGAGACACGGAACAGTCACAGGAGGAGACTGTAAAAAAAAGGAAATATACTAAGAAATCAAAGACCCACAAGGTAGACTCAGGAGTCCTCTCATTACTCCCTGTGTTATCTGCAGACCTCTCCCCCAACCTTTCCTCTCCCACATTCAGCCCTCCTGGGCTCCCAAAGAGAAAATATACAAAAAAATCGCTGACCCTCAAGGTAGACTCAGATGTCCCATCCTCACTCATTGTACTGTCTGCAGACCTCTCCTCCAGCCTGCAGAGTAGCCTCTCTCCTACTCTCAGCCCTTCTGGCATCCCCTTCTCACCAAACGCACCTAAGAGAGTCAGAGGCAGACCTCAGCGGGTCCAGCAGCAGCTTTTTCTTAGCTCCACGCCAGGCCCTCACCCCAGATCCTCCACAGGAACAGACAACCCCTTCTCTGCCTCCCTGTCTCACCTGGGACCGGGCTCCAAGACAGAGGGCCCCCAGAACGCCTCACCCATCACCCCCTGGAAGCTGTTGGAACTAAGCCCTCTGGAGAAGGTACTGTATTATCATCTTCATCACTGATTAGAAATGTATATTTATTTAACCTTTAAGGTTAAAACCTGTTTTCACTGTCATTATGGGGTATTGAGTGTAGATTGAGGGGAAAAAAATGTATTTAATAAATTTTAGAATAAGGCTGTTACAACAAAATGTGGGGAAAGGGGTCTGAATACTTTCCAGATGCACTGTATTTCCTGTTTCTTCTCAAAAACAAGTTGTCATGAACCTCAGGTTCCTTTTCCTATAACACTATATTACGTTGTCAGGTGAATGGTCAAACACTGAATAGTGCTCAGGATTGTGGTCAGTGTTTAAAAGTAATCACCGTTCAGTAACCTTCTCTCTTGCCTATTGCATTTCAATCTGTTTAAATGAAATCCCAGTATTCATATGTTCAATACAGAATTGTTCACCAAAATATATGTAATCTCTCCCAGACACACTTAGCTTTACCCGGTAGTAAACCTCGGGGTAGACCCAAAGTTAGGCCAAGGAAGAACTCGGCTACAGTGAAGGGAGTGAAAACTCAGCGTGGTAAGAAGAAGGTGAAGGCTGCAGCAGAGGGAGGGTCCCAGACCTTCAGCTCTGAGGAAGGCCCCCCAGTCAAACTCAGACGTAGAAGCAGGAAGGGCCAGACAGCAGAGGGAGCTGGCCTGCAGAGCGGCGACACTACCAGCACTGAGCCACTCCCACGCTCCAGACCAAGGTTTGAGCTGCAGGAGTCAGACTCACCAGACAAAGACACAGGAGATGCCTCCCTGTCCTCAGACCTCTCCATCGAGCTAAGCGTACAGGAAGACCGTGTAACATCACCGACTCTTGAAGAGGAGGATGAGCAAGACGATGAGGAAGATCTGCCCAGTTTCTTAAATAACACAAGTGAGTAACGTGCTGACTAGACTGGCTACGTTGCTAAATAAATGTACACATGCGTGTTATTAGGGCCGGGAAATACCAGTATTGCAATACTCATTAGTATCGTGGCAAGGAAACAAAACACAAAGCATATTTCATTTCTGTAGGAAAACACCATGGTTGTCATCCAGAGTCACATTTATTTGTTTTCCAAGCTATAGCACACAATATTTAGCATAAAGCAGGTTTTTAAAGAGCTAAAGAGTTTGACTCCTTTGTGTTTCCATTTTTGCCATGGAAACAATATTGTGATACTGGTATCTTCCCGGCCCTACATGTTTTATTCAATAATTGAATCCAAACTGCTCGCGCGCGTCAACGAGCGTCTGCATTGAGATGCTTGAAGCACTGCAAGTCCCTCCTCTCCCATCCACTCAATTGGTTTTCACAAGCATGCTAACCAATGTGGGTGATTTGAAAGATGAGTCAAACTAGGTTTCCTGTTTTATCTGTGGATTAATTGTCGGAGTAGAGAACACACATTTCTGTATGACTCAAAATGGGTCAAAATTCTACACAGATCCAGCAACAACAAAAAATAGTACCATATGCATTTCAGGTAAAATGACAACTTGATGTTTATCTCCCAGGACAAATTAGCTAGCAGCAACAAGCTAGCTAAATGTCCATCATTGTTTCATGTGTGTTTCGACCTGTCCCCAACTTATTAATATAGTGGGTTCACGGTTGGTTTTGGTATTTTAACCTGTGTGTCATGAACGTGTCTGGTGAGGATAGACAAAATCAACAAGCGCATGTGGATGCACGTGGGGGCCGGGTTTGGTGTGTGAAAGAGAGAGAGCGCGTTGGTAAACTCCCTTGATAATATGATTCCTTCCTGCATGTGTACTATAGCTTATGTTGAGTTGTTAATTAAAACTAAAATAACCCGTAGTTATTTGTCTCTTTCAGAGCCACTGTCCATAACAGAAGGAATATGTGTTTGGTGCAAATTTAGAAACTATCCTTTCTGGCCGGCAATGGTGAGTATTGATCGCTGTGCTCCAACTAAATTAATTTGGAATAGTCATCAGTAGTAACTGAACTAGAAACTGTTTGACTCCATAGGTGAAGAGTGTGAACCGTAAGCTGAAGAAAGCCAGCATTGTGTTTATTGACGACCTGCTGTTTGACAAAAAGAGGATACAAAAAGGGTAGGAACCAAAACTCTGTGCAGCTCTTCCCACAGTCATTCCCTATGAGCTGTAACTGGTGTCCATTCCCTGATTGCCCGATTAGCCTCCGCGCTCCAATATTTACTGTCGTCTTTTTGTGTTTCTTTCAAAGCTTTTCTGTGTCCCTAAAAACATTGAAGCCTTTTGACTGTGAAGAGTCTGATCAGCTAGTGGTAAGGATAACTGAAGAAAACTGTTTCTTAAGAATACTGACTCCACAGAACTAATATATAATATAGATTTTATATATATATATATATATATATACACACACACACACGCTGAACAAAAACATAAATGCAACATGTAAAGAGTTGGTCCCATTTGCACAATTTTTATTTCTCTCAATTTTTTGGGGCAAATTTGTTTACATCTCCGTTAGTGAACATTTCTCCTTTGCCAAGATAATCCATCCGCCTGACAGGTGTGGCATATCAAGAACCTGATTAAACAGCATCATTACACAGGTGCACCTTGTTCTTGGGACAACAAAAGGCCATTCTAAAATGTGCAGTTTTGTCACACAACACAATGCCGCAGATGTCTCAAGTTTTGAGGAAGCGTGCAATTGGCATGCTGACTGCAGGAATGTCCACCAAAGCTGTTGACAGTGAATTTAATGTTAATTTCTCTACCATAAGCCGCTTCCGATGTGGTTAGAGAGAATATGGTAGTACGTCCAACCGGCCTCACAACCGCAGACCACATGTAACCACGCCAGCCCAGAACATCCACATCTGGCTTCTTCACCTGCAGGATCATCTGAGACCAGTCACCCAGACAGCTGATGAAACTTCAATGGCCACTGGCAGGCTGGAGAAGTGTGCGCTTCATGGATGAATCACGGTTTCAACTATACCGGGCAGATGGCAGACACCGTCTTTGGCGTCGTGTGGGTGAGCGATTTGCTGATGTCAATGTTGTGTACATAGTGTTCCTTGTTGGCGGTGGGGTTATGTTATGGGCAGGCATAAGCTACGGACAACAAACACAATTGCATTTTATCGATGGCAATTTGAATGCACAGAGATACCGTGACGAGATCCTGAGGCCCATTGTCGTACCATTAATCTGCTGCCATCACCTTATGTGTCAGCTTGATAATGCACAGCCCCATGCCGCAAGGATCTACAAAATTCCTGGAAGCTGAAAATGTCCCAGTTCTTCCATGGCCTGTATACTCACCAGACATGTCACCCATTGAGCATGTTTGGGATGCTCTGGATCGACACGTACGACAACGTGTTCCAGTTCCCGCCGATATCCAGCAACTTCACACAGCCTTTGAAGAGGAGTGGGACAACATTCCACATGCCACAATCAACAGCCTGATCAACTCTATGCGAAGGAGATGTCGCATTGCATGAGGCGGTCTGGTTGTCACACCAGATACTGACAGGTTCTCTGATCCACACCCAATTATTATTATATATATTTTTTTAAGGTATCTGTGACCAACATATTGCATATCTGTATTCCCAGTCATGTGAAATCCATAGATTAAGGCCTAATGCATTTATTTCAATTGACTGATTTCCTTATATGTAACAGTAAAATCTTTTGAAATTGTTTCATGTTTCGTTTTATGTTTTTGTTCAGTGTATATTTTGTCATAATTTCTGGTGACTGTTGTGTTGATGTTTCCTGTTGTCTGTAGTGTAAAGCCAGAGAGAAGTATGATGCTGCCATCAAATGGTGTCTGGCGTTGATAGCCGACTACAGAATCCGTATCGGTAAACTATTCTGCACTTCTCTTAGAATGAGCACCTTGACCCAGATTATACTCAGTGTTATATTCCCCATTACTGTCGTTAATGTTTGTATTGTCTTTGCAGGATGCGGCTTCACCGGTTCCTTCATTGAATACTTTTCTGATGACATAAGTAAGTTCATGTCAATTCACTGATGTTTTCCCGATGTTGATACAGTGACATTCCCTCAAGTCATCTCAAATGCTGTCTGTCCTGTTTAAACAGGTCTTTAGTACCACATAATGTGTTCTCTGTGACTGAGATAAAGGTTAGATGGATTAATACATTACCTGGATGATCCCTCCCCCAGGCTGCCCAGTGAGAAGATGCTACCCCCGGGGCACCTCAGACCTGACCTTCCCCAGTAAGCTAATTCTGGAGGAGCAGTACGTAACCTCTGACCCGGAAGGGGACGATCAGGAGGGCAGCAAATGGCAGAAGAAGGAGAGGAGGCGGAAGCTGCTGCCTGACCGTTCCAAGGCTGCACGTAACCGTGCCAACAAGAAACTGGTGGACTTTGTCGTCAGGCAGCGCCGGGTGGAGACACGCCTTCTAGTGAGTATCCATGCCGATGCCCCTCTCTCTCCCAGGCACTCAGTATAGCAGTTGTTCTCTCCCTCCGTCTGTCCATCCCTCTCCTTCGCCTGTCAGTATCTTCTCTCCATCCCCCTCTCTCTGTCCATTCTCTATCCTTCCATCGTTCTCTGTATGTAATATGGTCTCCAAACTGGAGTAGCTCTATATGTAGAAGATAAACCCTCTCTCTAACCCCAGGGCGTAATCAGTGGTCAGCAGCAGTCTAAGTGGCTGCGTTGGTTCCTGGAGGCCAGTCGGTCAGTTGTGGACACGTACCTGGAGGACGAGGAGCAGCTGGACCAGGTGTACCAGTACCTGAGAGGGGTGTACGAGACCGCCCCCTTCACCGCACCCTGTCTGGCTGATGTAGACCGCATCCGCTTGGTACTGGAAGTGCTGTTACCAGAGGTCAGAATGCTGGAGAATAGAATACAACTTTATTGTCCATCGAAACACAAATGTATTTTTTTTGCCGTCTGTTTTTATTACCATTCTTTATTGTTGAAGTGACGTTAGAAGTCCTACTCCAGTCTTCTTTTCACCTCATTTAACACCTGATTTACTTAACAAAAGGCACTTCTCAATAGGTGGTCCAGGTATGACATGACATGGCACGAGTGGGGGGGTGGGCCTTTCCTATGTTGTTCTCTGTTGTTCCTCAAGCAAGGAGGGAGGCCGATGACATCAGACCAACTCCTCGAAGTGTGCAGTTGTCTAAAAAAACAATATTTTACTCAAAACTATTTTGTTTTACCCTTAAGTGTGTTTACATTACTGTGTTTATACTTATTGATATTGCTTTTCAACAGGAAAAGTTCAAAAATAGCTGGAGTGTGTCTTAAATGAGTTATGATTCTGAAGGGTGATGTCTTTTTGTGTAGGCTATTATCTATGCCATAGCTGGAGTGGATGAGTTGTCACTGGTGAAGGCAGAAGACAAATACCTGAAAGGGCCCTGTCTGAGTAAAAGGTTAGTTGGCTCACTGAATTAAAGGCTAACACCGTTACACTTATTTCTGGGTCTAAATCTCTTTTCTTCTCTTTCCTTCCTCTCCTCAGGGAAAGAGAGGCGTTTGATGCGATGATCGAGCAACAGATGAAGATGAAAGCATCAATCCGTCAGCGTCCTGCACACTGAACATAACACAGCCTAATTGGCTTCCAACCCTCAGACTAAGAGTGCCATAGGGCTCTGGTCAAAAGTAGTTTGAATAGTGCCATTTGGGATGCAGCCTCAGAATGCCAGTGTCCTAATCAAACGATGCTTCTAAGCATTATAGGACAATAAATAAGTAAGTAGCCTTTTCCAAGCAAGAACAGCCAGTAAGGTAGAAGCCCTTTTCTGTACCGTGAAGCAGCTTGATATACAAGCACACCCTCTGGCCAGGACACTGGTCAATAAGAACCATATATAACAGTCTCTAAATGTGGCTCTGAGGACAATCAACTGCTGTTGTACATGCTAGCAGTGGTGTGACTTAACAAAACTACATTGAATTACCAAGTTAATCAAATCATTGTCAAATCGTCTGTGATCGACTGGTCAAGATTTACAGCTTCAACACGTAACTCCTGGGAGGGTGGGACCTCGTGCCATTCAGACAGATTTACGCTGCTGGTTGAAACTGGGACTTCATTTTAGACCCACTGCAACAGTATTTGATCCAACATGGTCACCCATTTAGGCTGTTCAACTGTAAATACAGGACATTAAAGAATACACTGCTCTATTTTTCTATGGAAAAGTCTGCTCTTTTTAAAAATAAATTGCCGTATTTGAACGTTCCAGTCTTATTCTATGGTCATGTAAGGTTAGCTTGTCAGTAAGTTCATGTACCAATTTCCTGGTGACAGTGTTTAGAACATCAAGCTATACAACATTCTGAATGTGAATCATGTCAACTCATCTATAGTGAATCCCAAATGACACCCTATTCCCTTTATATTGCACTTTTTTTGGACAGGACCCAAGTAGTCCACTAACTAGATAGAGGAACCATTTGGGACGCATCCCATGACTTGCAATGACAGGACAGGAACAAGACTATTCCCCAATGACAGGTCAATAATGAATACATGCAAGTCTGATAAAGGATTTTATTTGTATTATATACTGAACAAAAATATAAATGCAATATGCAACTATTTTAACAGTTCATATAAAGAGATCAGTCAATTGAAATAAAGTCAAGTGGGCCCTAATCTATGGATTTCACATGACTGGGAATACATATATGCATCTGTTGGTCACAGATATCTTTAAAAAATAGGTAGGGGTGTGGATCAGAAAACCAGTCAGTCACTTGTGTGACCACCATTTGCCTCATGCAGCGTGGCACATCTCCTTCGCATAGAGTTGATCAGGCTGTTGATTGTGGCCTGTGGAATGTTGTCCCACTCCTCTTCAATGGCTGTGCAAAGTTGCTGGATATTGGCGGAACTGGAACACGTTGTCGTACGTGTCGATCCAGAGCATCCCGAACATGCTCAATGGGTGACATGTCAGGTGAGAATGCAGGCCATGGAAGAACTGGGACATTTTCAGCTTCCAGGAATTGTGTACTGATCCTTGCAACATGCAGCTGTGCGTTATCATGCTGAAACATGAGGTGATGACGGTGGTTGAATCGCACAACAATGGGCCTCAGGATCTCGTCACGGTATCTCTGCATTCAAATTGACATCGATAAAATGTAATTGTGTTTGTTGTCCATAATCCCACCGCCACCATGGGGCACTCTGTTCACAACGCTGACATCAGCAAACCGCTCGCCCACACAACGCCATACACGTGGTATCCCGGAGGTCTACCCCGGGGGTTGGTGATAGTGGGGAGGTACGTGCCACGACGTTGGCTCCCTCTGCTGAGAGTACCCGGGGTGGGCACCACGACACTGATGCCACCAATTAGGGGAGAGTGCCAACCAGTCATGCAGGCCATGTAAATGGAGCACCGTGGGAGAGAAAAAGAGAGGCACGGAACTGAATAAGAGGAGGCGGCCCAGATGAAGGACCGAGCCAACTACTAAGTTATTTAGTTGTTACATTTATTTTATGTTGACCAGTAAAGGCCTATTTTCTAGAACCTCCCTGTCTCTGTGTCCATTTGTGTGCTCAAACCCAACACCCCATGGTTTACCACAACGTGGTCTGCAGTTGTTGGACGTACTGACAAATTCTCTAAAATGACATTGGAGGCGGTTTATGGTAGAGAAATTAACATTAAATTGAAAACTTGAGACATTGTGTTGTTTGACAAGACTGCACATTTTAGAGTGGCCTTTTATTGTCCCCAGCACAAGGTGCAACTGTGTAATGATCATGCTTCTTGATATGCCAAACCTGTCAGGTGGATGGATTATCTTGGCAAATGAGAAATGCTCACTAACAGGGATGAAAACAAATTTGTGCACAGAATTTGAGAGAAATACGTTTTTTGTGTGAATGGAACATTTCAGTGATCTTTTATTTCAGCTCATGAAACATGTGACCAACACTTTACATGTTGCGTTTATATATATTTTTTGGTGTATTTATTATAGCAGTAATAAACATGTTACTTGATCTAAGTCACTTCCTGGTTGCTCTGCAGTTGTTATGCTGCACGGGTTAGAAGTAGATTTCCTCATATGCAACTTCAGTCAATCTGGATACATCCCAAATGGCACCCTATTCCCTATATAGTCCACTACTTTTGACCAGAGCCTTATGGGTCCTGGTCAAAAGTAGCGCACTATAAAAGGAATAGGGTGCCATTTGGGACACACACTTTGAGTCATTGTTAAATCCCAACTCCTCCCAGGCTTGGAAAACAGTCTTCAGAGAGTAACATTTTAAAAACATTTAAATACAATTCTTTAAACTTTTAAGTTTAAACAGCATGTACAGTACTTACAATGTAATACACAGAAAAAAGGCCACATTGAGCCTTATTGCTACAATCACTACAATGATAGATGGTTGTTAATGTGTTGAATGATGACTGACACACAGATGAACAGTTTACGACTCGCTGCTTCTCACAGAGTTAAAAGGTAGAGAGAAAGTATATTTGTTTGCGTGTCATTTCCTAGAATCCCATATCCTCTAAGTCTGATAAGAGTGCTCCTCTCGTTCGCATCCCAAATGGCACTCTATCTCCTATATAGTTCACTACTTTTGACCAGATGGGCCCTGTCCTGTGCTCATGGTTCCTTCAGAGAGTTGATGTGGGCACAGAGTTTGAGGGCGGGTCCGAGTTTGATGTTCATAGCTGTCATCAGGTGGTCCTCTGTCAGCAATAGGAGGGCCTGGCCGTCAATCTCGTGGGAACAGAACTCCTCTGATATGTCCCGCCCACCTAGAGGAGGAGAGAGTGGAGAGAGAGGTGGGAGGATGAAGAGAGAGGGGGGAGAGGAACAGGAAGGTGGAAAGAGAGGAGTTTAGGGCCAGGAGATGTGACCTGAGCAGGAAAAACTACTGGCCCCAGTGATATTGTACAATATACACTGTATATAAACTCAGCAAAAAAAGAAACGGCCCCTTTTCAGGACCCTGTCTTTCAAAGATAATACGTAAAAATCCAAATAACTTCACAGATCTTCACTCCCCCCCCTTTGTTCAGGGAAACATTATTCCATTTCTGTTCGTAACGTCTGTGGAACTTGTTCAGTTTGTCTCAGTTGTTGAATCTTATGTTCATAGAAATATTTAAACATGTTAAGTTTGCTGAAAATAAACACAGTTGACAGTGAGAGGGCGCTTCTTTTTTTGCTGAGTTTACATCCATTACAGTATTGGTTACAGCAGCTTTAAGTCCCATGGTAGGACATATTCATGATACCTGGTAGAGAGTTGATGTAGGAGCAGACTTGACCCACGCTCCACTGTGTTGGATTGTCACTACATTCTTGTCCTCCTGTGGTCTGTTCACCAGAGGATATGAATGAGTCTTTCCTCTGTCTTCCCTGTTCCCTCTCTCTCTCCTGCACCCTCTCTCTCTCTTCCTGCCGGCGCAGCCTGGTTATCATGGGGACAGGGGGCTCATCCTCAGCCTCCTCTTCCCCTTCTTCCCTTAATGTTCTCCGGGTCTCCTCAGAGCCGTACGGCCCCTGCACCTGCAGTGGAAAAAACCAACATGACTACAATCACACATTTACCTATGGAATACTCTGAGTGATAACAGTTTGGGGTTTCATACTGTAAGTAGACCAGGGAATTGCAAAGTTGTTAATATCAATTCTGTCTGTCTGATTGACCTAGCCTGGTTTCAGATTTGTTGTCCCCCATGATGAAATTGGGGAGGGGACTGTAGAACTGTCTCTGTATGTCCATTCATTTGTGCGTTAGTCAGATATCTCAGACAGCACTGGCCCGATTTTGACAACTTGGGTCTGATGCGTCTTGCCATAGAGATCCGGCAGTGACAAAATTGATTGTCCCAAGACGGGAGCTATAGTTATTAACAGAAATGTTAAGGCGGGGCGCTTCATCATTCGTGGAGGACGACACGTTTACTGTTGCCTGGTTTGTGTTGTTTTGCAAACTGTCTTGTCGTGATTGGCATTGACCATAGGATAGTTAGCTAGATATGCTAAATCTGGGACCAGGCTATGACATCTGACCTGTCTGAGGAGGAAGTGTTCTCTGGTGCCCCCGTTGACCCTCCCTGAGGGACGTCCTCTACGGCCCATCGGCCTGTGACCCCAACGACTGGCCTTGTCCACCTTCAACACACTCAGACGCTTTGTACAGCTCACATTGAACCTGACAGGAGGGGACAGAGAGAGAGAGATGAGATCTGTAGATAAAAAGTTTCTGGAGTTTCTGGATACATCCCAAATGGCACCCTATTCCCTATATAGTCCACTACTTTTGACCAGAGCCTTATGGGTCCTGGTCAAAAGTAGCGCACTATAAAAGGAATAGGGTGCCATTTGGGACACACACTTTGAGTCATTGTTAAATCCCAACTCCTCCCAGGCTTGGAAAACAGTCTTCAGAGAGTAACATTTTAAAAACATTTAAATACAATTCTTTAAACTTTTAAGTTTAAACAGCATGTACAGTACTTACAATGTAATACACAGAAAAAAGGCCACATTGAGCCTTATTGCTACAATCACTACAATGATAGATGGTTGTTAATGTGTTGAATGATGACTGACACACAGATGAACAGTTTACGACTCGCTGCTTCTCACAGAGTTAAAAGGTAGAGAGAAAGTATATTTGTTTGCGTGTCATTTCCTAGAATCCCATATCCTCTAAGTCTGATAAGAGTGCTCCTCTCGTTCGCATCCCAAATGGCACTCTATCTCCTATATAGTTCACTACTTTTGACCAGATGGGCCCTGTCCTGTGCTCATGGTTCCTTCAGAGAGTTGATGTGGGCACAGAGTTTGAGGGCGGGTCCGAGTTTGATGAATATCTCCATTCATGGGAGATATTCCACAGAACCCCATAATGTTCGAAACATTCCAGTTGGGGTGTCTAGATTCCCCTGAATCCTGGAAGAGAACATTTATATATGGCTTTTGACTACAAGTCGGCTTGAGGAGCTTAATCTGGCTCGGGAATAATGTTCCAAAATTCAGATTTTTCAAGAAATACAGGTTCCTGGAATCAGGAGTGAATAACCAGGAACTACAGGAATCTTCCAACTGGGATATCTGGAAACCACAGAACTTTTGCAACCTTACAGGACTCACCTCTTGACACAGGTCATGGAGCAGAATCGTTTGGATCGGAGGAAGGTGTGAACGTAGCCTCTCTTCCCACAGAACTCACACTGCAGCACATCTACCAGGCTCTCAGCAGCAGGTTCTATAGTATAGCAGGAGATGACAAGCTGTTAGACAGACACACAGACAGATGGACGGACGGACGGACACACAGACACACCGGAACTGACCGTCCTGGGTGGGGGTATCATCCATGTCTGAGTCATTGTCTGGCTGCTCAGCATCCATCGGGCTCTCCTCTGGCACTCGATCCCCACTGGTTCTCATCTCAGACACTCGATCCCCATTGGTTCTCATTTCTGGAGCTGAATCCTTATTGGTTCTCATCTCAGGTGTTGGATCCCCATTGGTTCTCACCTCCCTGGCTTCAGGAAGCGTGGCCTGCTGGTCCGCCCCCAAAGAGGAACGGCCCATCTGAAGCAGGAACACACCACTGTATCACATACAGTACACAACATATACCACTATAGAGGGCTGAACATATTGGTAACTAATCAACTACCAGTGGGAGACTGCTTGTTCAAGAGGACATTTTGTATCTGGGAGGTTGTTGGTTCTTGATGCAGTGCTCTCACAGTGAGGGAGGTGTGACTGGGACTAAGCTACTCTTCCAGCTAGCACATTTGGTTTCTTGGAAGATGTGGGAACGTATGTTTTTGGTTTCTCATTGGTTCCGGGAATGAAGCCATACGTTTCTTGACCTGTAAAACTGTTTTTTTTTTAAACGTTCTGACACTGGAAATGTAAACTTGTTGGTTGCAGAATTTCTGAGAATGATTTACTATGGTTCCCTGAACGTTACCTGGGAGGTTTTATTAACGTTCTGAGAACGGAAATTATACGTTATTTGGAGGTTTTTGAATAACTTCCTTAATTTTTACTGAATGTTTCAACAATACTTTTTATAACACTGCTATCTTATATTGGTTAAACTTTTTGAACTCCAAGCACAGGTAGGACACATGGAAATGAATATCCTTAGGCATTAATCACATTTGTATTTTAGGGGCTCCCGATTGGCGCAGCGGTCTAAGGCACTACAGACCCTGGTTTGATTCCAGGCTGTATCACAACCGACTTTGATTGGGAGTCCCATAGGGCGGCGCACAATTAGCCCAGTATCGTCCGGGGTAGGCCGTCATTGTAAATAATAATTTGTTCTTAACTGACTTGCCTAGTTAAATAAAGGTTAAATAATTTTTTTTTAAAGAATAACCTTTTGTTCTCTATCCATGGATATAGCCTGCTAGAGCTGCAACTCTCTCTCCTTCCTCTCGCGCTTTATCAGCTCAGTTTAATAAAGTAGCTTAAATAATGACATTTCTGCTGCTTCCCTCACTCGGATCGGACCGGGTCTTGATCCAACCAGGTCTGTATGGAACGGGATTAGTTGTCCTCGGGTCCATTCGGTACGGGTCTCTCTATATTTTTTGTATTAATTAATGCATATCGGGTCCGGAACTGGTCCATTTCGGAACTGGTCCATCTTTTTGGAATACCTCTAGCTAGCCTGCCATGTTTTTGTTACACTTACAAAGCGGTTAATTTTTGTCTATTCAAACAGACCACATTTCAAAGGAAACAAAGACTCATTAAGATCAGGTGTTAGTTGGCAAGGCCAACACACCTGAACACAAATAATAAGATAGATGATGGAGAGAGTTTTGCTGATGCTAAGAACAGAATGTATATGTTTTTAACTTCTTAGGGCTAGGCCCCTTTTTTCTCAATTTCCGCCTGAATGACGTGCCCAAAGTAAACTGTCTGTTGCTCAGGCCCTGAAGCCAGGACATGCATATAATTGGTACCATTGGAAAGAAAACACAAGTTTGTAGAAATGTTACAATAATGTAGGAGAATATAACAATAGATACAGTAGGAGAAAATCCAAAGAAAAACCAACCAGATTTTCTTTTTTTTTGAGAGCCCATGCTCTTACAATGGAAAGTATAGGGGCATTCTGAATTCTAGCTCCCAGGATGTAATTTCTATGGCTTCCACAGGGTGTCAGCAGTCTATGTTCAAGGTTTCAGGCTTGTAACTTCCAAAACGAATAAGAAATATGAGTTTTAGTACAGGGACACAGTCTTGGAAATTCATGTATGATCGTGCGATGAAGACAGAACGCACCTGCTAAAATCGGTTTCCTATTGAACATACTTCTTTCTGTAAGAAATAATATAGTTTGATTACATTTTAAGGTATCTGAGGAGTAAATAAAAACGTATTTTGACTTGTTGAAACAAAGTTTAGGGGTAGATTTTTTGATTCCTTTCTTTGCATGTGGATTACTCAAATCGATGGCGGCAACTAAACTGACTTTTTCCGTTATAAAGAAGGATTTTATTTAACAAAACGACACTACATGTTATAGGTGGGACCCTTTGGATGACAAATTAGAGGAAGATTTTCAGAAAGTAAGTGAATATTTAATCGCTATTTGTGAATTTATGAAACCTGTGCCGGTGAAAAAATATTTTGATGTGGGATGCCGTCCTCAAATAATCGCATGGCATGCTTTCGCTGTAATGGCTACTGTAAATTTAAAAGAATTTAAGCTTTCAACCGATATAAGACACTTGTATGTACCTAAATGTTTAGTATCCATAATTTTTATGATTATTTATTTGAATTGCGCGCCCTCCGCTAGCGGGACGCCTAGACCTAAAGTTTTTAAATAACATTCTTAGAACGTTACTCAAGTTTTCTTGTGGTATTTATGGAAAATGTTCTTAACGTTCTCAGAACAATTTGAGAACATGCAAAATAACCAAAGGACAACCACGCTCTCACCAAGCTCTAAGAAACAAATGGTTCTCAGAACATTATGTGCTAGCTGGGCTCAGTCGCAGGGCCGACTCCAGGCATAAGCGACATAAGCGGCCGCTAGGGGGCCCTGACTCCAAAAAATGGTACTCAGTCGAACTTTAAAACGTACATTTTTCTCTCTGCTGTCAAGATTTTGCCTGCTTGTTGGCCCCCCCCCCCCCCAACCAAATCTCGCTTAGGTCCCCCAAAAGGCTAGAGCTGACACTGGCCTCAGTGCCTTTGGTGACAATTAACGAGGCCAGTGCCTGTGTACACTGTGGAGCTTGGTCAACACACCCACCAGTGGACATACCGGGATGAACGATACCGGGAGGAACGGCTGCAGGGCCTCTCTGACGACGAACCCCTCTATGATGTGAGTGAGGATGAGAGGTCTAGCTCTCTCAGGGCTCCCTGGTAGGGTGGCTGAGGGGGATTGGCCGGGGCTTCTTACCGCGGCCGAGGGCAGGAGTGGAGGAGGGGAGCAGCTGGTGTAAGAGGAGGGGTCTTGAGACGAGTGGGTAACGGAGCGGCTGGACGGAGGGACGCAGGGGAAATCCAACCTGCCTGGAGGATGGAGCCGAGCAAAGAGAGAGAGGCAGTTACTGTATGTCAGTGTGCTTTATCGATTCAGTATAAAAATAGTAAATAGTGCAAAAGGTAAAGTTAAGTAATGAAAAAAAGTAAATTATATTGTGCCATGTACCTGTGCAGTTCTCTGTATAGGCGGGCTGTATGTCTGAACCAGCCGATGGAGAGAGTGTGGGTGGAGGGGTCGTCCTCTTCTCTCTCATCTCCTCTCTCCTCTCTGGGGTCTGGGTGCGTAGGGTGGCTGGAAGCATCTTCAGGTCCACAGCTACAGTCTGGGGCGGGGAGAGATTATGGAACGTCTGGGATAGATTCTGGAACGTTTGGGGGGGGTGATGGTTCTGAAAAGGCATCTGGACCGGCGCCTCTGCCACAGGCAGCTCCTCCGACACGTGAACCCCAGTGGACTGCACTGCCAGGGCCTGGACTGAGCGCAGGGACAACCTCTGGAGGGAGGCCGGTGGAGACTGAAGCAGCCTGGGGAGAGAGGCCTGGGAGATGGGGCCAAGACGCAGGGTAGGGGGCTTGGGCTGGAGGTGGAGCTGGGGCTGGAGCAGGCTGGGACACAGAAGAGGTGGAGGGGCTGATGATGAGGATACTACCACTGTCTGCTGGGGAGGGGGAGGGGTGGGCGGCTCACAGGAAGAGGAGAGGACTGGAAGGCCATCCCCAGGCTGGGATTGGACAGTGGTGGTGGTGTGGGTGGGAGTGGCAAGGGGCTGGAGGGTAAGAGGGAAGAGAGAGGGGGAAGTGTCTTGGGGTGCGATGCGCAGTGCGATAGGGTGCAGCTGCCGGTGGGATCCTGCTGTGGTCTGCTGGATGATGAGCTGGTGGGGTGCCCCCTTATGGCTCGGAGGACAGTGCAGCTGGTGCCTGACCACAGCATGGGACTGGACAGGAGTGTACGACGCTGAAATAGAACCACATTATTACACCTGAAGGTGGTCTAAACCTGCACTAGGTTGGAACAAAATGTACAACACTGGAGTTAAAATAAAACCATGTTAACAGACTTAAGTGATTGAGACATTTATATGTGTTGTAAAGCTCTGGGCTGGAACAAAAGCCTACCTCAGGATCAGTATTATTTAAGAACACTGATATGAACCAACAGAGCACAAAAGATGTGACCATGCCATGGTGACTGACTTACCAGGCGCGATAAGCTGGTTTGCTGATGTTAGCCTGGTGATGTCAGCCAGCCGAGGCTTAGCTCCAGAGGCTTCTGTGGAGGGGTCAGACTGCTGACTGGACCTCAGGGGACAGATGGACATCTTGGGCAGAGAGGAGACCAGAGTCTGGGGCTGGGTGGAGAATGGCTTCAACAGGACACTCTGGGCAGTGGCCAAAGCCCCTGGGAGATGGGCCTGCACCGCGAGGCTGTGGACCTGAGAGAGGAGAGGACACGCAGTATTATTATAGACATAAATCTAACATCCAATGTCTCTTAGAAAGTCCTTGATATCAAGAAATATGTGGATATCATGTTGTGTCCCACAGGGTTCCATACTGGGGCACTACTGTCTGTACCTGATACACATTTAGGTAATTGCAACTTGATCATGTCGAGCAATGACCTACCAAATCAAGTCAGATACACTCCACTTAGCAGACACCTATATCCAAAGCGATTTATCCATAGGCTTACATTTTTTGTATAAAAATGATTTGTCCTCCAGGGATATAAATAACATGTCAGCAGCAGTGAGATGTAAACTCCTGCTGTGCTGTCCTCTGATGACAACCTAGTTAGCTTGCAATGCTTAACCTTTCACCTTTGACCTTTGCCCCTGGTGGCGGTTGCTGACCTGTGAAGTGGAGAGTCGAGAGGAGCTGCAGCAGACAGAAGGCAGGTCAGACTGGACTGCTGCCACCGTGGCCGCAGGGGTCAGAATCAACTTACAGAGACAGAAGAGAGAAAAGAGAAAGCGACAGAAGAGGGAAAAGACAAAGAAGAAAGAGAAAAGATAATAGAGTAGAAAAAAGTTAGTGGAAAACATCAGTGGAAAAGGAGACAGAGAACTTGTCATGCTTACTTATTTTTACTTCCCATGATCTTTGGGCAAGTAGATAGTTTATCATACGCTACAAAGCTGTTACAATAAGAGAGAGAAGGTAGGTACCATCTGGGTGCGAAGGTACATCTGGGCTTGGTTACAGGAAGCAGAGCAATTCCCCAGGAGCATGGCCTGCTGGGTAATAGTGCCTGTGGTGGAGCTGGAACTCTGAGAATGACCAATCAGCTGGCCTGTTACTGGAGAGGCTGGGAGGGTGATCTGGAGACAGACAGAATTGCAGTGGTCTTACTAGGCATTGGTAGTCTTGGTAGTCTTGATACCAGAGTGCTCAACTTACAGCGGTACCAGTTGACTGGGGCACCGTGCTGTTGGCAGCAGAGGGTAAGGAGGGGGACTGTGTGTTACTGTAAGGCTGTTGCTGCTGCAGCGCAGCTGTCTGCAGGATGATGTGTTGCTGCTGGGCCGCGTACATCTGCTGCAGGTACTGAGCTGCCATGGTCTGGGGCCTGCTGTGGATGGCCTGCTGGATCACCTAGAGAGAGAGACAGCAGAGAAACAATAGTCATATTGTGTAGCTGGGAACGGTTCGGTAACTACTACGCTCACCAGAGTTGATGACTCATGTTAGCTCCCAGAACTAATGGCTCAGCTTTAGCTCAGCACGTGCATGATCAGGGTTCGATACCAGGAATGCTGAAAGACCTAGGTTTGGTCAAGATAACACTCTTCCCAGCTAGCACATTTGGTTCCTTGGAAGTTGTAGGAACTTATTTTTTGGGTTTCCCATTGGTTCTGGGAATGAAGCCATATGTTTTCTGACTGGTAAAACGTAACATTTTTTAAAAAGTTTCTGAGAACGGAAGTGAAGCTTTTGCCTGTTCTGGGATCATACATTTTTAGGTTGCAGGGAGCTTCTGAGAATGTTCTCCTGGGAGGTTTTATTCATGTTCTGAGAATTGAAATGATATGTTATTTGAAGGTAATTAAATAACGTTCTGAGAATATGTTTCAATAAGACTTTCAATAACACTGCTAGCTTAGTTTGGGTTAACAGTTTTGAAGCACAGATAGGACACATGGAAATGTACTTGTTTAGGCATTAATCATGCAAACACATTTATTTTTTATTGTGGCACGGCGTCAGTGAGATTCTAACCTATTACCTTCTGTTCTCTATCTATGGATTTAGTCCACTGAGCCACCAGGATGGAGCTAGCATTAGAGGTCTTTACGGATCCACCTGTACCCGAATACCCGAGACCTGAGCAGGTTCAGATCCAGAATTCGAAATAATGTCACACGTCTGGGTCGGATCTGATATGATTGTCACGGGTATGTGCAATTTTAACTGACCTTTCCGGTAGGAACAGTACACATCCGAATGCGACAGCTGCAATAGAGAGAGAAATGTTATCATTTATGCTGCTGCTCATGCTTTTCGTGAGAGTGGAGCGTGTAGCTTGTTGTTGTTGTTGTTGGCCAATCATAAGTCATCATAGCGGCAATAGGCTAAATTAGGAGATATCTAATCCTCCCTGCGTCACTCGCTCACAGTATGGCCCCACCCCCTCCTGCTTGAGCGGCTCCTCTCTCTCCCTCCTCTCACGCTTTATCAGCTCCGGCTAATAAAGTAGCTTAAAAATGACTTTTCTGCTGCTTCCTTCACTCGGATCTGACCGGTCTGGATTCAACCAGGTCTACACGGAACAGGATTAGTTGTGCTTGGGTCCGTTCGGAACGGGTCTCTATATTTAACATTTTTATTTAAGCTTATCGAGTCCGGATTGGGAAAGCCAATGTCCAATTTGGAACTGGTCCAACTTTTTGGACCTGTGAAGACCTCTAGCTAGCATGCCATTTGTTTTTTACTCCTACATAGCTGTTCATTTTAGTCTATTCAAACAGACCCCCTTTCAAAGGAAACAAACACTCATTAAGATCAGGTGTGGCCAACACACCTGAACACAGTTAACAAGAGAGAGGATAGAGAGAGTTTGATGCTGAGAACTGAATGTTTATGTTTTTAAATAACATTCTTAGAACGTTCTTTGAACATTAATGTTTTCTTGTGGTTTTAATGGAACGTTTTCTTAATGTTCTGAGAACATGACTTTAAATAGAACCATGAAGAAACCTGTAGAAAGCGTTATGCTGAAGTACTGAAATTCCCACAGAAGAACGTTGTTTCTTAACATTCTGAGAACATGACTTTAAATAGAACCATGAGGAAACCTGAAGGAAACGTTATGATGAAGTACTGAAATTCCCACCTAAGAAACATATGGTTCTCAGAACGTTATGTGCTAGCTGGGTATCCTGCACCATTCCCAGACCTTTGTGGGAATGTTGTATGCAAAATAACCATAGGACAACCACAACCACGCTCTCACCATGCTTTAAGAAACATATGGTTCTCAGAACATTACAGTATGTGCTAGCTGGATTATGCTTAGAAAACTAGCCTTTGCTTTACATACAGATATGGCTTCATAGCTACATTTTATTCCACTCCTTGCCACTCCTGTCATTTGCCAAATATCATTAATGAGCTTGAGGAGATCAGAGGATTGGATCCAGATTCGATAACCTTCACAGCTACCATCCAATGTTTATGCAAATTAGACTGATAGGTCAAATGAACTGTTTACTTTGGTCCTGCCTGGAAAATGATACCGGAGCATCGGCTCTCTAAGACAGCTTCTACCCCCAAGCCATAAGACTGCTCAATAGCCATAAGACTGATAAATAGTTAATGAAATGGTTACTCGGACTATCTGCATTGACCCTCTATGAACACTCACAAGACTATATACACAGTATACACACTATATACATACTCACTCACACACACCACACAAAACCCACACACATACAGTACATATGCACACACACAGGCATAACACACACACACATACTGACACAACACACACAAATACACACAGATACACACGCATGTTCACACATCATATGCTGCTGCTGCTACTCTGTTCTTTCTTCTTACTGTTATCTATCCTGATACCTAGTCACTTTACTCTGCCTTAATGTACAGTTGAAGTCGGAAGTTTACATACACCTTAGCCAAATACATTTAAACTCAGATTTTCACAATTCCTGACATTTAATCCTAGTAAATATTCCCTGTCTTAGGTCAGTTATGATCACCACTTTATTTTAAGAATGTGAAATGTCAGAATAATAGTAGAGAGAATGATTTATTTAAGCTTTTATTTCTTTCATCACATTCCCAGTGGGCCAGAAGTTTACATACACTCAATTAGTATTTGGTAGCATTGCCTTTAAATTGTTTAACTTAGGTCAAACGCTTCCCACAATAAGTTGGGTGAATTTTGGCCCATTCCTCCTGACAGAGCTGGTGTAACTGAGTCAGGTTTGTAGGCCTCCTTGCTCGCACATGCTTTTTCAGTTCTGCCCACAGATTTTCTATTGGATTGAGGTTAGAGCTTTGTGATGGCCACTCTAATACCTTGACTTTGTTGTCCTTAAGCCATTTTTCCACAACTTTGGAAGTACGCTTGGGGTCATTGTCCATTTGGAAGACCCATTTGCAACCAAGCTTTAACTTCCTGACTGATGTCTTGAGATGTTGCTTCAATATAGCCACATAAATGTCCTGCCTCATGATGCCATCTATTTTGTGAAGTGCACCAGTCCCTCCTGCAGCAAAGCACAACCACAACAAGAAGCAGGCTTTTTCCTTGCTGAGCGGAAGAAGGTTAACCTTTCAGGTTATGTTGATATAGGACTCGTTTTACTGTGGATATAGAACTTTTGTACATGTTTCCTCCAGCATCTTCACAAGGTCCTTTGCAGATGTTCTGGGATTGATTTGCACTTTTCGCAACAAAGCACATTCATCTCTAGGAGACAGAACGCGTCTCCTTCCTGAGTGGTATGACGGCTGTGTGGTCCCATGGTGTTTATACTTGCGTACTATTGTTTGTACAGATGAACGTGATATCTTCAGGCGTTTGGAAATTGCTCCCAAGGACAAACCAGACTTGTGGAGGTCTATAATTTTTTGGCTGATTTCTTTTGATTTTGCCATGATGTCAAGCAAAGAGGCACTGAGTTTGAAGGTAGGCCTTGAAATACATCCACAAGTACACCTCCAATTGACTCAAATTATGTAATTTAGCCTATCAGAAGCTTCTAAAGCCATGACATAATTTTCTGGAATTTTCAAGCTGTTAAAAGGCACAGTCAACTTAGTGTATGTAAACTTCTGACCCACTGGAATTGTGATACAGTGAATTATAAGTGAAATAATCTGTCTGTAAACAATTGTTGGAAAAATTACTTGTGTCATGCACACAGTAGATGTCCTAACCAACTTGCCAAAACTATAGTTTGTTAAACAAAATACTTATGGAGAGGTTGAAAAACGAGTTTTAATGACTCCAACCTAACTGTATGTAAAGTTCCGACTTCAACTGTACATATCTACCACACATACCTTGTACCCTTGCACATTGATCTGGTACTGGTACTCCTTGTATACATCTTCATTATTGTTTTTTATTCCTCTTTCGTTACTATTTATTATGTTGTTTTTTTTACTCCGCATCGTTGGGAAGGGCTCGTAAGCAAGCATTTCACGGTAAAGTCATTGTATTCAGCATTTGTGACAAATACAATTTGATTTGATTTTGAACATCGCCAAATGCGTCAGTTTATTTAAATGTGCAATTAAAAAGTATTGTGCCTAGTTGTCAGTTTAATTAAATGTGCAATAAAAAAGTATAGTGCCTAGGTGTCAGTTTAATTAAATGTGCAATTAAAAAGTATAGTGCCTAGGCCTATTTAATGAAACCCTAGTGCTGTTGACGTAGGCAACAGATCACAACGGCCCAGTACATCACTGGGGCCAAGCTTCCTGCCATCCAGGACCTCTATACCAGGCGGTGTCAGAAGAAGGCCCTAAAAATTACCAGAGCGCCAAGTCTCGGTCCCAAGGGGCTTCTAAACAGCTTCTACCCTCAAGCCATAAGACTCCTGAATGTCTAATCAAATGGCTACCCTTTTACGCTACTGCTACTCTCTGTTATTATCTATGCATAGTCACTTTAATAACTCTACCTTCATGTACATATTACCTCAATTACCACGACTAACCGGTGCCCCCGCACATTGACTCTGCACCGGTACCCCCTGTGTATAGCCTCGCTATTGTTATTTTACTGCTGCTCTTTAATTATTTGTTACTTTTATTTCTTATTCTTCTTTTTTTCTTTTTCTTTTTTTTAAACTGCATTGTTGGTTAAGGGCTTGCAAGTAAGCATTTCACTGTTGTATTCGGCACATGTGACAAATACAATTTATTTTGATTTGACAAAGCAGGGAATCCCCAATTTCCCACTGAGCTCCTTTTTGGAAATGGTGAGTTCACTTTCTTATCCATGACGTTAGTGACCAACCGCTCTGTCCAGCGTTGGAGCCCAGCAGCTCACATCATCAGGATGGGGTGCCTTTTCATTAGGAAGGATGTCTAACGTGGATTGCTAAAATAATGATTATTATCAATTACATTTCCTCAATGTATATATATATAAGACCTATGGGGACACCTACTGTATACATTTGGCAGCCAAGCACGAGTGATCACTGTAGCCTTTTATCGTCTAGACATGATTAAATATCCACCAGGCTTCCGTCATCGACTCAACTGAATTAAAAAAAGGAATTACAGGGGGCAGTTTGGAAAAACTAAAAACCATTTTTTCTCTGTAATAAAGTAGAATCTGGGTTAACAATGACATAACCAATGTCTCTAGTAATACTATAGCTCTCTCTCTCTCCCTCCTTCAAGCATTCCTTGTCAATTCATTTGATAGGCTACATTATTTTAGCATTATGCTATAATGTAGCCTAGGCCTACTTTCCGATGGACTATAGCCAAGATTTGAAGGTAAACCTTGGTTTTGAATATGTTTTTAGGAAAGTAGAAATGTTTGTGTGTGTCTGAGGTGCACTGGTGGCTTTGATTAATGCACAGCAAAATCAATGGTGTACATTTAACTTGGAAAGTGTAAAATGTTCACAATTTTCAGTAAACATTTGAGTCCCACTGTACCGGTTTTAAAATTACACCTTTGAAAGTGTTAAAGATTTAACTCTGTTGTAGTGTTCCCCATTTAACTCAAAGTGTAAAATGTACGCTATTTTCAGTGAACATATGCGTCCCACTGTAGGCCTACTAAAATAACACTTTTGAAAGTGTTGAAGATTTAACTCTGTTGCCGTGTTCCCCATTCAACTCTTAAAGTGTTCAAATGAACTTGATTGTGATGTTTGCATATCTCTACTGTAGAGTAATACGCAACACCTACAGTGTCACGCTGGTATAATGGATCGGGAGATAGGCGCAGGAATGCGTAATATGTTTTTTTATTTCTTTATCCAAATTACAGCGTGCCATGTAAAGGCAAAGGGGACGAAGAACGACCAAACAAACACGTACACAAAACACAGGGTTGAAACCCAAACAAAAGAGCGAGGAGTACCTCAAATAAATAAACGGGACGAGACCCGAAAACACAAGCGCACACTGATCCAACACGGGACGAGACCCGTAATCATCTATGCACAATACAAGCGTCACAAAAGCCAAAACAACAAGGCACAGGTTCTCACACGACCAACGAACATTGGAACAATAATCGACACCCCAATGATGAAACAAAGGGCACATTTCTACAAATACAATCAGTGAGAAATTGGAACCATGTGTAATGACACAGTTCAGTGCCTAGAGGCTGGCGAAGTAGACCTCCGAAACTGGTGCACGGAATGAGCAACAGTTACCGGAGGGATCTGTGACATACAATGTAAAACACAACACTTAATTTAGAGTAAACTGGACATACTTTTGCTTAGTGCTGACGCTGTTAAACTTTCTCAGTGTAAGAAATTAACACCTGTAGTGATACAGTAAATCATTTTTGGGTGTTGTTTAAAAACTGCATGGTGTAAAGCCTAATTTGCCTTTTCTTTTCAAGGGAATTTTAGAGTTACCATCCATGACTGTAATATTTTGTGAGAGAGACATGGTTATTGAATTATTTCCTTATAAAGGCTTGTGACTTTCACCAAGTGAGTACCAAGGTGAATGCTATCATTCAAATTCAACTATGACAATACCTTACATACTGTATATCATAAGGCCTTACTTTGATGGCTTAGTTTTACCATAACCCAGTGGCGTTAGGAAACTCCGGGTTTACAGGCCACATCAGGCCTGAAAGTCAAATTATGTTGGATTGCAAAGTGATGTCTTTTTAGCTAACATTCTACTCCTTGCCAGTCCTGTCATTTGCCAAATTGACTGGCCTTTCAGCAATCTCAACGTTTAATATGCAGTTCAATATGAGACATCATTAGGATATCCAAAAGTTTTCATTTTTATTCACCCGCTGCCTGCATTCAGAATGACTGTCAGGGTTAGGAAAGTTGATAAGAAGACTACCTAAACCATTTAACCTGGAAAAACCATTTCAGTAACAGGTGCTAACTGTTACTCTAACTAACTGATTTGATTAGTTTAGAAAAATATATGTTATTTGTCTTAGTGTAGCATATGATTAATCAATCAATGTACATGCAAAAACACAGATATTAAAAACAATCATTAAAAAAATCTACTTGCAGTAGTGCATTCTGGGAAATATGATAATGACGGGGTGGTTTTGTTGGGCTGTTTTACTCTCCAAAGTGTAAAACAATAACTCTTGCTATTAACACCAACACCAGGGGGTTATTTTAGACCACTGAGTGTTAATTTCTGAATCAACATCAACATTTAACTCCTGAATCAACAATAGAAATGTTACACCAAAAAATTAACACTGGCCAATTTGTTGTGTAGGTCCTTTTAGGGTTTGTGTGTGTTTCCTAAAGTAGCCTGTCTGGACTCCATCTAGAGGAGGGACAAATAATATAACTGAAATGAGCATTACAACATTTTACAAATGTAGGCCTAAGTAAGTCATGATGATCAGCATATGTGCGAGGAATGACGACAGGTGGCAAGTTTGCATTTCTTTCCTCTCATTAATGGAATACAACTGAAGCAAACTTGGCTCGATTGAATCTTGTAGGCTAATATTTCCCATATCATTATTTCTCTCTCCCATTATGGAGTCCTCTAGACACTTTGAACAACATGATCTTCATTGACACTGCCTTCTCACAAGAGAATGATCGCAGCAGGTCATAACGGTGTTGTTGTTTGTTGTTCTTATTGCACCAAATATGCAAGCACATAATGTTGTAATGGAAAATATTAGTGTTGTTTTCAACTACCAATCAGCAACTGTAGTAAATCCGGCTGCATATTGAACTTTGAGATTGCCGAAAGGCCAGTCTCTTTGACAAATGACAGGAGTGGCAAGTAATGAAATGTTCAGCTAAAACTGAAACCCAGACTAGTGGCTTCATTATTTGGATTTCAACACACACATTGACATTGTGCCCTCTGGCGCCCTCCCTGTCCCCTCTCTCACCTGAACTGCCTGGCTCTCTGTAGGGGTGGTGCCTAGAGAAGTGGGTGGGGCCTGACTGCTTGGGGGCGTGGTGCTGTCTGTTGTCGTCATGGCGATGACCACTGAAGCGGTGTCGTTCTTGTTGGCAACCGTTGTAACTGCTTTGGTGTTAGAGGTGACAGTGACAGTAGCAGCAGTCCCATTGGTCTCACTCTCTCCTCCTCCCTCTGTCTTTTCAGGGCTCTGCCTGTCCATCATGCTGCTGGTAAAACTAAGCACCTGTCTGTATCACTGGGCCAACTGGAAAGTACAAACAGAAAACACCTCTCTCAAAGTCTGTAGCCTAAACATATTTGTATATATTTGATTTGACATATGGGATGCTGGATGTATTTTTTGGAAAATAACATTTATTTTTTTAAATTAAAAAAATCCCACCTACATCCCTAAGAGAATATTTGTTGGGACATAATTTTGCTGATAAATTGTCCCATCATAAAATAAATCAAATTATAGATGCATATGCCTATCTATAACAATGTCAATGACAATTTAGTGCTGGGTGCGTTTGAATACACTTGAGAAATGGGGCCTATAGCACTGGCTCAAACGGATGTGATGGGCATTGCTTGACCGGACCAAGAGAGCGCTTCTCGCGCGGCTATAAATCTAGAGGTTGATAGAAGTGAAGTATCCATGCTCTGTGTGCACATTCTGCTTATTTCTTACAACCTTAAATCGAAATTAATATATTATATTTACATTTATAGGCCTTAAAATCACAAACGGGACATTTGGGCCAACGGCGTCACCAAAGAAATATCCTTTAAAGATCTATAGATATGAAGCCCCCCAAGCTATGTCCCTGGATCCTGGTCACTAGAGAAGGCTATTTGTCTTAGTCATAAAGCATTCTTAGCAAAAGTGTCATATATTTTAATGAAGTTTGTTTAACAAGTCCCGAGCTGTATTAATTGCATGTGTTTAGGACTACTTTACATTTCAACTGACCTATTACATTTATTGAAAGAAGGTAGGAAATAGCAAATCAGAAACCGGGGCTTGTACGCCTAAACAAGGAATTGTACTAAAACCAGGTCGAACTTATGTCGGCCTATTCATATTAAAGATCTAATCAAGCAATTGTTCGTTAGGTTTTTTTCATTTGATTTGCTGCGTTTTCAACGAAATCATTCAGTTTTGTTAATTTCTTTGTCATAATGAAGTACATTTCTGTTTTTGAATTTCTCCCCATATGACCATGACATTTTCCAAGTTTTTCCATGTATGAAATGATCGAAATTCAATAGCCTATAGCCTAAAATAAATAGATCAGAAATGTATTTTGATAAAGCCTCTGCGCTTGGATGTCATGTTGATTAGTATAGCCTACTCATCAGGGTTATATGCCCTACACATAAAAATACTCGAAGAATCTGGAAAAACAGGCTATATAAAACTACATTTATCCAGTATTTGAATTGTTGAATGAAATTGAAAGAAAATTACACAAACCTTCCAAATGAAGTGGCCTAGTTTGAAATAGGCTATTTTGTCCACATTTTTTTACATGTAGCCTAATTTGTGTAAATAAAGTAGAGCCTACTTTAATTAGCTCATAACATTTTGGTAAAAAGGGATAATTTCAGACATAATAGATTTCTGATATTGATTCTGTTCCAATTCCTGGTGCTAAACTATTTCATTTTTAAAGGTGTATGTAGTTTTTGTGCAACACACCCCTAATGCTCAACGAGAAAATATTCCAAACCCTATAGCCACAACCATGCACTGACAAAAAGAAGACTGGTTAAATCTACACACATTTTCATTCAGCAATAGCAATGCATCAAATCCGTTATGCAATTTAAAATCTATGAACAATTGTCGTTATCATGTGCGGAATGCATCTAATTGGGCAATTCATGCATTGGGCTACAATCACCCCTTTTGGCCTTTTACATTTTCTCGCTGGATGTGCAGTGCTGGCAACATAGGCTGCAGTAACCTAGCTATACGATCATTTATTTATTCATTATACTCAAACAAAATCGTATAATAATTATATTATGTTTGGGCATCATCCTCTATTTCCTCGGCCAATTCTATGGCCACCGATAAGAGCCTTATATATGCACCATGCACAATCGTTCACCTATCATTAGCGTTACCTGGCTGGATTTGTTATTAGACCTGACCCATGGCGAAGTGACCGAACGAAAACCCACCGGTTTAGACTGTCACAATCCCAGTCATGTTCTAATGCGTCAAGCCTGTGATGCTAAAATGGAGAGAAAAACAAACGGACCGGACGGAATGAAAACCCAGACACAGCACCACTTGCAGCGCGGGAGGACCTTATACAGTAGAGCAAGAGGGCTTAGTGTCAAAAGGGATTTTTATAAAGCTAATTTCTCATTTTGGAGACTCAGTCAAGGTTTTACTCAACATGTAACAAACAACAAATATCAAGTCAAGTTCAGGCTGTGTCACGAAACGCATTGTAAAGGTAGCATTGTGGAGTCTGGGGTCCTTTACCTACATAGTAATTATTTTACTGGCAGTATCTACTGTAACACTATCACCACTAGGGGGCACAAGACTCGGAAAAAGAGACCCCAGCTTTTCCTCAGTCCTCAGTCCTCAGCAGATATATATATATATATATGTATGTATATGTATGGATGGATATATATATATATATGGATGGATATATATATATATATATATATATGTATGGATATATATATATATATGTATATATATATGTATGTTTGTATGTATGTATGTATGGATATATATATATATATGTGTGTGTGTGTTTTATTGTCACAGCCACTGGATAGGTGCAGATTGGGGCAAATGTGTTGTTTTTACATATATAATTACCGTACATAAATCATGATTAGGCTATATTGATCAGACAGAGAAATTCTGGTATGTGTCATGCTCATGTGTTGTCTTCTCAAATCAAGTCAAATCAAAGGTTATTAGTTACATGCACCGAATACAACAGGTGTAGACCTTACAGTGAAATGCTTACTTACAAGCCCCTAACCAGCAATGCAGTTTAAAAAAATACTGATAAGAATAAGAAATAAAAGTAACAAATAATTAAAGAGCAGCAGTAAAGTAAGAATAACGAGACTATATACAGGGTGGTACCAGTACAGAGTCAATGTGCGGGGACACTGGTTAGTTGAGGTAATATGTACATGTAGGTAGAGTTATTAGAGTGACTATGCATAGATGATAACAACAGAGTAGCAGCGGTGTAAAAGAGGGGGGACAACGCAAATAGTCTGGGTAGCCATTTGATTAGGTGTTCAGGAGTCTTATAGCTTGGGCGTAGAAGCTGTTTAGAAGCCTCTTGGACCTAAACTTGGCGCTCCAATACCGCTTGCCGTGCAGTAGCAGAGAGAACAGGCTGTGACTAGGGTGGCTGGAGTCTTTGAACATTTTTAGAACCTTCCTCTGACACCGCCTGATATAGACGTCCTGGATGGCAGGAAGCTTGGCCCCAGTGATGTACAGGGCCGTTCGTACTACCCTCTGTAGTGTCTTGCGGTCGGAGGCCGAGCAGTTGCCGTACCAGGCAGTGATGCAACCAGTCAGGATGCTCTCGATGATGCAGCTGTAGAACCTTTTGAGGATCTGAGGACCCATGCCAAATCTTTTCAGTCTCCTGAGGGGGAATAGGTTTTGTCGTGCCCTCTTTACGACTGTCTTGGTGTGCTTGGACCACGTTAGTTTGTTGGTGATGTGGGCACCAGGGAACTTGAAGCTCTCAACCTGCTCCACTGCAGCCCCGTCGATGAGAACGGGGGCGTGCTCAGTCGTCTTTTTCCTGTAGTCCATAATCATCTCCTTTGTCTTGATCACGTTGTTGTCCTGGCACCACACGGCCAGGTCGCTGACCTCCTCCCTATAGACTGTCTCGTCATTGTCGGTGATCAGGCCTACCACTGTTGTGTCATCGGCAAACATAATGATGGTGTTGGGGTCGGGCCTGGCCGTGCAGTCATGAGTGAACAGGGAGTACATGAGGGGACTGAGCACGCACCCCTGAGGGGCCCCTATGTTGAGGATCCTTAGCTTATTGACGAGCTTTAGGGCACTATTGTGTTGAAAACTGAGCTGTAGTCAATAAATAGCATTCTCACATAGGTGTACCTTTTGTCCAGGTGGGAAAGGGCAGTGTGGAGTGCAATAGAGATTGCATCATCTGTTGGGGCAGTATGACAATTGGAGTGGGTCTAGGGTTTCTGGGATAATGGTGTTGATGCGAGCCATGACCAGCCTTCGAAGCACTTCATGGCTACAGACATGAGTGCTACTTCTCTTGTATGAGAAAGGCAGCCAAAGCGATCCATTTGTAAAAAATATGAATTTCATTTCAAGAACTAAATTTCCAACTACCACATTATATTTTCATAGAAAATATATTATACGTATAAATGGCCATATACAAATGTTCCCATGGACAACACAAACGCCCTTGCATTTCATTTGGTACAATAGGAATAATGAACACGTTCACATTTACAGTACTGTGTTAAAAATAGCATTTACTCCTTGTCTATCATTACAATATATGATATTCATATGATTCGCCTTAAATATGTTCCATTTACAGAATATTATCTACGATCAGACAGTGTATCTTCTTGTTTAGTTTGTTGATTCAAATATTTATTGGCCCCTCCTACATTCCGCTAATGGATTCGTCCGTCGTGAGGCCTTTTTGTAGTAGTGAGTGTTGTTTGGCGAACTCCTGAAGTTGTACACTACTTTGTCTGGATTTTGTACAATTAAGAAGACTCAAATTGTTCGTTTCAACAGCTAGTCAGCTATCTAATTGTTTTATCTATCGAGGCAAGTTACAGAGGAGATCGTTTTGGGCGTGGTACACAGCTAAATTTGTCGCAGCCAGAAGGAAAACATCTTCGGCGTGCGGAGTTCCGATTCCGAGGGCTTATGATGCCGACGTTGCGGGACAGCACCATGTCTCACCCCGGCGAAAACCCTCACCAAGTCCGGGTAAAAGCTTATTACAAAGGGTAAGTAGACGGTTAGGGTTTGTGTGATTTGTATCGGAATAAAGTACTTCGTTATTTGACTCGTTATGAACTTGGGCTAGGCTTTATTAGCCAGACGGTTAGCTTTTTAGCTAAGTTAGCTCGCTAGTTAACGTTATAAACTTGACAGACAAGTGAAACTGTCCAGAAAAGTAGTTAGTTAGCTGTTGCTAACTTACCTAGCTACTTAATGTTGGCCAGTATTAGTTAGCATGCACGTTCCCTATATGAATATATTTTTAGTAAGTGAAGTTTCTTCCATTGTTTATGGCTTGGTAGCTAGCTACAGGTTCTGAGACATGACTAAGCTACATTGAATTTACTAGTTCACTAGCTAGCTAAATGGTAACTTTAACCAGTTAGCTGATGTTTTTGACGATGCAAGCTAGCTGAATGTTTGATACTCAACATGTGTCCTCATATAGCCGTACTGTACTGAACCTGGTGAGTTGTCACAGCTGAAATTACACTATTACAATAATTGATGTAAAGCAAACTTTGACAACATCCTGTGACATTTATTATGTGAGGCTCACATTGGATGTAATCTCGGATTTGTTTTCTTATCTTTGACATAGATAGGTGAGAGTTTACAACAATTAGAGATACTTAATGTTCATGACATGATTATGCCACTATTTGGGATGTAGCTAGTTATTTATAGTCGGTGAATAGTGGACCTAGTAATTGTATTCAGAGATGGAAATCATTTGTCACACACAGGTGTTGCCATGACACTTCTTGCTGTGTGATGGAGTCTGTGATTGTTGTTTTTCCCAAAAGAGAGACTGGCCAAACGTGTATTACCAGTAACTTCTGCCAGACCTGTTGTATTTCCCACTCACTCTAATTACCGCCCTGCCAGCACTCTATTGTCCCTGGATACTTAAAAAACATTTTTTATGGAGACAAAAGCATCCAAAATATTTCTGAGATCAGTGCCTTGGAAGGTCAAGTATGTGGGGAATCTGGGATAAAACATTTCATTGGTTGGTCAAGTACAGTGTTGGGTCACACATCATCAAGCCAGCTAGGCAGGCCTTAAATCAGCATTGGCGGTTGTACATGTACATTTGCGAAGGATGGGGGTTAAGGGAATTTTTGTGGAATAGCTCATCTCTGTTAGCCTACATCCAATCAGATTAAAACAGAACAATTCAATTGGATCCAGGCTAGGCCTACATCATACACTAGTCGGCTCTCATCCGAATCTCATTTTTACCATCAAGCCTGCTTCTTTTATCTGCAGCACTTTGTCTCAGAGTCATATAATGTACACATGGCTCTGCTTTGACTGCACAGTGTGCCAGGGTTTCCCAAACTCCGTACTCGGGACGCCAAGAGGTGCGCGTTTAGTTTTTTGCCCTAGCCCTACACAGCTGACTGAAATACTCAATCAACTAATCATCAAGCTTTTATCATTTGAATCTGCTGTGTAGTGTTAGGGCAAAAAACTAAACCTTAGACAGAGTTTGGGAAACGCTACAGTATGCATTCATACTGTCCTATAATAATGGGCAGTTTGACAGAAGAGAGATGGTGGTAACGAGAACTGCCCTCTAGCTCCGTTCACTTTCGTAGTCTCATTCACACAGACCCACACTGCTGTCAGCCAACTTTCCAGTCAAGGTCAGCAGTAGGCAGGGTCTGGTCCGGTGACATGTGGTGTCAGGCTTTGGCAGTCTCTGCTTGTCACTGTAATTACTCTTTATTGACACATAGAGGGAGTAGTGGTTAGAGTAGAGGGAGTAGTGGTTAGAGTAGAGGGAGTAGTGGTTAGAGTAGAGGCATGGCGGCTGGTAACAGATACTGGATGCAATGATACAATAAGCTTAGTAACTATATGTGTGTGTGTGTGTGTGTGTGTGTGTGTGTGTGTGTACATTTGAGTAATGATAAAGCAACCTGTTTCCAATTATTTTAAGTCACCTGACTGACAGTGCAATGTTCATAGTCATCACTCATCAAGTTTCTGGTTTTAATGCTTACACTCATAAATATTTTTCTTTCTCTAGACCCATTTGTAAGTCTGTCTGCTGTCTTAGTTTTAACGCAACCTACATTTGTCTCAGGAGTTTGAATGTCACCACCAAACATCAGCTGCTATCAACTTCCTCTTTGTAAAGTAAACATTATGAGGCATGAGCAATGAACAACGTAGCACTGCAGTGTTTCCCCTAGGATTTCTTTCAGCAGCGGTGGGAGGGGGGATTTTACACAATTGTACACTTTTGGCCATGGTGATGAGTACATTTTATAGTTTAAAGCGGGTTTTCTGCAATTCTACACATTTTGCCATGGTTTATGCCGTGTTCTTATGCTGTCTGAGTGACTCAAACATAACTAAATCAATGGGGGCCCCCATGTTTTTTTTGGATTTCTTGATTATCCTTGACTGTCTATTTTTGTTTTTTTCGTCAAAGATCTTATTTAAAAATGTGTTGTTCCATTATCTTTTCTATATACTTTATATGATTTTAGTTGTTTTTAAGTTTACACTGAACCATTTTACCATTCCGAAGGTTTTTAAAAAAAAAAAACAAAAAAAAACATTAAAAGTGGGCCTTCCGAGTGGCGCAGTGGTCTAGCTGTGCTGCTAGAGATTCTGGGTTCAAGTCCCTGTCGCAGCCGGCCGCGACCGAGAGACCTATGGGGCGGCGCACAATTGGCCCAGCGTCGTCCGGGTTAGGGGAGGGTTTGGCCAGCAGGGATGTCCTTGTCGCATCGCACACTTAGACAACTGCGCCACTCGGAAGGCCCACTACTCCTATGGCTGGCCTGCTGCGGTGCACGCTGACAAGACTGTAACTACCAATTGGATACCACGACATTGGGGAGAAAACGGGGTAAAAATGTATACAATATATTTTTTTTAAATGTGTTTTTGGCGGTCAGAAGTTAGTCGATTGTTTTGTCAATAGGCTGTTGGTTGACCAAGATGTTTTTAAGTCGAGCAAACTAAAAATATTTTTTTTTTATGGCACACGAGACACCCGTCTGATTGGCGCCTGTTTCAGAGGACTAATCCATTCCGAAGGCCGTGGGGATGGCACACCAGTAGTACATTTACTGTTAATTCTCGGTAATTTCTGTTAATGCGTTCACTATATTTTTTGTATTTTACCATTCTCATTGTTGGAGTGGTCTCGTTGTTTGCAGCGCGCACAAACTATTCTACACTTGTGAGAAACATGTTTTGGTTTATTTCATTCCATTTGTTTTGCCCATTTATTTATTTATTGCCATTTGTTTGGCGCGCTCCTGTCAATGTTGAGTAAGGACTCACACCTGATTACACATAGAAGTAGGCCAAGGATACCTGACCTGTGTACAAATGTAGGCCTAGAATTGTGCCCATTTAGAGATCTGATTGTCTTAAGTCACCACCGCTAAGTAATTTCTTCTTTACTTCAAATGGCAAGTAAATGAAGTGTTTTTGCGTCCAGTGAGAATAACAATAGTTCCTCAGAATAGCCTATTTGAAAAATCTTTCCTGCTCTCTCCCTTTTGATAACCATGCAGCGTGAAAGGGATAAAAATGTAATGCTCTGATCCAGTGGAAACATCATAAAATGGGTCTACCCGATGAGCTCTTATCCCTTGGGCAAAAAAGTTACTTTTTAGGTTTGTATTATTTGCATTTAGATTTGGATAGAATTGATTAACCACATGACAATGATTGAGATACGAAGACATTTATAAATTCAATTAAACTGTTCTATGAAAATGTGCATATGAAAACTGTAACTGGCATGCAGATCGGTAGAAATGGTAGGAATAATTGGCATTCCACATGAGAAAGGTTGCCGACTCCTTGTGTAGCCTACATTACCGGCAACTTCAGGAGAGTAATGGCAGAATCTGCGAAAGCCAACAGGAGCGGGAGGAGAATAGTTTGGTCAGGTTGTTTTTTTTTCTTCTAGCTATCTAGATCTTTGGCTTCCTCTTGAGTCATTTGTCTTATTTCATCAAACAGCAGCGGACAAGCATATGGTTGATTTTATTAAAACGCATAGGGTGTGTCTATATATGGAAAAATACAAGTACATTTTTTTGACCATATTTGGGGGGGCTATATTATTAGGTATGCTATTACCAATAAGCATTATCATCTGTAGCCCAACTGATGCAGCACAGTGGCTATAAATAAATAGGCTAAAACATGGGGTTGGCCATATGTGATCTTTTAGCTAGTGAAGTAGATTATTATTATATTTTACCCCATAAAACTTTTACCCATAAGGGTTGAAAATGGCAGATTTGGACACTAATAAGTGCCTAAATTGGAACGCAGTGACTGTATAGTAACATGCCATAAATGACGTCACAGCTCACGCTCTGCGATTCATAGTGTTGTATTGGTTTTGACTGACAAACGTTCTGAACTTGAGCACCTTACTCGACAAGAAGTTACCCCCAACCCTCCCTTCAATTTTTTGTTGTTGTCTGAGTGAGGGAAATGCTGTAAATTTAAGAGGACTCAATGTATTTTGGAAGATGAGACGTTGAGGATTTAAATAATACAGCTTTGTTTAGAGGTCGACCGATTTATGATTTTAACACCGATGCCGATTATTGGCGGACCAAAAAAAGCCGGTGCAAATTTTATTTATTTATTTTGGGGGTTTTTACATTTTTATTTATTTATTTCTATTAATGACAATTACAACAATACTGAATGAACACTTATTTCAACTTAATATAATACATCAATAAAATCAATTTAGCCTCAAATAAATAATGAAACATGTTCAATTTGGTTTACATAATGCAAAAACAAAGTGTTGGAGAAGAAAGTAAGTGCAATATGTGCCATGTAAAAAAGCTAACATTTAAGTTCCTTGCTCAGAACATGAGAATATATGAAAGCTGGTGGTTCCTTTTAACATGAGTCTTCAATATTCCCAGGTATCAAGTTTTAGGTTGTAGTTATTGTAGGACTATTTCTCTCTACGATTTGTATTTCATATACCTTTGACTATTGGATGTTCTTATAGGCACTTTAGTATTGCCAGTGTAACAGTATAGCTTCCGTCCCTCTCCTCGCTCCTACCTGGGCTCGAACCAGGAACACATCAACAACAGCCACCCTCGAAGCAGCGTTACCCATGTAGAGCAAGGGGAACAACTACTCCAAGTCTCAGAGCGAGTGACATTTGAAACGCTATTAGCGCGCACCTGCTAACTAGCTAGCCATTTCACATCGGTTACACCAGCCTAATCTTGGGAGTTGATAGGCTTGAAGTCATTAACAGAGCTATTCTGCCCTTGAATTGCGTTCCCATGCAAAACTAGACAGATAGCTAACAACTAAGTCTTCAAAAAAACTCCCAAGGTGTGACTTTTCTTGAATGAATGTATTGAACAGTTTGTAGTGAAACTGCAAAATACAGAAAAGAATATACTTTAGTATTCAATTCAAATCGACATACTGTAGCTGTACATTATACATTTCAAGTTGAAGTTGCATGAAAATACAAAACACGTGCCGAGGGTACCATGCATCTGGCATGACGCCAAACCATGTAGCTAATTGTTACTCATATGGTAATTGGCTAACTCCTTTCATTACTCTAATAATGTACAACCATCTCTGTAGAATAACAAAGCGTATTACACTAGAAACAGTAACAACTTCAGTATTGTATGTTTTACAATTCGTTTACATGACGCACGAGGAAAGTAATACAGCTGACGGCATACATGAAAAGCATTGCAATTTGTGAGAGTAAATACAACCAACCAACATTGATATGTAAGCAACTCTATCAATAACAAGATTATCATCACTAGCTAAATGCTTGAATCGAACTTGCAAACAAATATTTTCTGAGGCTGAAGTGTGACAAGAAATAGCTACACTGAAAGACCTGCACCGTAGCGTTGTTTTTAGCTGCTTCTATGCGTGCAGAACGAATTCTCTACTTCCTGTTCGCGTACAGTCTTTAAGTACCAGAAAGCTCCACTAGGGGGCAAATAACACCATGGAACACAATGAAAATCCATCTTAACCATTGTAATAAAATGATCTGTTACCTTCTAACAGGATGGCAGCACAAGCGCAATGCTTGAAGCACAGCGAAGAGCTGCTTGCAAAACACACGAAAGTGCTGTTTGAATGAATCCTTTTGAGCGTGCTGCTGCCTACCACCGCTCAGTCAGACTGCTCTATCAAATATCAAATCATAGACTTAATTATAGCATAATAACACACAGAAATACGAGCCTTAGGTCATTAATATGGTCGAATCCGGAAACTATCATTTCGAAAACAAAACGTTTTTCCTGTCAGTGAAATACGGAACCGGTCCGTATTTTATCTAACGGGTGGCATCCCTAAGTCTAAATATTCCTGTTACATTGCACAACCTTCAATGTTATGTCATAATTATGTAAAATTCAGGCAAATTAGTTCGCAACGAGCCAGGCGGCCCAAACTGTTGCATATACCCTGACTTTGCGTGCAATGAACGCAAAATGACACAATTTCACCTGGTTAATATTGCCTGCTAACCTGGATTTCTTTTAGCTAAATATGCAGGTTTAAAAATATACTTCTGTGTATTGATTTTAAGGCATTGATGTTTATGGTTAGGTACAGTCGTGCAACGATTGTGCTTTTTTCGCATATGCGCTTTTGTTAAATCATCCCCCGTTTGGCGAAGTCGGCTGTCTTTGTTAGGAAGAAATAGTCTTCACAGTTCGCAACGAGCCAGGCGGCCCAAACTGCTGCATATACCCTGACTCTGTTTGCAAGAGAAGTGACACATTTTGCCTAGTTAAAAGAAATTCATGTTAGCAGGCAATATTAACTAAATATGCAGGTTTCAAAATATATACTTGTGTATTGATTTTAAGAAAGGCAATGATGTTTATGGTTGGAGCAACGTGTACCTAAGCGATTATATGCAATGCAGGACAGGCTAGATAAACTAGTAATATCATCAACCATGTGTAGTTAACTAGTGATTATGATTGATTGTTTTTTATAAGATAAGTTGCTAGCTAGCATTAAACTTACCTTGGCTTCTTACTGCATTCGCGTAACAGGCAGGCTCCTCGTGGAGTGCCATGTAAAGCAGGTGGTTAGAGCGTTGGACTAGTTAACCGTAAGGTTGCAAGATTGAATCCCCGAGCTGACAAGGTAAAAATCTGTCGTTCTGCCCCTGAACAAAGCAGTTAACCCACCGTTCGTAGGCCGTCATTGAAAATAAGAATGTGTCCTTAACTGACTTGCCTAGTTAAATAAAGGTCTAAAAAAATACATGTAAAAAAATCGGCCAAATCGGCGTCCAAAAATACCGATTTCCGATTGTTATGAAAACTTGAAATCGGCCCTAATTAATCGGTCATTCCGATTAATCGGTTGACCTCTAGCTTATATATCATACAAGCAAGCCAAAAACCTGTCTAAATGTGCACTTCACATTTCCATATCACAAAACTCATGCCATGTCATGCCATGTCATAGTTTAATCACTATGTTTGATGCACAGTTTGACATGGCTTCATAACCTGGGTTGTTTTAACAGAATGAACTTATGTTTGTCTATTGCGAAGAACATTTGCAGCAGAACACGCACCTGAGCGCACCGAGAGTCTTTTCTTTCAACCAATTGATTGGTCAAAATGTTTTACAGCTGTCCGGTGGCTGGTCTCAGACAATCCCGCAGGTGAAGAAGCCGGATGTGGAGGTCCTGGGGTGGTGTGGTTACACATGGTCTGTGGTTGTGAGGCCGGTTGGACGTACTGACAAATTCTCTAAAACGACATTGGAGGTGGCTTATGATAGAGAAATGAACGTTCAATTCTCTGGCAACAGCTCTGGTGGACATTCCTGCAGTCAAGCATGCCAACTGCACACTCCCTCAACTTGAAACATCTGTGACATTGTTGTGTGACAACTGCACATTTTAGTGGCCTTTTATTGTCCCCAGCACAAGGTGCACCTGTGTGATGGTCGTGCCGTTTAATCAGCTTCTTGATATGCCATGATATGCCATGTCGGGTGGATGGATTATCTTGGCAAATGAGAAATGCTCACTAACAGGGATGTAAACAAATTTGTGCACAACATTTGAGAGAAATAAGCTTTTTGTGCGTCTGGAACATTTCTGGGCTCTTTTTATTATATCTCATGAAACATGGGACCAACACTTTATATGTTGAATTTATAGTTTTGGTCAGTATTATTGAAGTGTATTGAAATTACTTAGGAACCGAGCACACTTTGGAGGTGTGTGGCCACTTGGAGACACCAGTTAGTCCGCTCACACAAACCCTTGATAATTTTGTTTTATGGTGCACCTACCAAGCTTTTTCCATGAATATTTTTATCATGTCACTGAATGTATTCTGATTATTTTCAGATTTTGTTATCAACAAATGCGGCACGAAGTACCGTAAATGTAAAATGCACATAAAATCAACAGTGTAATGTTTGGATTCAGTCTTGAACTGTTGTCCTCAACTTTGTTCTAATAATTTTCCCATAATCTCCAAACTGTTTGCTTTCTATTACTACCATTATTTTCATATTTATAATGTAGTAAACATTTCAATTTAGCCTTATCCATATAGGCCAATTCCCACGAGTGTAAAGGGTTAACATGTTCCTGAACTTTGGCGACTAGGACGTTTTTTCTTTGACACATCCAGCCCTAGGCATGAGGTTTAATGTGGTGTTCATGCATGCATAAGCAATTAGCCACAAAATCCCTTGTTTGAATGTGCCCTTTTATCCTGCATTTTCCCCCATGTGGACTAGGCCCCTTGCAATTCGAGTTCCAGCCAAGGAGTTTCAGCCCCTCGCCATTTGAGTGATGGCTAGCAAGATGCGCGCACACACAGTAGTGGGAGAGCATCTCATTCCAAAAAAAGTTATTGATGTTTTCTGGATTGACTGAACTTCATGTCTTAAAATAATGATGGACTGTTGTTTCTCTTTTCTTATTTGAGCTGTTCTTGCCATAATATGGATTTGGGTCTTTTACCAAATAGGGCTATCTTCCGTTTACCACCCCTACCTTGTCACAACACAACTGATTGGCTCAAACGCAATAAGAAGGAAAGAAATATCACAAATTAACTTTTAAGAAGGCACACCTGTTAATTGAAATGCATTCCAGGTGACTACCTCATGAAGCTGGTTGAGAGAATGCCAAGAAAGCTGTCAACAAGCTATCAAGGAAAAGGGTGGCTACTTTGAAGACTCTCTAATATAAAATATATTTTGATTTGTTTAACACTTTTTGGCGGAGCTCATTAAAATAAAAGCCAGTGTGTACCTGTTCAGGATACATCACCATAAAGAGAATGCCATTCATTTAGACGCAGTATACCAAACATTAGGAACACCTTCCTTGTATTGAGTTGGCACACACAATCCATGTTTCAAGGCTTAAAATAAGTATTTAACCTGTCTCCTCCCGTTCATCTACACTGATTGGAGTGGGTTTAACAAGTGACATCAATGAGGGATCATAGCTTTCACCTGTGTTCACCTGGTCAGTCTGTCATGGAAAGATCCAGTGTTTTTCATGTTTTTTACACTCGGTGTATATTTAATCTGAACCCATGTGTTGGTAGTGTCAAAACAGCAAACCAATCAACTTGTGTACTATCCAGGTACCAACTGTTCAATTGTCCATTTTGAACCTGTAATCGAACCCACAAATGCTGATGCTTCAGATACTCAACTTGTCTAAAGAAGGCCAGTTTCATTGCTTCTTTAATCAGAACAACAGTTTTCTGCTGTGCCAACATAATTGCAAAATGGTTGTCTAATGATCAATTAGCCCTTTAAAATGATCAACTTAGATTAGCAAACACAATGTGCCATTGGAACACAGGAGTGATGGTTTCTAATAATGGGCCTATATAGATATTCCATAAAAAATCTGCCGTTTCCAGCTACAATAGTCATTTACAACATTAACAATGTCTACAATGTATTTCTGATCAATTTGAGATTTTATTGGACAAAAAACAAGGGAATTTCTAAGTGCCCCCAAACTTTTGAACGGTAGCGTATGCAATGCTGTCTCGGCTAGTTTTTATTAAACTCCATTCTAGGATACATGACACCCACACATCTTTCTATCTACATACTTTTATTTGGGTTTCTACCCGAAGTAGGCTATATGATTGAATGTTTCGTTAAGCCTGCTTCTAGTTACTTGAAATCAGACCTATAATCACGCCAAAACATCGTTCTAAAATTGAAATCACTGACAAAGTTAATGAAACACTAGGCTCCTGGGTAGGCAAATTAAGATTTACAGTAGCTGGGTGTTTATAGCCGCAATGGAGATTGAGGGTACATGCCTCCAGTGGTGACAGAGAGATGGATGTTTTTAGGTGTGCTGCCTGGGGAGAGGGGCACACTGATCAACACTCTCCCTGCTTGGGTGCTCACCAGTGACCAATGACCTACCTGCTTAGCAGCAGATGGGGCTGCCGCTGGGGTTTTAGAGGGTAGTGGCGACAAGGTGAAGGGGCAGAATTCCATTCTCCCTAGTTACCTTTGTTCATTTTCTGTAACATGCATAATGACTTTTCTCATACGTAACTAATGAAGTACCCCATGAAGGCTTATGCAGGAACACTGCTTAGAAACTACGAAGGAAAAGACATTCTCTCAATGTCCTTCTCCAATAGTGTCTGAATATTATACCTCTCACATGACCAAAACATTAGGAACATGTACTTTTTCCATGTGTAACCATTATTTAACTAGACAAGGCAGTTAGGAACAAATTCTTATTTACAATGACGGCCAAACCCGGACAACACTTGGCCAATTGTGCGCCTCCATATGGGACTCACTGCCGGATGTGATGCAGTCTGGATTTGAACCAGGGACTGCAGTGACGCCTCTTGCACTGAGATGCAGTGCCTTAGACCGCTGCGCCACTCGGGAGCCATGACCGACTGACCAGGTGAAAGCTATGATCCCTTACTGATGTCACTTTTTTTAAAGCATCTTCAGTGTAGATGAAGGGGAGGGGTCAGGTTAAAGAAGGATTTAATCCATGAGACAATTGAGACGTGGATTGTGTATTCATTGAGGTTGAATGGGCAAGACAAAAGATTTAAGTGCCTTTGAACAGAGTAAGGTAGTAGGTGCAAGGTGCACCGGTTTGTGTCAAGAACCGCAACGCTGCTGGGTTTTTCCTGCTGCTGGGGCAGCATCCCTGTGGAATGTTTTCAACACCTTGTGGAGTCCATTCCCCGACTAATTGAGGACAAAAGGAGGCGGTGAAACTCAATATTAGGAGGGTGTTCCTAATGTTTTCTACACTCAGTTTAGGCTGGACACAACATTTTTAACAATAGATAAAAACGAGTTCATTACGTCCACCGTGGAGCCCAATTTGATAATATTACCGTATGTCCCGGCTGCTTGCTGTAGGTTTGAAGTAATCATAAAAACAGGCCTTATTTTAGGGTATTTTTCTGCCAGCTCCTATTAGTTCTATTGAGCATCGTGGTACCAACTCACTTTCCGAATGTTCACTTTCCGAATGTTCTAGCTTATTGTTCTAGGTCACCATACCTGCTTTGCTATTGTTGGCAGTGAGACCTGCCCACGTTTAACCAATTCCTGGTAGTTAAAACATCAACAACAACAACAAAACATTACTCATGGAACTCTGAGGTCGCCCCATTGTTTCCTACATGGGAAATATAGTTATGTCTGTCTATTTCCCCAAATATCTCGCAACCATGAGAATCTTATGTAAGGCTGTTTTAATATCTTAAAATGCTATACACCATCCTTTGTACATAAGCGGACATTTTGTATAAAGGACCATACTTTTTTCTATGGCCATTTTGGGTCAGAGTTGAATGTTTTTTTTGTAAAAACAAATGGGCTTTGTCTGGGCCGCGCTTTTTAAATTTTTATATGGCTGTGGGCTGATTTAATTATGACAGCCCTGGGCTAGCGTATCTATATAACTATTAGCTAGCTACTGGAGGATGTCATGTCATTGGAGCAGGGGTTGAGTGACATAATGGCAAAAATCCATTCAGGTGTATTTTGTGGCATTTGGCGAATGCATACTAATCTAAATTTGCGCTGTTGGTACTTAACTGAAAACACAAAGTCCAGTTCAAAGTGAATGATGGCAGGCCCGTGTGGCATAGGGCTTATTTGCATATAGGCCTACTGTAGCTCTGATTGGCTATGGCGCACCGGTCTGCGTAGATTCCGGTCCTGGTAATGACCAATGTTTTTATTAGGTTTTATTTACTTCTGTTTTAATTGTCCAAACGCACGGCCACTGTAGAATTTTCACAAATGCCTAACTATACGTTATTCCCAAACATTCTATTAACTTATGAAAACATGAAAATGACCATATCTAAGTGCTTGCTTGTCAGAAAATGTTTAAAAAAAAGTGTAATTTTCTTCCTGTGGGTGTATATGAACAGATTTGAATAAGATTTCATGTTGCTAAAACGCTGTCAGTTCCACTTTAATGAACAGCAACTGCACAGGCCCAGTTACCTAGCTGGACGGTATGTAATGGAGCAGTGTACTGGCATTGATACTGGCTCTGCTAGTGTAGTAACAGTACTGTGTGGCTGAATGAATGGGGTGTCATTTGAGAGAGAACACGTGTCTGTCTGTTCCTGTTCCTGCTCCTATCAGCCATGGTGCTTAGAAGGATGTGTGGGCCTGTAAAGTTGGGACTGTAGCTACCAAAATGAGGGTCAACACTCCTCCTGTGCTGTCTCTAATTAACACAAACAAGGGTGAGGGAGGGGGAGGAAGCGAGAGGAGTGAACATGTGACTAAGAGAAAAAGAAGAGGCAGAAGGTGAGAATATGGAGGAAGCGAGAGAGGCAGGGGGTGGGAATACGAGATGGCATATACCAGCCAATTTTCTGTCTGCTCTGAACCTGTCATTCCAAGGCTAGAATGGCGCTCATCTACAGTAGCCAATGCACTTCAAAGTAATGTAGGCATATACAACAATTTCAGGTGCAGTGCTGGCAAATATATATATATTTTTTAAGAATATAAATCTGCACATGCTGTTGTACACTGCTGTATTCTTTGTCACACATGGCAGTAGCCAGGTCGCAGTTGTAAATGAGAACTTGTTCTCAACTGGCCTACCTGGTTATATATAGGTGAAATAATAAAAAAGCATGCAGTGTTCACGTAGGCCTACTTCTACTACCTTCAGCTCCTGCGTTACCTGACTGACGTGATGTGAAAGTAGAGCTGGGCGCTATGGACAAAAAGTCCTATCGCAATAAATGTACCCATTTTGCTCTCATGATAAATAGAACAATAATAAATAACAAAAAAAATACAATTATGCCCATTTACTTTCCATTAGCAGGATGACTCTAAACTTGAGTTTTCCAGTGCCAAGTAAGACATGAAACGTTAGCTATTTCATCTAACATGTCCAGGGAATGCATGATGGATATTTTTATGTGCAACATGACAAAATAGGATCCAGAATAATCATATCTCAATTTGGTCCTTTAGAGATGAAATTGCCTGCATGTTTTTTTGTTGTTGTGCGTATTGGCCAGGGATCATCAACTATATTCAGCTGTGTAGATGGTCGGGGGGCCGGAACATAATTACAAATAATTTGTGACAGCAATAGTTTCCGTTAGGAAAATGTGGTGCGGGAAATTTGACCGGCAGCATTTTAATTTACTGGACATTTTCGGAACTTACTGGATCCATATGTATTGGGTACTTTGCATTTAGATTTCTGCCTAAATAGACATAACCGAAAGTAACTGCTATTAATGTTTAATTACATGATTCTGACATGCCAAAACCTTTTTTATTTGGAAAGAAGACGTCTGGGAGATTAATAGGAAATGATCTGAAGATAGATGATTGTGGACTACAGGAAAAGGAGGACTGAGCACGCCCCCATTCTCATCGACGGGGCTGTCCTCTGCTACCGCGCGGTACCGGAACGCCAAGTCTAGGTCCAAAAGGCTTCTCAACAGCTTCCACCTCCAAGCCATAAGACTCCTTACCAGCTAATCAAATGGCTACCCAGACTATTTGCGTTGCCCCCCCCCTTTACACCGCTGCTATTCTCTGTTTTATTATTTATGGACTCTACCTACATGTACATATTACCTCAATTTCCTCGACTAACCGGTGCCCATGCACATTGACTCTGTACCTGTACCCCCTGTATGAAGCCTTGCTATTGTTATTTTACTGCTCCTCTTGAATTATTTGATTTATTTCTTTTTTTTTTTAATCTATTCTTCTTATGTGCATTGTTGGTTAAGGGCTTGTACGTAACCATTTCACTGTGTATTGAGAATACACAAGATCAAGCACACACAAAATAACCTATTTTTATTTTGAAAGTAATCTTTTTTATTTTTTTACCTTTTTTATTTAACTAGGCAAGTCGGTTAAGGACACTGGGCCAATTTTGCGCCGCCCTATGGGACTCTCAATGACAGCCGGATGTGATTTAGCCTGGATTCGAACCAGGGACTGTAGTGACGCTTCTTGCACTGAGATGCAGTGCCTTAGACTGCTGCGGCACTCGGGAGCACAAATGGCAAGCTGTAAGTGTATTATTGATGCCCAGAGCTGGAAACCCCTCAGATGGCTTCCACAACGTGAACAATATCAGGAAAAATTGGGCTTGATAGACCAACTAGAAATGGGCAGATGTTTCAGTAAGGGGTGTCAGGTGTGGTCACGATGTTTCCAAGTATCCCTAAACCTCTCCGAAGTGGCATATGTCTGTAAATTAGATAATGCCAGTGCTATTACATATTTGCAATCCCTAAATGCTTTTATTTCAGTATAAAAACACAATTCTACCATATCAACCTCACTCAAACATTGTGGTGGTGTTATGGGATATCCAGGGTTCATTCAAGTGTCCTTATAACTTCTCCAAAGTGTCCGGATCTTGTAATTGCACTGTTTTGCACACTGGATGTGCCCAAGTTATTGTTCACTATAAAAACGAAATTTGTTGCGGGACATACATGGCATATCCAAGTGTTTGCATCATATTTTTATGCGCATAGATATCGTCACTCGGTGGCCATTCGATGTTGCCATTGTCATACGTCATCAGATACCATTGGCAATAGGCTCGATTTCTTCCTACCAACCTAAGGTTTTATTTCATACCCCCATGTAGCTATAGCTCAAACACAGACCAAATGGAAGCTTACCTTGTAAGATGTTTTCTGTTTGGTGGAAATGTTGTGTACAATAAACATGTTGGCTCTGGGACTTGTGATCAATAATGGTCACAGGCAGACAAAAAACATATCCTCATGATCTGTGGAGTACCGGCGTTTGGTGTGAATCAACGTATTCTGTGTTCATTTTCCTTTATGCTTCACAACGTTAACCGGAATGTAGGTAGCAGACATCTTGAAATGAGGCCATCGGCTCGGCCTGCCCTTATACATTTGTTTGCCCATATATGGTAGTAAGTCACACCAATTATTTTAAGGCACAGATCAATAGCCAAGATACTCAGCTTTCCGCAGACACCCTACTTTTAATAAAATAAAGTAAAACATGAGCTCACCAGTTGGACAACCCTGGCCTAGGCTATATGCTAGATTTACCACCTGAGGAAGTGGGAACTCAAAACACCTTATCTAGATTGCGAACTCTAAATGTGATATTGTTGCTAGATGGCCATGCGTTTTGACAAACTTTCCATTTGTAGACACACACAGGCTACTAGATGTATGCCTGTTCACCGCAAATGGCACACTCCGCTCCATTCAGCATCTCAATGACATACTCTGTTTTTAAACTGGTGTTATTTCCTCTATTGACAATTGAGGGGGAAAAAAAACATTCACGTAACTCACTCATTTCTTTTTTAAATAATGGTAGTTTAAAAAACTGTCTTCCTCGCAATTATACTTTTGAAATGTTGCTGAACTGTCAGTATGCTTCCACTAATCAGAATCTTTCTCCCTTTTCTCCATGTGCAAAGGGGAGGGAGCGGGAGTGAGAGCCAGCAGCGAGACAGGGCAGATACTTTCATGGCAGGAAGCATGTTTATGCACACTATTGTTGACCAACTATTGGTTTTAGAACCAAAAAATCTGCGGGAACCTTGTCGCCTCATCACCGAAATGACCGATGTAAGCAAGATTGCTTGGGTAAGAGGGCAGTGTCTGTAATTTTCGGTTTATCGTCCCAGCTCTATTTAAAAGTACTATGGGCACACCCTCAAACAGAATTTAATAAAACGCACAGTAATATATTGAAAGCAAAAGGACACCCTGATGGTGTAAGCCAATACCTTTTAACTTTCAAACCCACACGAATGCCTGGACTTGGATTTTGTATGCCTCTTGGCGCCTACAGTGCATTCGGAAAGTTTTCAGACCCCTTGACTTTATCCACATTTTGTTACGTTACAGCCTTGTTATAAAATTGATTAAATAAATAACATCTCAACACAATACCCCATAATGACAGGGAAAACAGGTTTTTAGAAATTTTTGCAAAATAAGAATTTACGTATTCAGACCCTTTGCTATGAGACTCGAAATTGAGCTCAGGTGTATCCTGTTTCCATTGATCATCCTTGATGTTTCTAGAACTTTATTGCAGTCCACCTGTGGTAAATTCAATTGATTTGGCATGATTTGGAAAGGCACACACCTGTCTGTATAAGGTCCCACAGTTGACAGTGCATGTCAGAGCAAAAAACAAACAATGAGGTCGAAGGAATTGTCCGTAGAGCTCCGAGACAGGATTGTGTCGAGGCACAGATCTGGGGGAAGGGTAACAAAACATTTCTGTAGCATTGAATGTCTCCAAGAACACAGTGGCCTCCATCATTCTTAAAGGGAAGTAGTTTGGAATCACCTAGACTCTTCCAAGTGCTGGTCGCCCGGCCAAACTGAGCAATCGGGCTCCCGGGTGGCGCAGCGGTCTAAGGCACTGCATCTCAGTGCAACAGTCCCTGGTTCGAATCCAGGCCGTATCGCATCCGTCCGTGACTAGGAGTCCCATAGGGCGGCGCACAATTGGCCCATCATCGTCCGGGTTTGGCTGGGGTAGGTCGTCATTGTAAATAAGAATTTGTTCTTAACTGACTTGCCAAGTTATTTAAAAAATAAATAAACAAAATCAAGGGAGAAGGGCCTTGGTCAGGGAGGTGACCAAGAAACCCAATGGTCACTAACAGCTCCAAAGTTCCTCTGTGGAGATGGTTGTCCTTTTGGAAGATTCTCCCATCTCTGCAGCGCTCCACCAATCAGGCCTTTACGGATGCCACTCCTCCTCAGTAAAAGGCACATGACAGCCCGCTTGGAGTTTGCAAAAGGAACCTAAAGACTCTCAGACCATGAGCAATGAGAATCTCTGGTCTGATGAAACCAAGTTTGAACTTGAATGCCAAGCGTCATGCCCGGAGGATACTTGTCACCATCCCTACGGTGAAGCATGGCGGTGGCAGCATCATGCTGTCTTTCAGCGCCAGGGTCTGAGACTAGTCAGGATCGAGGGAAAGATGAATGAAGCAAAGTTCAGACAGATGCTTGATGAAAACCTGCTCCAGAGTGCTCAGGACTTCAGACTGGGGTGAAGGATCACCTTCCAACAGGACAACGACCCTAAGCACACGTACCAAGCTGTAGCGTCACCCTAGAAGACTCGAGCCTATAATCGCTGCCAAAGGTGCTTCAACAAAGTACTGAGTAAAGGGTCTGAGTACTTATCTAAATGTGATACTTCAGTTTCATTTTAAATACATTTGCAAAAATGTCAACCTGTTTTTGCTTTGTCATTATGGGGTAATGTGTGTAGATTGAGATGTTTTTATTTAGTCAATTTTAGAATAAAGCAAAATGCACTGTAGGTAGGGATAAAGTGACTTGGCAACTGATGGACAATAAACAGCAGCAGCGTATGTGATGAGTCGAGTTGTTGATAAGAGCGTCTACTAAATGACGTAAATGTAAATGTTGCAAAAAGGGTCAATGCATATAGTTCGGTTAACTATTTAACTAACTATTTAGAAGTCTTATGGCTTGTGGGTAGATGTTTTTCCGGGTCCTGTTGGTTCCAGACTTGGTGCATCTGTACCGCTTGCTGTGCGGTAGCAGAGAGAGCAGTCGATGACTTTGGTGGCTGGAGTCTTTGACAATTTTTCGGGCCTTCCTCATACACCGCCTGCTATAGAGGTCCTGGATGGCAGGGAGATGGCCCCAGTGATGTACTGGGCTGTACACACTACCCTCTGTAGGGCCTTGGGGTCTGATGCCAAGCAGTTGCCATACCAAGCGGTGATGCAGCCAGTCAAGATGCTCTGTGATGCAGCAGTGTTGCAAGGCTATGCTCACTGAATCTGTACATAAGGACTTTCTTAATTTTTGGTCAGTCAGTTGTAAGGGGGAAAAAAGCCAACACTTGCACCTTTTTTCTTCTTTTTTTTTCTTACTAGCTCTGACCTTGCGGATGGCTACTTTGAGCAAAAATTTACTTACTATGACTGTGATATGTGGTTGTCCCACCTAGCTATCTTAAGATGAATGCACTAACTGTAAGTCGCTGTGGATAAGAGCTTCTGCTAAATGACAAAAATGTTATTCTGTTTAGGGCCAGATAACATTCCAATTTTCACATTTTTTGGGGGGCTGATTCTTTCCAGTGTGTCAAATAGTTATCTTTTTGCCGTGTCATTATTTGGTTTGGTTTAATTGTGTTGGTGTCCTGGGGCTCTGTAGGGTCTGTGTTTTTGAACTGAACCAGCTGGCTGAGGTTAGTGTTCTCTAGGTTAATCTCTGTAGGTTTGGGCTTTCTGGTGGAATGTGTGTGTATCGCCCTCTTTAAGTCATTGTTGAATTTAACAGCTCTTTTCTGGATTTTCATAACTAGTGGGAATAGTCCTATTTCTGCTCTGTGTGCATTGTTTGTGGTTTTGCGTTGTACACAATGTGCATGCAGAATTCTTCAAAAATGTAGTCTCAATTGTTTGTCCCATTTAAAAAATATATATATTTAAATTTTTTTGTAAATTCTTGGTTGGTGAGTGGACCCCAGACCTCACAACCATAGAGGGCAATGAGTTTTTAGCTAGATCCTAATTCAGATGTAGAGTTTAATGGTCCTTTTGACGGCATAGAAGGCCCTTCTTGCCTTGTGTCTTAGATCGTTCACAGCCTTGTGGAAGTGACCTGTGGTGTTGATGTTTAGGCTGAGGTAGGTATAATTATTTGTGTTCTCTAGGAGAACGGTGTCTAGATAGTATTTGTTGTCCTGGCAACTGGACCTTTGTTGGAACACCTTTATTTTTGTCTTACTGAAATTCACTGTCAGGGTCCAAGTCTGACAGAATAAAAATTATGTAAATAAGTGTGTGTACTTAGTGTATTGTCCCTGACTGTCCCCCCCCCTCTCCTCTGGTCTTCTCCCAGGGATATTATGATCACACACTTTGAGCCATCCATCTCCTACGAGGGTCTGTACGGGGAGGTCAAAGACATGTGCTCCATGGACAACGACCAGCTCTTCACCATGAAGTGGATCGACGAGGAAGGTTTTATTTTTTTTCTTATCCTCCATCCATCTAGTCATCTCACACCCAACTATCCATCTAAGCTAATTTCCTGCGATTATATGCATTTTGCCATGGCTAAATCTGTTATTTTGTTCAAACATAACAAATACTGCTAAATTCATTGTTTTTGCTATTTTCAATTGTCCCTGACGGTCTAGCTTTTCTTTTGGTGATTGTTTAGTTCTCAAAGATTATATTATAAAAAATTATACCACAGCATTGTTGAATTCTTGTTTCTGATTTGCTAGAAGGCATTCTAGAATGGACGTTAAAACCAGATAACGGGACAGTTGGACAAGATATTGGAACACCTTGCAATCATGACGTAATATGTGCCTACACATGCAGACCGTACTTGCTATACAGTTACAGAGAGCTAAACCAACAACTACACAAACTGAAATTGAATGCATTGTGGATGCAATGTAAACACAGGTCCAAAGAGGAAAAAACATACACTGAACAAAAATATTTAGCGCGACAAATCTCCTTCGCATTGTTGATCAGGCTGTGGCCTGTGGAACGTTATCCCACTCTTCAATGGCTGTGCGACGTTGCTGGATATTGGCGGGAACTGGAGCATTCAGAGCATCCCAAACAGTGGACACTCATCAGAGGAGGAAGGGGAGGACCATCCTTCTCAGTGAATTTCATTAAAAAAAGTGGAACATTAACGTTATCCTTTTTAGATAAAACTATACTAAATATATTCACGTCACCAAATAACACTGTTTTGCAATAAAGGTCAACAGTAGCGTCTGTAGCACTATGTTCTGTAACATCATGGTGTAGCTGGAGGACAGCTTCCTTCTGTCCTCTGGGTACATTGACTTCAATACAAAACCTAGGAGACTCATTGTTCTCACCCCCTTCCAACTTCCAGAGGATGTCCTCAAACCTATCAGAGCTCTTGCAACATGAACTGGCATGTTGTCCACCCAATCAAAGGGTCAGAGAATGAATCTAGTACTGAATGCATACGCTACAGCTAGCTAACACTGCAGTCCATAGAATATGGTGAGTAGTTGACAATATTTTAACAGTTTTGAACTACGTAATTTCTTCCCAAATTAAGGAGAAGCGAGAGAGAGCTATTCGAAGTATATATTTTTTCTCTTAATTAGCTAGCATTGAATGCAGCCAGCTAGTTTAGCCTACTCAAACACCTGGCTCAAACAGAGAGGGATGCTATGTTAGCTAGCTGACTGTGGCTATCCAACACTGTAACTCTTCGAAGTCCAGGTAAGCTTTCGGTTTTCATTTATTGCCACCGGGGCCCACCAGAGTATCTGCTAAATTGCTTGCTGCTGACTGTACACTGTACTGCATGATTTTAGCAGGTTTACTAACGTGTTAATCACCATAGCTACTAGAACTATGATGTGACAATGGTGTAGGCTGTGTGTAGCAGTTAGTGGTCATGATATAAAGGTTGGGCTTGGAAATGTTTTTCCTCTGGTCACAGACAGCTGATGTGTTGAGCACTGAAGTGCACAAGTTAAAGAAAAAGGTGGGAGGAGAGCGCATAGATGCGAGAAGGGATGAAATATACAACGAGCTGTTTGTATATGACTGCTATTAAAGTGAACTGGTTGCGTGTCATCGGGTGTATTCAATCTTTGTGATTCTTAACTTTTCTTAAGGTGTATTCGTAAATTCAGTGAATTTACGAACGCACCTTTAAACGGAACGAACCGGGGATAAGCTGCATTTGTCCAATAGAAACTCGTTTGCAACTGTTGGATTACACCCTAGATCAGCTAGAGGTGGTATTGAATATGTCACTGTCTGTCACCTTGATTACTCCATTTTCTCTCTACCCGTGCACCTACTATACCTACAGTTGAAGTTGGAAGTTTACATATACCTTAGCCAAATACATTTAAACTGTTTTTCACAATTCCTGTCATTTTAATCCTAGTAAAGAATTCCCTGTCTTCGGTCAGTTAGGATCACCACTTTATTTTAAGAATGTGAAATGTCAGAATAATAGTAGAGAGAATGATTTATTTCAGCTTTTATTTCTTTCATCAAATTCCCAATGGGTCAGAAGTTTACATATACTCAATTAGTATTTGGTAGCATTGCCTTTAAATTGTTGAACTTGGGTCAAACGTTTTGGGTAGCCTTCCACAAGCTTCCCACAATAAGTTGGGTGAATTTTGGCCCATTCCTCCTGACAGAGATGGTGTAACTGAGTTAGGTTTGTAGGCCTCCTTGCTCGCACACGCTGTTTCAGTTCTGCCCACACATTTTCTAGGTCAGGGCTTTGTGATGGCCACTCCAATACCTTGACTTTGTTGTCCTTAAGCCGTTTTGCCACATCTTTGGAAGTATGCTTGGGGTCATTGTCCATTTGGAAGACCCATTTGCGACCAAGCTATAACTTCCTGACTGATGTCTTGAGATGTTGCTTCAATATATCCACATAATTATCCTTCCTCACGATGCCATCTATTTTGTGAAGTGCACCAGTTCCTCATGCAGCAAAGCACCCCCACAACATGATTCTGCCACCCCCGTGCTTCACGGTTGGGATGGTGTTCTTCGGCTTGCAAGCATCCCCCTTTTTTCTCCAAACATAATGATGGTGATTAAGGCCAAACAGTTCTATTTTTGTTTCATCAGACCAGAGGACATTTCTCCAAAAAGTACGATCTTTGTCCCCATGTGCAGTTGCAAACTGTAGCCTGGGTTTTTTATGGTGGTTTTGGAACAGTGGCTTCTTCCTTGCTGAGCGGCCTTTCAGGTTATGTCGACTCGTTTTACTGTGGATATAGATACTTTGGTACCTGTTTCCTCCAGCATCTTCACAAGGTCTTTTGCTGTTGTTCTGGGATTGATTTGTACTTTTTGCACCAAAGTACGTTTATCTCTAGGAGACAGAACACATCTCCTTTCTGAGCGGTATGACGGCTGCGTGGTCCCATGGTGTTTATACTTGAGTACTATTGTTTGTACAGATGAACGTGGAACCTTCAGGACTTTGGAAATTGCTCCCAAGGATGAACCAGACTTGTGGAGGTCTACAATTTTTTTTCTGAGGTCTTGGATGATTTCGTTTGATTTTCCCATGATGTCAAGCAAAGAGGCACTGAGTTTGAAGGTAGGCCTTGAAATACTTCCACAGGTACACCTCCAATTGACTCAAATGATTTCAATTAGCCTATCAGAAGCTTCTAAAGCCATGACATAATTTTCTGGAATTTTCCAAGCTGTTTAAATGCACAGTCAACTTAGTGTATGTAAGACGTCTGACCCACTGGAATTGTGATACATTGAGTTTTAAGTGAAACAATCTGTCTGTAAACAATTGTTGGAAAAATTACTTGTCATGCACAAAGTAGATGTCCTAACCGACTTGCCAAAACTATAGTTTAACAAGAAATTTGTGGAGTGGTTGAAAAACGAGTTTTAATGACTCAAACCTAAGTGTATGTAAACTTCTGACTTCAACTGTACATACATTCACACATTCAGTACCAGTTTGGACACACCTACTTTTAAAGGGTTTGTGTTTATTTTTTAAATATTTTCTGCTTTGTACTGGTCTAATGTCCATTGCTCATTTTTCTTGGCCCAAGAAAGTATTCTTATTGGTATCCTTTAGTAGTGGTTTCTTTGCAGCAATTCGACCATGAAGGACTAATTTCACGCAGTCTCCTCTGAACAGTTGATGTTGAGATGTGTCTGTTACTTGAACTCTGTCTAGCATTTATTTGGGCTGCAATTTGAGGCTGGTAACTCTAATGAACTTGTCCTCTGCAGTAGAGGTACCTCTGGGTTTTCCTTTCCTGTGGCGGTCCTCATGAGAGCCAGCTTCATCATAGCGCTTGATGGTTTTTGCGATTGCACTTGAAGAAACGTTTAAAGTTCTTGACATTTTCCGTATTGACTGACCATGTGCTAAAGTAGTGATGGACTTTTGTTTCTCTTAGCTTTTTTTGAGCTGTTCTTACCATAATATGGATTTGGTCTTTTAGCAAATAGGGCTATCTTCTGTATACCAACCCTACCTTGTCATAACACAACTGATTGGCTCAAACGCATTAAGAAGAAAATGTATTCCACAAATTAATTAAAAGGTACACCTGTTAATTGAAATGTGTTCCAGGTGACTACCTCATGAAGCTGGTTGAGAGAATGCCAAGACTGAAAAGCTGTCATCAAGGCAAAGGGTGGCTACTTGAAGAATCTAAAATATGAAATATATTTTGATTTAAAACTTTTTTCGTTTACTACATGATTCCATATGTGTTATTTCATAGTTTTGTTATATTCACTAATCTACAATGTAGAAAATAGTAAAAAGAAAAACCCTGGAATGAGTAGCTGTGTTAACCTTTGACTGGTACACTGTATATGTGTGGTCAGGATATGAGACTGGTCAGGTTTGAGGGAAAGATAAATGGAGCAAAGTACAGAGTGATCCTTGATGAAAACCTGCTTCAGAGCACTCAGGACTTCAGACTCGGACGAACGGACATCTTCCAACAGGACAACAACCTTAAGCACACAACCAAGACAACGCAGGAGTGGCTTCGGGACAATTGTATGAATGTCCCTGAGTGGCCCAGCCAGAGCCCGGACTTGAACCCGATCGAACATCTCTGGGGAGACTTGAAAATAGCTATGCATTATGATATGAGAGAAAGCAGTGCTAACTGTGCTAGGCTTTGTACCCCCCCAGTATCTGTCCAGATAGTAATGCATAGCTACTGTATCTAGCTAGCTGGCCCTGCTTCAGTATCGGGCTGGTCGTAACGCTTGTGTGTCACAGTACAGTTGACGACGTCAGGTTGTTGGACTCAGTGAAAGGTCAGGCTTGCCCTAACTAATGTATCACCACTCCCCAGCCAGCCATTCTTCAATAGCCTCGTCACAGGCTCTGATAAACACACACTGTCACTGTTCATAATGAACTCAGCCAAGACTGAGTCGCTGCCTTAACAGAACTCTCACATACAGTCCCTCATAGGTACCTTCTCTAAACTGGGAACAACTAAATGTATCAGCTAAGAGATAGTGAGGAACGTGGTGGTGCTGAAGGATTACTGAACTCCACTATATGGGGAATAGGGTGTGAAATGTGAGATGCAGTTGCTGTACTGACCGGTTGTGTTGCTGTGTCCGCTGTCCTCCCAGGTGACCCGTGTACAGTATCGTCTCAGCTGGAGATGGAGGAAGCCCTGAGGCTCTATGAACTCAATAAAGACTCTGAACTCATCATCCATGGTAACATGACCTTCAGTTCTATTCAATAAGCATTTATTTATACCCAATGGGAACTCATTCCTTGACTGACAGCGCAGTGACAATGCAGACAACATAATACATACATTGGCCTTGCATTCAATTCAATAAATTAAGCTTATCCTCAGTGCAGACACACATTAAACAACAGACAACTTGAGAACATTCACCTTCCATTACATTCAATTCAATGTATTAATTGAATAAATAAGAATGTTTGCTGCTGGGCTGACATGGCAGACAACATAATGTGTACATAACAAACATGAATCATTGTCTGCTACACTGATCCTATCCATCTGCTAGCGAGGCAAACATCAGGTACTAGTCATGGGTTTACTGAGTAGCCTGTTCACGAGTGCGATTTGGTTGTCCTTAATCAACACCGGATAGAGGGGAGGGAGACAAGTTGGGGGATAAGGGGAAGGGCACAGGGAGGTGCTAAGTCTGCTAGTTAATGATGGAGCATCCACCACTCACCTCTGGCACACGCACTTGTGTGATGTATGGACTGCAATGTTGTAGGCCTAATGCTGTTATTTCCCTCTCCTCTCAGTGTTTCCTTGTGTCCCAGAGAAGCCTGGCATGCCCTGTCCAGGAGAGGACAGTAAGTCTACAACTACCTGTCACTTTTTCTCTTATATCCACATCATTGTTTTCTGAAGATGGGGAGTTTCTCTCCGACACAAACACACATACTTTGTCCTGTAACCCCTGTTTCTTGCTCCTCCAGAGTCTATATATCGTCGTGGGGCGAGACGCTGGAGGAAGCTCTACTACGCCAGTGGCCATGCCTTCCAGGCAAAACGCTTCAACAGGGTGAGCTACCTTTCTATCCATCTCTTTCTCTATATTCCACTCTTCGTTCCTCCTTGTCGCTATCTCCCTCTCTGTGTATATATATACATTGTGGTTCTTCCTTTAAAAGTTGCGTCATACCGCAACTCCACAGCTTGCGGAATGGTATGGCATGATGTCATAGTATTTTACTGTCAGCCATTGTTGCCATTGATGCTAGTTTGACCACCAGAGGGCATCTTTGAGAAGCTAAGTTATTGAAATGACATGGCGCTGTAGACCTAAGTGTCCTGTTTAATGTAGCTGTTTTAGCGTAACTTATTGGCATGAAGGCCTACTTCATTATACAGTATATCAATCATTTATTCATTTGTGTGGTCATTACACATGATGCAAGTCATCCATGTCTTTAAAAAGTCAAGCATTTTAGTTATAAAACAAAATAACAAAGGGAGCATTGAATAATTAAACAATGAATAAAACGCAACATGTCGGCTAAAGCGATTTTAATTGATGAATGCATTTCACTGTTTTTAATATTGGCTGCACTAGAGACTTTAACCTTTTGTAGGAACATACTATATAGTGCATTCGGAAAGTATTCAGACCCCTTGATTTTTTTTAAACATTTTGTTACGTTACAGCCTTATTCTAAAATTGATTATCCTGTTTTCCCTCATCAATCTACACACAACTCCCACAATGACAAAGCAAAAACAGGTTTTTTTAAAATATTGAATATTCCATTTACGTAAGTATTCAGACCCTTTACTCAGTACGTTGTTGAAGCACCTTTGGCAGTGATTACAACCTCAAGTCAAATCAAATATATTTGTCACATGCGCCGAATACAACAGTTAAATGCTTACTTACAAGCCATTAACCAACAATGCAGTTTTAAGAAAATCCCTAAGAAAGTAAGAGAAGAATAACAAATAATTAAAGAGCAGCTGTAAATAACAATAGTGAGGATATGTACAGGGGGTACCGGTACAGTTTTTTTTAAAGTGGTTATGTATAAATCATAACAGCAGCGTGGGGGGCAGCGACACTGCAAATAGTCTGGATAGCCATTTGATTAGCTGTTCAGGAGTCTTATGGCTTGGGGGTAGAAGCTGTTTAGAAGCCTCTTGGACCTAGACTTCTTGGACCGCTTGCCATGCGGTAGCAGAGAGAACAGTCTATGACTAGGGTGGCTGGAGTCTTTGACAAGTTTTTAGGGCCTTCCTTTGACACTGCCTGGTATAGAGGTCCTGGACGGCAGGAAGCTTGGCCCTGGTGATGTACTGGGCCGTACGCACTACCCTCTGTAGTAAAGGTCGACCGATTTAATTATGGCCGATTTTCACGTTTTCATAACAATCGGTAATCTGCCTTTTTGGATGCCGATTATGGCCGATTTACATGGCAATCGACAGGGGGAGCTGCGTGGCAGGCTGACAACCTGTTACGCTAGTGCAGCATCAAAAGGACATTGTGGCTGCAAGGAGCCAAGGTAAGTTTCTAGCTAGCATTAAACTTATCTTATCAAAAACAATCAATCCTCACATAATCACTAGTTAACTACACATGGTTGATGATATTACTAGGTTAACTACCTTGTTCTGCGTTGCATATAATCAATGCGGTGCCTGTTAATTTCTCATCGAATCACAGCCTACTTCAACTTCGCCAAACGGGTGATGATTTAACGAAGCGCATTCACGAAAAAAGCAGAATCGTTGCAATAATGTACCTAACCATAGGTTAGGAGAGTTCAATCTCAAGAGTTCAATCTTGGTTACATCAGAACAGAGAATCTTATTTCTCATGGTCTGAGAGTCTTTAGAGCCCAGTTGGAGTTTGCCAAAAGGGATGTCATTTTCTTCTGAGGAGTGGCTTCTGTCTGGCCACTACCAGGAAGGCCTGATTTGGTGGAGTGCTGTGGAGATGGTTGTCGTTCTGGAAGGTTCTCCCATCTACACAAGAACTCTGGAGCTCTGTCAGAATGACCATTGGGTTTTTGGTCAACTCCCTGACCAAGGCCCTTCTTCCCCGATTGCACAGTTTGCTCAAACTTCTTCCATTTAAGAATGAGGGAGGCCACTGGGTTCTTGGGGACCTTCAATGCTGCAGAAATTTTTGTACCCTTCCCCAGATCTGTGCCTCGACACAATCCTGTCTCGGAGCTCTACGGACTATTCCTTCGACCTTATGGCTTGGTTTTTGCTCTGACATGCACTGTCAACTGTGGGACCTCGTATAGACAGGTGTTTGCCTTCCCAAATCATCACGAATCAATTGAATTTACCCCAGGGTCTGATTACTTAGGTACATTTTTATTTTATTTGTTTCACCTTTATTTAACCAGGTAGGCAAGTTGAGAACAAGTTCTCATTTACAATTGCGACCTGGCCAAGATAAAGCAAGCAGTTTGCCACATACAACAACGCAGAGTTACACATGGCGTAAAACAAACATACAGTCAATAATATAGTCGAAAAATAAGTCTATATAGTCTATATAAAAAGTGAGCAAATGAGGTGAGATAAGGGAGGTAAAGGCAAAAAAGGCCATGGTGGCGAAGTAAATACAATATAGCAAGTAAAACACTGGAATGGTAGATTTGCAGTGGAAGAAAGTGCAAAGTAGAAATAATGGGGTGCAAAGGAGCTAAATAAATAAATACAGTAGGGGAAGAGGTAGTTGTTTGGGCTAAATTATACATGGGCTATGTACAGGTGCAGTGATCTGTGAGCTGCTCTGACAGCTGGTGCTTAAAGCTGGTGAGGGAGATAAGTGTTTCCAGTTTTAGAGATTTTTGTAGTTCGTTCCAATCATTGGCAGCAGAAAACTGGAAGGAGAGGCGGTCGAAGGAGGAATTGGCTTTGGGGGTGACCAGAGAGAGAGACCTGCTAGAGCACGTGCTACAGGTGGGTGCTGCTATGGTGACCAGCGAGCGGAGATAAGGGGGAACTTTACCTAGCAGGGTCTTGTAGATGACCTGGAGCCAGTGGGTTTGGCGAGAAGTATGAAGCAAGGGCCAGCCAACGAGAGCGTACAGGTTTTACATTTTTTAATACATTTGCAGAAATGTCTAAACCGATATTTGCTTTGTCAATGTGGGGTATTGTGTGTGTAGATTGAGAAATAATTTAATCGAAAACATTTGTTATTATTATTTGAATTTTTTAAAATTAAACCTTTATTTAACTAGGCAAGTCAGTTGAACAATTTCTTATTTACAATGACGGCCTAGCCCGGCCAAACCCAGATGACGCTGGGCCAATTGTGCGCCGCCCTATGGGACTCCCAATCACAGCCGGATGTTATTATTCAGGCTGTAACGTAACAAATTGTGGAAAAAGTTAAGGGGTCTGAATATTTTCCCGAATTCATTGTATGAGATTGATTGATTATATATTTTTAATTATTGTTGTGCTGTTTATACTGTCAGAAATGTAGCTTCATTAAATTGATCAATATTATGGTGTTTCTATTCCAAGAAAAAATGCATTTTACAGTAGCCAATGTAGGCCTTGGGGCTTCCGTTATGAAAATATGGCGTTGTACAACGTGATCGGTCGGGAGTAGGCCTAGGTTACTAAGCGACTGCGAGTGAAGAGCAAAATAATCTGAACATTTCCACACCCTAATTGTAGGCTAACCAATACCCAAACAGAGATTCAGTGACAAAAATCTGATTTGAAGACCAGTCCCTATGCTTGCTTCAAATCCTATTATAACAATTGGATGACTGTGGGTGTTTCAGTAAGCAACAATTTTATGGCTGCAATTGCATTGGCCCACTATATTCCAACATTTATTGCATTCAGTGATATTTATTCCCATAGTAATATGTTATGGATCCATCCAGATGTGGTTAGAAAACAGTGCATGTGGTGGGCTATGCAGAGAGATGGGTGAAGTGACATGCCTTGCAAAGGTCCGTTAAAGTCCCTAAACTCAGCAAGAGTCTATTGTCCTGCTGATAGCCCATCAATGGTGGATGGATTCTTTTGTCCTCCCAATTTATTGGAAAGGCTGCTAAACCATTTACACCTGGCCCACAGCTTTGTTGCGTCCTCACAGTACAGTGCACTTTAACTCCATTCGCCGCTTGGCAATGGCCACATTTTTCTTTCTATTATCTATTCGGTAACATTCCACAAGTAAATGTAATAAACAAAACCTATATTAAATAGCTCAGGTCTTGAAGATATGTGAAACTTTTTTTTTGGGGGGGGGGGGGGGGGGGGTTTAGTGGCAAAGGCTTTATGGCTAAGCCATCAACTTGTTAATTTAGCAGACATCACTTGCGTAGTCAACACGTACAGTACCAGTCAAAAGTTTGGACACCTACTCATTCCAAGGTTTTTATTTTGACTATTTCCTACATTGTAGAATAATAGTGAAGACATCAAACCTATGAAATAACACATAGGAAGTGAGACACCAAAAAATTGTTAAACAAATCAAAAAACATTTTATATTTGAGATTCTTCAAATAGCCACCCTTTGCCTTGATGACAGCTTTGCACACTCTTGGCATTCTCTCAACCAGCTTCATGAGTTAGTCACCTGGAATGCATTTCAATTTACCGGTTTGCTTTGTTAAAAGTTAATTTGTGGAATTTCTTTCCTCAATGTGTTTGAGCCAATCAGTTGTGTTGTGATAAGGTAGGTTGGTATACAAATTATAGCCCTATTTGGTAAAAGGCAAAGTCCATATTATGACAAGAACACCTCAAATAAGCAAAGAGAAACGACAGTCCATAACTTTAAGACATGAAGGTCAGTACATCTGGAAAATGTCAAGAACTTTGAATGTTTCTTCAACTGCAGTCGCGAAAACCATCAAGCGCTATGATGAAATTGGCTCTGAGGACTGCCACAGGAAAGGAAGACCCAGAGTTTATACATTTTTTTTATTTAACCAGGTAAAACCCATTGAGGTTAAAAACCTATTTTGGGAGGGTGACCTGGCAAGAAGGCAAAACAGGGAAATAGCAGCGTGTCCATAAAACATTACAGAATACACACAAGACAGTGTCACAAGTTAGATACAATTGAAAATTAGAAACAACTGCAGTTGTCACAAACAGCGTTGTCTATCAGAGTCTTTAAAAACAGACTGTAACTGCTCTAACTTTAAAATCTTCTGAAGAATGTTCCAGGATGAAGGGGCATTATGGGAAAAATATTGTTTCCTATCTCAGTTCTTTACTTAAGAACAGACAAGGACAGCAGCGACTGAACGAAGACTATTGAGTGACTGATCTGGTCAGTAAAGAACAGAGATACAAAGGGAGTTGTTCCATCAATGCTTTGTACACAAGTGTACCAGTGCTTTAGCCTCCTGGTGGAGAGACAGGACCATTGCACCATAGCATACAAATCACAGTGATGTGTCAGTGATCTAGCGTTTGTAATAAATCTTAAAGCACCATGATACCTTGTGTCCTGAGTTTAAGGTACTTGCTGAGGCCTGCATATAGACGATATCACTATAATCCAGCACAGATTTAAAATTTAAAAAAAGAAATGCTTTGAACAATATATTTTCTGACTTACATTGAAAGCAAGATATGTTCCTGTAATAGAAATCCAATTTCAACTTCAGTTTCTTGGTCAAGGTATCAATGTGCTGTTTAAAATTCTACTTTTCATCTAACCTAATCCTAAAATGCTTATAGGAGGTGACCCTATCAATATGCTGGCCTGTTATAGTTAAAATCTGCAAGTGACTCATCTGTTAACTTTAAACCATAAACTTGGTTTTCCTTTCATTAAGCACAAGTTTCAATTGGAAAAGCTGCCTTTGAATAACATCAAAGGCCAACTGTAAGTCCTGAAAAGCCTCAATTTTAGACGCGCTAGAATAAATAATTGTCATCAGCATACAAATAGAGATTTGCAGAGTCGTCTTCCCTATATATACAGTTTAAAAAGGATCAGACCTAAAATTGAGTCCTGGGAAACTCCTTTTGTAAGCCGTAACTCAGATTTCATACCCTCCTGTGCTACACACTGTGTTTTGTCAGAAAGGTAGTTTTGGAACCAATCCAATGCATCAACACTTAAACCAACCTTTTTTAGTCTATACAACAGCAGGGCATGGTCAACAGTGTCGAAGGCCTTCGATAAGTCAATAAAAAGTGAAACACACAGTTATTTTTCTTGTCCTGAGCATCTAGAATGTGACCTACAACCTTACTTCCAGCAGTAATTGGACTATGCTTGGCTCTAAAACCCGACTGGAATTGAGATAAAACTGAGTTATAAAGAAAGTTGTTCAACTGTGAGTTCACCAGGTTTTCCAAAACCTATGCCAGTGCAGACAGTTTAGATATGGGACGATAATTATGCAACAGGGACGGATCACCACCTTTATGTATAGGCTACTTTCCAGACTTTTGGAATGGTATTACTCGCCAATGAAAGATTTAATATACGAGTGAGAGGGGCAGCAATGATCTCTGCACCAATTTTTTTATTTTTATATATGGGTTTAATTAATCCGGGCCAGCTGCTTTCTTGATAGCAATAGATTTGAGTTCCTTTACAACTTCTGTAAGCTCAATCTCGGTAAATTGAAATAAATGACCCGTAGGCCGGCAGTTTCATTCACAGCCTCATTTGAGATGTTTGGAAGGAGTTCATCATCAAATAAATGCCCAGCTTGAGTAAAATGCTCATTAAACATGTCAAGCAGTTTATTCTTGTCAGTGATGTCCATTGAATTTGAGGTCAATTTCAGTGGAAGACCAGAGGAGTTGGTTAGCATTCATGGATTTAACTGTTTTCCATAATTTCTTCGGGTTATTGAGGTTTTCCTTGGTAGATTCGTAATAAAAGCTAGATTTGCATTTCCGTATTAACAAGGCACACTTATTTCTCAGTGCCCTGAATAACTACCATTCAGTCTGGGAATTACCCTTTCTGGCTTTGGCCCATTGTGTATTTCATTTATGGATCCAATCAGATAATTCCCCTGTGAACCAGGGATTGTCTCTTCCTCTTACCCGGTACTTTTTGAGAGGGGCGTGTTTATCTCAGATGGTAGAAAACACAATGAGAATGCCTCTTCGATATCTGGAATAAGCGCAATCCTATCCCAGTTGCATGCATAAAGTTAAAGTTCATGCCTGTTCACAGAACTGTGTAAAATTTTGTTTGACTATGCACCGAGAGGACACTTTGGGGATTTTGGTGTCTCTAATGCAAGCAACTGCACAATGATCACTTTAATCATTAGCGAAAATCCCAACGGCCGAGTATTTATGCGGATTGTTTGTTAGAGTAACATCAATAAGTGTTGATTTAGAGATGTCTTTGGGATTGAGTCTTGTAACCGCATTTATAATTTGAGTAAAATGTAATGTATTGCACAGTCCTCTTATGGCCTCCGAGTTTGGAGATAACCAATCCCATGAGGACCATTTAATTTCCCCCCCAACCACGCGTCTACTTTTGCAGATGGAGGTGTATAACATCTTATCAAATCTAAGTTAACAGCTTTTGATAACTGCAGCTTCAATGCTAAAAACTCAAACTGTTTTGGTTTAGGTAAAGACCTTAGTTCAGTAACCACATATGTCTTTAATATAAATGGCTATACCTCCCCCTTACTTTGTTGGTCACATCGATACACATAACTATCCAAGCCTATAGACTGATTTAGAATAGATTTCTTAAGCCTCGGACAGTATTAAGGCATCTGGGTCAGCAGTGTGAATCCAGACTTTTATCATGTCCAATTTCGGCATCAAACTCCTCACATTAATATGCATCAGTCCCAACCCTGATCTAGTTTTAAAATCATTTGGAGTGGGAAGTTCATCCATAGCCAATGGACCTGGGTTTGGATGAATGTTTCCTGACACCAAAAGCAGAAGAATAACCTTGATTTGTTTCTTCCTAAAATCTCTCTGCACTTAGATGATTCAAAATAATCCAAACTACAGTCATCTGTTACAACAGTTTTTAGCGAGACCAAACCTTGTAGATGAAAGGTTTATGTGAATGTCACAGTAGGAGTCAAATGGTAACACAATCGGATCCCTCTGAAAGATAAAAGCTGCTATACCATCAGTCAAAGTAGGGTTTAGCGGTATCTCTGGGTGAGGGAGATTGCATAGTCTAAATTATCAAAACAATGAGCCATAACCCATGTAGGCAGCAATTTAAAACCAGTTGTACAAAAATGCCACTTTTAACCACTGAACAGTTCACTAAAACAAAAAGAAAACAAAATTAAAATATACTGAGTAAATTTTTTGAAACCTTAAATTCCCCAAAAATTGTTCAGCTGTAGCCTACAGGTCTAGTAGAGTTAGAAGGCAAGTGTGTGCCCGAGCGTATTGCCTTGGAACGGTCAGCTCGTTCAACAGCCACTGCAGGAATGTACTGACAGGGATTTCGCCCAGTGTGTGTGGGTCTGGTCAGTGCACCCAGTTGCCTTGCAGTAGGCTACCTCACAGTGAGGCAGAGCGGGCCCAGTAGACCTATTACTGGTGGCTAGTCCACCCGGCAGGGGTATCCTGGGCTAGGAAGCCCAGCGCATCTAGACGTTATGTCACAGCGCAGATACCAACCTCTGGCTTCTGCACAGCGGGGCAGGAGAGGAGTCAGATGACACCGGTAGAATGGTGAAACACAGATAATAACCTGACCGTCTGAGTATCCAAGGCTAGTCGGCACAACGTGTCTAGACCGTCAGTCACAGCACAGATGTATCCTCTCTCGGCTTTCAGGGAGGGCACCACACCGGCTTTATCGCCTTGTGTAGAAACCAGCAGATGTCAATTTAACTTTTTAATTGCTTTGATCCTGTAGGATTTTAGATTTTGCCTGTTTAATTACAACTCTCTCAGCCTATAACGGTTTTGCTAAGTAATAACTTGTAACACTTGAAACAAACAAACACAGTGTGACACAACAAGCTCAGCAAAACTGCCCTGCCGCCATCTTGATGGAATTAAGCACATTAATCTGCTTTACCCTCTGCTGCAGAGGTTAAGTTAATTCAAGTTACCAGCCTCAGAAATCTGCAATTAATGGCACCTCAGATTCCAACCCAAATAAATGCTTCACAGAGTTCAAGTAACAGACACTTCTCAACATCAACTGTTCAGAGAAGACTGCGTAAATCAGGCCTTCATGGTCGAATTTCTGCAAAGAAACCACTACTAAAGGACACCAATAATAAGAAGAGACTTGCTTGGACGAAGAAACACGAGCAATGGACATTAGACCGGTGGAAATTTGTCCTTTGGTCTGGAGTCCAAATTGGAGATTTTTGGTTCCAACCGCAGTGTCTTTGTGAGACGCAGAGTTGGTGAACGGATGATCTCCGCATGAGTGGTTCCCACTGTGAAGCATGGAGGAGATGTGGGGGTGCTTTGCTGGTGACACTCAATGATTTATTTAGATTTCAAGGCACACTTAACCAGCATGGCTACCACAGCATTCTGCAGCGATACACATCTGGTTTGCGCTTAGTCCCACTATCATTTGTTTTTCAACAGGACAATGACCTAAAACACACCTCCAGGCTGTATAAGGTCTATTTGACGAAGGGGAGTGATGGAGTGCTGCATCAGATGACCTGGCCTCCACAATCACCCAACCTCAACCCAATTGAGATGGTTTGGGAGGAGTTGGACCGCATAGTGAAGGAAAAGCAGCCAACAAGTGCTCAGCATATGTGGGAACTACTTCAAGACTGTTGGAAAATGAGAGAATGCCAAGAGTGTTCAAAGCTGTCATCAAGGCAAAGGGTGGCTAACTTGAAGAATCTAAAATATACACTGCTCAAAAAAATAAAGGGAACACTTAAACAACACAATGCAACTCCAAGTCAATCACACTTCTGTGAAATCAAACTGTCCACTTAGGAAGCAACACTGATTGACAAATTTCACATGCTGTTGTGCAAATGGAATAGACAACAGGTGGAAATTATAGGCAATTAGCAAGACGCCCCCAATAAAGGAGTGGTTCTGCTGGTGGAGACCACAGACCACTTCTCAGTTCCTATGCTTCCTGGCTGATGTTTTGGTCACTTTTGAATGCTGGCGGTGCTTTCACTCTAGTGGTAGCATGAGACGGAGTCTACAACCCACACAAGTGGCTCAGGTAGTGCAGCTCATCCAGGATGGCACATCAATGCGAGCTGTGGCAAGAAGGTTTGCTGTGTCTGTCAGCGTAGTGTCCAGAGCATGGAGGCGCTACCAGGAGACAGGCCAGTACATCAGGAGACGTGGAGGAGGCCGTAGGAGGGCAACAACCCAGCAGCAGGACCGCTACCTCCTTTGTGCGAGGAGGAGCAGGAGGAGTACTGCCAGAGCCCTGCAAAATGACTTCCAGCAGGCCACAAATTTATTTATTTAACCTTTATTTAACCAGGAAGGGCTCATTGAGATTTAAAATCTCTTCTTCAAGAGCGTCCTGGCCAAGATAGGCAGCGCCAAGTCATTACAAAAATTACAGACAAACAACATCAAAAACTACAAGTAATCTAGTAAAAACCATAGAATTAACAAAGAATATAACAAAATCAAAAACAGCAAATTAAAAACATTGACATGTCAGGGAATCAGTCTCAAGATCATTCATCAGTGATTTAAAAATACCAATCGGGACAAGTTCTTCCAGTTCAAAGTATTTTCTAAGGCATTCCAAGACGATGGCGCAGAGTACATAAAAGCCCTTTTACCAAATTCAGTTCGGACATTTGGAACAGCTAGCAGGATAGAGTCCCGCGAACGAAGAGTACCCACCACATTTCTGAACAATAAAAATACCCAAATAAAAAGGTAGTAAACCCAAAATGGCTTTGTAAATAAAAGTATACCAGTGACTGAGCCTACGAGTGTCTAGCCAACCCTGGTATACAAAGTGCAGTGGTGCGTAAGGGTTTTGCAATTTAAAATAAATCTCAAAGTGCCATGGTAAAGGGTGTCAATTGATCTCAAACACTGAGCGGAAGCATTCATATATAAAATATCCCCATAGTCTAGTAAAGGCATAAATGTAGCTGATACTAGCCTCCTTCTGGCTTCAAAAGAAAAACAAGCCTTATTCCTAAAATAAAATCCTAATTTCAGCTTCAATTTTTTGTAAGTTGTTGAATATGCATTTTAAAAGAGAGGCCATCATCAATCAAAATTCCAAGATATTTATGAGGTTACAACCTCAATCTCCTTGCCCTGACAGGTAGTAATAGGTGAAAGGTTCAGAGGTCTATTTCTTGCTTTAGAAAACACCAGTAGTTTAGTTTTGTCAGTATTGAGGATAAGCTTCAATTGAGACAAGGTATGTTGAACAGTATTAAAAGCAGTTTGCAAGTTCTGGAAAGCTTTTGTAAGAGATGAAGCACAACAGTAAATAACAGTATCATCAGCATAAAAATGAAGTTGTGCATTTTGGACATTTTTGTCTAAAATATTTATATAAATAGTGAATAAGAGAGGACCAAGTACAGAGCCTTGGGGCACACCATTTAAGACACAGTTTAACAGACCTAAGCCCATCAAATTGAGTGCACTGAGTTCTATCAGACAGATAGTTAACAAACCATGCAACTGCATGCTCTGAAAGACCTACACTCGACAATCTCTGCCTTAGTATAGCATGATCAACTGTATCAAAAGCCTTAGAGATCAATAAAAAGTGAGACACAATGCTGTTTTTTGTCAAGAGCTTCAGTGATATCATTTAAAACCTTCATGGCTGCTGTAATTGTGCTATGCTTCTTCCTGAAACCCGATTGATACATTGATAAAATAGAGTTAGTATATAAAAACTCTTTTAGCTGGTCACTCACAAGGGTTTCAAGTATTTTCACCAGGGGTGACAGCTTTGAGATTGGCCTATAATTATTTTAAAGAGTTGGATCTCCCCCTTTTAAAAGTGGCAGGACAAATGCTGATTTCCAGATCTTTGGAATTTCATTACATTCCAGGGTTAGATTAAACAGATATGTAAGTGGTTCAGCTATGAAATCAGCTGCCAGATTTAAAAAGCAGGGATCCAAAAGATCAGGACCTGCAGGCTTTCTCTGATCTAAGGATTTCAGGGCCTTATGTACCACCTGCACTGAGAATGGCAAAAAGCTAAAAGTTTGACCAGCTCTCACTGGTTCATCCACACAAGGTTGTACAGAGACAGAGGACACTGACTCAAACAGTCTACCAGATGATACAAAGTGCTCATTGAAACAATTCAGCATTTCAGTTTTGTCATATATAGCAACAGAGTCCTTCAATACACATGACGGTAATTCATTAACATTACTGTTACCAGACATAGACTTAATAGCCTTCCAAAACTTTCTAGGGTCATTCAGGTTATCAGTGGTAACAGACATAAAATATTCAGACTTGGCCTTCCTGAGAAGAGAAGAACACTTGTTTCGTAACTGCCTAAAAACAAGCCAGTCAGCATCAGAACACGATTTCCTTGCTTTAGCCCAGGCTAGATTACGGTCGTGAACAATGCAAGACAGCTCAGACGAAAACCATGGATTATCCCTCCCTTTAACCCTGAACCTGCGGAATGGAGCATGTCTGTTTACTATTTGGAGAAACCCATCATGAAAGAATTTCCAGGCAGTTTCCACATCAGGGATATGCTCAATCTTGCTCCAGTCAAAATAAAACAAATCATGAAAGAAAGCCTGCTCAATGAAACACTTCAGATTTCTCTTACGAATAAAACGCGGGTTAGACTTAGAAATCTTAGTATTTCTAATAGCAACAACAGCACAATTGTCACTTAAATATTCTGCGGTTGGTGTTTTTTGTAATGATTTATGTGGAACATTTGTCAATATCAAATCAATCAGGGTAGATTTATCTGGGCATTTTAGATTTGGGTGAGTGGGTGCAATGCAAATGTGCATGTGTCTGCTCAAACGGTCAGAAACAGACTCCATGAGGGTGGTATGAGGGCCCGACGTCCACAGGTGGGGGTTGTGCTTACAGCCCAACACCGTGCAGGACATTTGGCATTTGCCAGAGAACACCAAGATTGGCAAATTCGCCACTGGCGCCCTGTGCTCTTCACAGATTAAAGCAAGTTCACACTGAGCACGTGACAGACGTGACAGAGTCTGGAGACGCCGTGGAGAACGTTCTGCTGCCTGCAACATCCTCCAGCATGACCGGTTTGGCGGTGGGTCAGTCATGGTGTGGGGTGGCATTTCTTTGGGGGGCCGCACAGCCCTCCATGTGCTCGCCAGAGGTAGCCTGACTGCCTTTAGGTACCGAGATAAGATCCTCAGACCCCTTGTGAGACCATATGCTGGTGCGGTTGGCCCTGGGATCCTCCTAATGCAAGACAATGCTAGACCTCATGTGGCTGGAGTGTGTCAGCAGTTCCTGCAAGAGGAAGGCATTGATGCTATGGACTGGCCCGCCCGTTCCCCAGACCTGAATCCAATTCAGCACATCTGGGACATCATGTCTCGCTCCATCCACCAACACCACGTTGCACCACAGACTGTCCAGGAGTTGGCAGATGCTTTAGTCCAGGTCTGGGAGGAGATCCCTCAGGAGACCTTCCGCCACCTCATCAGGAGCATGCCCATGCGTTGTAGGGAGGTCATACAGGCACGTGGAGGCCACACACACTACTGAGCCTCATTTTGACTTGTTTTAAGGACATTACATCAAAGTTGGATCAGCCTGTAGTGTGGCTTTCCACTTTAATTTTGAGTGTGACTCCAAATCCAGACCTCCATGGGTTGATAAATTGGATTTCCATTGATTATTTTTGTGTGATTTTGTCAGCACATTCAACTATGTAAAGAAAAAAGTATTTAATAAGATTATTTCTTTCATTCAGATCTAGGATGTGTTGTTTAAGTGTTCCCTTTATTTTTTTGAGCAGTATATAAAGCAGGGAGACAGGCAGAGATATTCAGTTACTGTTCAATTGAACATTAGAATGGGCAAAACAAGTGACCTAAGCCACTCTGAGCGTGGTATGATCGTCATTGCCAAACGCGCCGGTTCCAGTATCTCAGAAACAGCCGGCTTTCTGGGCTTTTCACTCACAATAGTATCTAGGGTGTATATATATGCTAAAAAAAAAATGAAGTGAACACTTAAACAACACATCCTAGATCTGAATGAAATAAATAATCTTGTATATGTATGCATGCATGCATACACATTATTTATATGCATGCATACATACATGCATGCATGCATGCATACATACATACATACATACATACATACATACATACATACATACATACATACATACATACATACATACATACATACATACATACATACATACATACATACATACATACATACATACATACATACATACATACATAGTGGGGGGGGGAGTATTTGATCCCCTGCTGCCTGTTGTTGCCCTCCTACGACCTCCTCCACATCTCCTGATGTACTGGCCTGTCTCCTGGTAGCGCCTCCATGCTCTGGACACTACGCTGACAGACACAGCAAACCTTCTTGCCACAGCTCGCATTGATGTAACATCCTGGATGAGCTGCACTACCTGAGCCACTTGTGTGGGTTGTAGACTCCGTCTCATGCTACCACTAGAGTGAAAGCACCGCCAGCATTCAAAAGTGACCAAAACATCAGCCAGGAAGCATAGGAACTGAGAAGTGGTCTGTGGTCTCCACCAGCAGAACCACTCCTTTATTGGGGGTGTCTTGCTTATTGCCTATAATTTCTACCTGTTGTCTATTCCATTTGCACAACAGCATGTGAAATTTATTGTCAATCAGTGTTGCTTCCTAAGTGGACAGTTTGATTTCACAGAAGTGTGATTGACTTGGAGTTACATTGTGTTGTTTAAGGGTTCCCTTTATTTTTTTGAGCAGTGTATATTACTTTTTTGTGTGGGACAGAGGAAGAGCAATATTTACACTATTGGTCTAAATTCAGTCACACTCTTCTTCATCCTCATTCAGTTCATTCAAATTAAATTGTAATACATTTTGTCACTCCCGTTCAACACCAAATCGCTTTTGCATGTGCTCCGAAGGGATAACTTGAAATTATATGATACAGGTTAATTAAATAATAAAAAAAAATAATGTTATTTATTTTTTTAGCCTAGTGGATATAAGTATTTTAGGCATATCGTGACTTAGGCCTCGTGTAAAATCATTGTCAAAGCACAAGAGGTACTGTTGTATGACAAACGGGTGCTTTTAGATAACAATATATTTGATCTGCCAGTTTGGAACAGTGTAAATAAAGTATAAGTAAAACCAGAGTCTGTTTTAATGAACAAAAAATTTTAAAGCCTGTGGTTGCATGAGGCTTGGCGATCACAGAATCAGTAGGATATTAAAACAAACACTCAAACAGGCAACTGATGCAGGAACAGCACAGGGCTGAGTGAGTCACTCATTCCTGGCTTTCATTCAAAATAAGTTATATTATAATGCAGGGTTAACCTCTCTAGGGCAGGTGGCACCAAATCGTCCCACCTACGTAACAGCCAGTTGAATCCTGTGGCGCGATTTTCAAATACCTTAGAAATGCTATTACTTCAATTTCTCAAACATATGACTATTTTACAGCATTTTAAAGACAAGACTCTCGTTAATCTAACCACACTGTCCGATTTCAAAAAGGCTTTACAACGAAAGCAAAACATTAGATTATGTCAGCAGAGTACCCAGCCAGAAATAATCAAACACACATTTTTCAAGCTAGCATATAATGTCACAAAAACCCAGAAGACAGCTAAATGCAGCACTAACCTTTGATGATCTTCATCAGATGACACACCTAGGACATTATGTTATACAATACATGCATGTTTTGTTCAATCAAGTTCATATTTATATCAAAAACCAGCTTTTTACATTAGCATGTGACGTTCAGAACTAGCATACCCCCCGCAAACTTCCGATGAATTTACTAAATTACTCACGATAAACGTTCACAAAAAGCATAACAATTATTTTAAGAATTATAGATACAGAACTCCTCTATGCACTCGATATGTCCGATTTTTAAAATAGCTTTTAGGTGAAAGCACATTTTGCAATATTTTAAGTAGATAGCCCGGCATCACAGGGCTAGCTATTTAGACACCCACCAAGTTTAGCCTTCACCAAAGTCAGATTTACTATTAGAAAAGTTTGATTACCTTTCCTGTTCTTCGTCAGAATGCACTCCCAGGACTTCTACTTCAATAAAAAATGTAGGTTTGGTCCAAAATAATCCATAGTTATGTTCCATCAGCGGCGTTTTGTTCGTGCGTTCAAGAAACTATCCCAATGGTAAATAACGGTCACGCGCACGGCGCATTTTGTGACCAAAGATTTCTAGATATTTCATTACCGTACTTCGAAGCATGTCAACCACTGTTTAAAATCAATTTTTATGCCATTTTTCTCGTAAAAAAGCAATTAATATTCCGACCGGGAATCTGCAATTAGGTAAACAGCCGAAAGAAAATACAGCACAGGGTCGAATCGGCACGCGCCTAATTCCTTTGTCCTCTTATCGGCCACTTGGCAAACGCCCTAATGTGTTTCAGCCTGGGGCTGCCTCGTCATCGTTCAACTTTTCCCGGGCTCTGAGAGCCTATGGAAGCCGTAGGAAGTGTCACGTTACAGCTAAGATCCCCACTCTTCAATAAACAGAGACAAGAAGAACGACTCCTTGTCAGACAGGCCACTTCCTGCATGAAACCTTCTCAGGTTTTTGCCTGCCATATGAGTTCTGTTATACTCACAGACACCATTCAAACAGTTTTAGAAACTTTAGGGTGTTTTCTATCCAAAGCCAATAATTATATGCATATTCTAGTTACTGGGCAGGAGTAGTAACCAGATTAAATCGGGTACGTTTTTTATCCGGCCGTGTAAATACTGCCCCCTACCCCCAACAGGTTAAAGACACATTCTTTCTGATTGTCTTTAGCATGCATTCTCTCCTCTCGCTACAGCTAATTTTATTTAAATTATGTGGATTATAATACATTTATATAGTTGATGCATTTTTCGTGAGGGCAAATCTGGTCTGTGATATAGTGTTAGAAATGTACAACTTTAGAGTACTTAAACCTCATATACATGGGACTCAACTCTGACAGCATCTATCGGTAGTCTAAACTGTGGCACAAATTGGGGGATTTTTTTTTACACCTAGCTGAGCTGTTAGACTATACTATTGTATATTAATGGAGGTGTGAATGTTTGTCAGTCTCTCTCCTATCGACTAGAGTCCTGCATCAGGCAAAAAAAATCTGCAAACGGGTGGTCCCAGAGTTGAGAGAGAACTTGGGTAAATCCCCCCAACACGCTCAATTACACTTGATATGTGGACTGACAATTTTCGGGAAAAAAATAGGATACTTAAGGCCAGCTATTGTGTGAGAATATATGTGGATCTTGTTGATGTCCTCTATCGCTTCAAGAGGCCTACTGTCCACCTGGTAATTGTGAGATTCCAAAGGATAAAGCGTCCCCTTCGGATGGATGTGTAGTTTCAGAGAGAAGCCAGCTGCGAGCCTGCAACCAGACACGGTGGATAAAGAGTCACCTTCAGATGGATGTGTGGTTTCAGAGAGAAGCCAGCTGCGAGCCTGCAACCAGACACGGTGGATAAAGAGTCACCTTCAGATGGATGTGTAGTTTCAGAGAGAAGCCAGCTGCGAGCCTGCAACCAGGCACGGTGGATAAAGAGTCACCTTCAGATGGATGTGTGGTTTCAGAGAGAAGCCAGCTGCGAGCCTGCAACCAGGCACGGTGGATAAAGAGTCACCTTCAGATGGATGTGTGGTGTCAGAGAGAAGCCAGCTGCGAGCCTGCAACCAGACACGGTGGATAAAGAGTCACCTTCAGATGGATGTGTGGTTTCAGAGAGAAGCCAGCTGCGAGCCTGCAACCAGGCACGGTGGATAAAGAGTCACCTTCAGATGGATGTGTGGTTTCAGAGAGAAGCCAGCTGCGAGCCAGCAACCAGGCACGGTGGATAAAGAGTCACCTTCAGATGGATGTGTGGTTTCAGAGAGAAGCCAGCTGCGAGCCTGCAACCAGGCACGGTGGATAAAGAGTCACCTTCAGATGGATGTGTGGTTTCAGAGAGAAGCCAGTTGTTAGCCTGCAACCAGGCACAGTGGATGACATCCTTTTCCTGCACAGCAATTTGAAGAAATCCAGTGATAAATGGACTGTTTTTGAAGTTGTTTTAGTGTATTTATTGTATAATATTAAAGGCTTTTTAAAGCGATTAGAGTTGTTAGTGTGCCGTATTGCATTGTGATTTAACGTCTATTTTTGATTCATGGCGTGGTTTATTTTTAGCCAAATTAATTCATGCCGGAAAAGAGAAATAAAAGCCTACTGTCTGTAGTCATAAAAACAATTAGGCTAAATAAATTTTTATTTTGTTGGGTAACGGATTGACTCTCGGAACTCATTAAGAGGCTGCTTCTATCCTCAATATAATCATTCATTCAGAAGTTTAAACCCATAGGCCTTAGGCCTGCAGCATATTTAAATTAGAATACCAGGTACATTTTTCATTAGGTTATAATAATCCATGCCTTCTGGGAATGTCCAAAAGTTATGGGTGGAGTTAGACATTTTTACATTGGAAATGAACTTTTAATCTGTCTGCATATTTCAAGACATGGCATATAAGGGTGTAGTGAGAGACCCTATGGGTTATAGATGACACTTTTCTCATTAATCATCTTGAAAAAACATCCTTAAACTGAAAATCAACCAATGTCAGCCTTTTAAGTGCTTTATTATCCAAATGTTGAAAGTGTGTGTGGGGGACGAAGAGAAACAAAATGGTGCATTTATTTTCAGCAAACTTAACATGTAAATATTTGTATGAACATAAGATTCATCAACTGAGACATAAACTGAACAACTTCCACAGACTTGTGACTAATAGACATGGAGTAATGTGTCCCTGAACAAAGGGGGGGTCAAAATCAAAAGTAACAGTGTGGCCAAAAGTAATCTGGTGTGGCCACCAGCTGCATTAAGTACTGTAGTGCGTCTCCTCCTCATGGGCTGCACCAGATTTGCCAGTTCTTGCTGTGATATGTTACCCCACTCTTCCACCAAGGCATCTGCAAGTTCCCGGATATTTCTGGGGGGAATGGCCCTAGCCCTCATCCTCTGAGCCAACAGGTCCCAGATGTGCTCAATGGAAGACCCGGGCTCTTCGCTGGCCATGGCAGAACACTGACATTCCTGTCTTGCAGGAAATTGCGCACAGAACGAGCAGTACGGCTGGTGGCATTGCAATGCTGGAGGGTCATGAGCCTGCAGGAAGGGTACCACTGGAGGGAGGAGGATGTCTTCCCTGTAACGCACAGCGTTGAGATTGCCTGCAATGACGACAAGCTCAGTCCGATGATGCTGTGACCCCAGACCATGATGGACCCGCCACCTCCAAATCGATCCCGCTCCAGAGTACAGGCCTCGGTGTAACGCTCATTCCTTCGACGATGAACGTGAATCCGACCATCAGCCCTGGTGAGAGACAACCCTGACTCGTCAGTGAAGAGCACTTTTTGCCAGTCCTGTCTGGTCCAGCGACGGTGTGTTTGTGCCCATAGGCAACGTTGTTGCCGGTAATGTCTGGTGAGGACCTGCCTTACAACAGGCCTACAAGCCCTCAGTCCAGTCTCTCTCAGCCTATTGCGAACAGTCTGAGCACTGATGGAGGGATTGTGCGTTCCTAGTGTAACTTGGGAAGTTGTTGTTGCCATCCTGTACCTGTCCCGCAAGTGTGATGTTCAGATGTACCAATCCTGTGCAGGTGTTACACGTGGTCCGCCACTGCAAGGACGATCAGCTGTCCGTCCTGTCTCCCTGTAGCGCTGTGTTAGAAGTCTCACAGTACGGACATTGCAATTTATTGCCCTGGCCACATTTGCAGTCCTCATGCCTCCTTGCAGCATGCCTAAGGCACTTTCATGCAGATGAGCAGGGACCCTGGGCATCTTTTTTTTGTGTGTGTTTTTCAGAGTCCGTAGAAAGGCCTCTTTAGTGTCCTAAGTTTTCATAACTGTGACTTTAATTGCCTACCATAAGCTGTTAGTGTCTTAACGACTGTTCCACAGGTGCATGTTCATTAATTGTTTATGGTTCATTGAACAAGCATGGGAAACAGTGTTTAAACCATTTACAATGAAGATCTGTGAAGTTATTTATATTTTTATTAATTATCTTTGAAAGACGAGGTCCTGAAAAGGGGCCGTTTCTTTTTTTTGCTGAGTTCAGTTGTCATATCTATGTGTGTGTTTTGTGTTGTCTAAAAATATAAAATAAATAATTAAATAAGTGAAAATGACAAACTTGCGACACGCATCTGATTATTCATTATGAATAGGATTTATTTGATGTAGTTTGTTTACGTGCTTTATTGTAACCACAATCTCACAAATGATTGAACACACACATTAGCAGATTAACTTATTTATTAAAGACTCAAAGAATGTTGGTACTTATTTATTTTGATCCAAAGCCTCAAATGAGTGAGTCACTCAGCTTTATGCTGACATGTATGGCTTTATGCTGCGAAATAGCCTACAAAATATGCCAAGCCTAAATTAATATATTAAATTGCCTAAATACACTAGTACATTTTCATAAATTCATGAAGTAGCTCAGGTCTTGAAAATATGGGCCACTATTTTCCCCTCCCTATCCTCGCTGGACTCTCATTCAGTTTCTTCTTCACATCAGCAAAGAAGGACTCTGTTTCAGAAACTCACTTTATATAGAGGAGCTATCACTCTTTAACACTGTGTAAATAACAAACTGGCTTTATTTACGAATTATTTCTGTTTTTAGAGGGAGAGAAATCAAAATCCCACTGTGCCTATTTTTAGAAAATTGTCAGTCTACATGTCAAGTGTAAATGCGCAATTGTATTTACCCATGTTCTCTCTCTCAACTCCAGAACCACCCGCCAGGTCATTTATTGTAGTTGCCTGATACAGGACTCTAGTGCCAGAGAAGAGAGACTCTGACTTAAATATTCACACCTCCATTAATTTACAAAAGACAGTCAATTTGTGCCACAGTTCAGACTGCCGATAGATCAGCATTCTAACTCCCCCTTGTGATAGTGTGGTGCAATGATGCAATTTACCACAATCTGCCACAAATGGTCATAGGCTCTAAACTTTTGAGGAACCACTGTATATACCTCTCTTCCTTCACTTCTTTCTCACTCTTCCTCTCTTTCTCTTCGTCTCTGTTTCCCTCTATCCCCCTGTCTCTCTTTCTCTCTAAAGGTTTATTTTCTTTGTCTTCCAGAGAGCTCACTGCGCCATCTGTGCAGACCGTATCTGGGGTCTGGGGAGACAGGGTTACAAATGCATCAACTGCAAACTGCTGGTCCACAAGAAGTGTCACAAACTGGTCACCGTGGAGTGTGGCCGACAGATGATACAGGTGAGGAACAGGGAGCGGTCAGTGCCCTCTCTTGTACTTAGTGCCCAGAGTTTTACCTTGGTCTTTTCACGTGACCTGTCCCGGAAAACTCTGGGCCCTACACATATTGTATTTTCATTAAGAAAGGACTGAGACACAGTATTTCTCAACGTGTCCTCTTACACTCCATCTCGCTCTCTTTCTAGGAGCCTATCATGGGGCCTGATAGAGGGGCCTCCATCACTCCATTAGACCAATCAGAACAGCCAGGTAACACACACACACACACACACACTTTTTAAGGAAAACTAGCCCTGGTGGGTTAAGATTGTTTATGAGGATCTATCAGACATTTTGATAAAATGAATTGTTTCTTTTAGACCGTGTCCCTAGACCTGAGTCACTAAGCTGGATCTAGTAGTACTAAGACAGCCTTAAGTCCTGTCAGGTGCTCTACTGGTGGCTGACTGAATTAGAAAGTTTAACGGAGAAGTTTACCAAAAAACGCAGAAACTCCCAATTGATTCCATACATTGAAACTAGTTCAGTGGAGTTTGCCATCTCCCTCTCTCTCCCTGTACTAAAACGGCTGCAAAAACAGATCACGTGACGTTGCTAGAAATTTCACTGTTTTCACTGTAAATATGTAAATACTACTGCAGCCAACTTTGCATAGCTGCATGGGGACAGAAAGGATATTTAAAGATACAGCTCTTGCTACTGTATTTCCATGGACTGGATCTGGCGCAGTGCCAAAATACAAAGGCTCGTTTAAGAAAAGACAGCCGCAAAACCAGCATGCGGCGGTATGTAACCTAGCCAGATTCTTGACATTCGAGGTGTTCTTATGTTAGTACCATTGCACCATATCATGTAGACATATAGGCCTAGGTGCTCTACAGATTAGCACAGCGGTTCCCAAACTAGGGGACGAGACCCCATGTGGGGTTGCCTGATATGAAAATGGGGTTGCGGGAGAATTTCAAAAATCCTGAGGAGGAAAAAAAGAGACAAAAAAATGTAGATGATATCGTCTTTGTATATCTCAAAATCATTAATGTGCTTAACCTTAGAAATCAAAATGAAAATTATTCAAATCTAAAAGATAAAATTCAACCACAGTGCACTTAGATCATGGGAAAATTTTGGTGAATGGCTAGGCCCGCTACAATAAGAAACAACACACTTGCAGAGACTTTGATCATTATTACCGGCTGCAATTGATATGGTGAAAATAATGTGTAGGAAAGCAGGCGCACAAACTCGCATCAATACCTTTGTCAAACAACACTGTTAAACAAATCATTCTTGCTATTGCTAGCAAACAAGCGGAAACTCTGACTGAATGACTTAAACTCCTCAGCTTATGCTCTCTAAATGGACTTTAGTTGTGAGGGCATAGATGCCCATGCATTGAATTTTGTTTACTATACATGTCGGGGGGATGCTATTCACGAAGATATTTGTAGTTGTTGATATTTAGTTGTTTACTTTGTATAATTAATGTCTTAACTTCTCTGCTGAAAAAAACCAATCTGTGAATAAGGGAATAACGTGCAGTTTCTACGTAGCAGGGATTCCTCAGAGCACATGCACAGTTGTTACCCATCTCCGTTGCTGTGGCAGTTGGCTACATAAAATAATCAAAATGTTTTTGGTGTAAAAGTACACATTTCCTGACTCAAAACCGATAGTACTTTTGACAGAAATAGCTAATTTGGCCGTACGCTGTCAATAAAACAACAAATGTGTCCACATTTTGCGGATTTGTGAATCATGAATTCACTGGCAACAGAGCAGAAAAGGCCTGCACCGTCACGAGCCACGTGACCCATTTTTGCATCTGTTTCAGTACAGCACTACAGAGGGGGAGAGGCCAACCTCCACTGTAGTAGCGTCAACGTATGGAATCACTTGGGAGTTTCTGGAATTTGGGTGAACTTCTCCTTTACCATTCATACTATTAACCATTCTGTATCCCCCTCTCAGACCTGCCAACCTGCACGCATTTTGCGTACCATGCACGCAATTTGAGGTCGAAGTACGAAATACGCAAAAATAGGCTTCTAGTTGGAGGGCTGCATGAGACCTGCAAGTCCCAACAGAGATCATTGCGGTCCAGATTATTTGGAAACAGTAGTCTTTCTGCCTTGTATGTGTTAGACCTACCTCTTGTATTAAAAGCACATCTTTGTCGCAGTATTCGCACACTTTGCTGCTTCAAGTGAAGTAGCCTAACTCTCCTAGTTGGGTGTGCGAGATCAAGTGCGCCTAGTATATGTGTGGTGTCAGTGAAGTAGAGTAGGCTGTCTATGCATGGACAGAGAATCACGTGGAAGTTATCTTTCCAAATAAATTAAATATGATTAGACTATAGTGGCGCAGCGGTCTAAGGAACTGCATCGCAGTGCCAGAGGCGTTACTAAAGACCCGGGTACAATCCTGGGCTGTATCACAACCGGCTATGATCGGGAGTCCCATAGGGCGGAGCACAATTGGCCCAGTGTCGTTCGGGTTAGGGAAGGGTTTGAACGGGCGTCTTTACTTGGATCATCGTGCTCTAGCGACTCCTTGTGGCTGGCTGGGCACCTGCAGGCTGACTTCGGTCGTCAGGTGAACAGTGCTTCCGCCGACACAATGGTGCGGTTGGCTTCCGGGTAAAGCGGGCAAGTGTTAAAAAGCGCGTTTTGGTGGGTCATGTTTCGGAGGACGCAGCACTCAGCCTTCGCCTCCCGAGCCCGTTGGGGAGTTGCAGCGATGAGACAAGTTCGAAATTGGGGAGAAAAAGCCCAGCGGGTGTGGGCGGTTGGCGTATGAAAAGCTGCGTGTGCAGGCGGGAGCAGTTTGAGTAAATCAGTCCCACACAGATCTCTACTTCTAGTTCAAAGCACATTGTGGTTTTTGACTCAACCGTCTGATGTTGGAGCTGAACCAATCAGAAGAATTGGGCGCGGAGATAAAATCTGTAGCGCTCCGGCACACTCCCCCAGTAGTCGCAGTACTATTTTCCTCCCTCGAACTGGATGGCAGCTTTCCACTTCGTCCGTTGATACCAGTGATGTTTGAGGAAGAAGGGTAGGGAATATGAACAATGAACTGTTTGCGAAATACATTTTCCAAAATGGTATGTGTTAGTCAAGTGTACAAGCAGTACTAGATATTTTTTTCTTACCCATCTACACATAATAATACCCCATAATGACAAAATGAAAACGTGTTTTTAGACAATTTAACAAATGTATTAAAAATGAAATACAGATATCTCATTTACGTAAGTATTCACACCCCTGAGTTAATACATGTTCAAATCACCTTTAGCAGCTATTACAGCTGTGAGTTTCTGGGTACATCTAAGAGCTTTGCACACCTGGATTGTACAATAGTTGCACCTTCTTAAAAAAATGATTTAAGCCCTGTCAAATTGGTTGTTGAACATTGCTAGACAGCTAAGTCTTGCCATAGATTTTCAAGCCAATTGAAGTTAAAACTGTAACTAGGCCACTCAGGAACATTCAAAGCCGTCTTGGTAAGCAACTCCAGTGAATATTTGGCTTTGTGTTTTAGGTTATTGGCCTACTGAAAGGTGAATTTGACTGAAGTAGGTTTTCCTCTAGGATTTTGCCTGTGCTTAGCTCTATTCCATTTATTTTTATTAAAAAAACAACTCCCTAGTCCTTGCCGATGATGAGCATACCCGTAACATAATGCAGCCACCACGATGCTTGAAAATATGGAGTGGTACTCCGTGATATGTTGGATTTGCCCAAACATAACGTTTTGTATTCAGGTAAAAAGAAATTGTGTGCATGTTTTGGAATATTTTTACTCTGTACAGGCTTCATTCTTTTCACTCTCATTTAAGTTAGTATGGTGGAGTAACTACAATGTTGATCGATCCTCAGTTTTCTCATATCACAGCCATTAAACTCTGTAAATGTTTTAAAGTCACCATTGGCCTCATGGTGAAATCCCTGAGCGGTTTTCTTCCTCCCCGGCAACTGAGTTAGGAAGGATATCTGTATCTTTTGGTGTGACTGGGTATATTGATACACCATCCAAAGTGCAATTAATAACTTCACCATGCTCAATGGGATATTCAATGTGCTTTTTCTACCCATCTACCAATAGGTACCCTTTGCGAGGCATTGGAAAACCCGCCTGTTCTTTGTGGTTGAATCTGTGTTTGAAATTCACTGCTTGACTGAGGGACCTTCAAAAATCATGTTAAACACTATTGCATACAGAGTGAGTCCATGCAACTTAAAAAATGTTAAGCACATTTTTACTTATTTAGGCTTTCCTTAACCTCTATGGGCTATGTGGGACGCAAGCGTCCCACCCCTGGTACACCCTATCAACAACAACAGGTGAAATATCAAGAGCGCCAAATTTGAAAACAATTAAATGTCAAAATTCAAATTTCTCAAACATACAACTATCTTACACCCTTTGAAAGATAAACATCTCCTTAATCTAACCACGTTGTCCGATTTCAAAAAGGCTTTACGGCGAAAGCATAAAGTTAGATTATGTTAGGAGAGTACATTGAAAATAGCTGTGTGTAATGTTTTGTCAATGCAAAGACACGCGTCACCAAAAGCAGAAAACCAGCTAAAATGATGCACTAACCTTTGACAATCTCCATCAGATGACACTCCTAGGACATTATGTTAGACAATACATGCATTTTTAGTTCTATCAAGTTCATATTTATATCCAAAAACAGCGTTTTACTATGGCATTGAGAAAATCTTTTTCCTCCAATACCGCCAGTCAAATCAGCACAACAAATTTAAATAATTACTATTCGAAAACATTGGTAAAATATTATATTGTCATTCAAAGAATTATAGATTTACATCTCTTGAACGCAACCGGATTGCCACATTTAAAAATAACCTTACTGGGAAATCACACTTTGCAATAATCCGAGCACTGCGCCCAGAAAAATACGCTTTGCGATACAGACTAACCGCCATGTTGGAGAGATCTAAAATCGAAAATGTAAATAATGTAAATAATCCATTACCTTTGATTCTCTTCATCAGATGTCACTTCCAGGAATCCCAGGTCCATAACGAATGTAGTTTTGTTCGAAAAAGCTCATAATTTATGTCCAAAAAGCTCCGTGTTGTTAGCACATGATCTAAGCCCGCCGGACTTCTCTTCATGAAAGAGGGGAGAAAAAATATTTACGTTCGTTCAAACATGTCAAACGTTGTATAGCATAAATCATTAGTGCCTTTTTCAACCAGAACATGAATAATATTCAAGGCGGACGATTGCATTCTCTTTTAAAACGTATTGGAACGAGAGTACCCAACATGAATTCGCGCGCCAGAGTCTTGTCGGCCACCACCGTTCCAAGGCTCTTGTTCATGCAGTTCTCACAGTAGAAGACTCAAACAACTTTGTAAAGACTGGTGACATCTAGTGGAAGCCATAGGAAGTGCTCAACGATTAATAAGTCCCTGTGTGTTTCAATGGCATAGGCTTAAAGGTAATTCAACACATCAGGTATCCACTTCCTGTCAGAATTTGTCTCAGGGTTTTGACTGCCATATGAGTTCTGTTATACTTACAGACACCATTCAAACAGTTTTAGAAAATTCTGAGTGTTTTCTATCCAAACCTGAACAATAATATGCATATTCTAGCTTCTGAGTTGGTGTAGGAGGCAGTTAAAAATGGGCACATTATTTTTTTCTAAATTCTCAATACTGCCCCCTATCCCCAACAGGTTTTAACAAAGGGGTTTTGACTCAAGACATTTCAGCTTTACATTTTTTATTCATAAATTTTTTTTAAATGTAAAAACATAATTCCACTGACATTATGGGGTGTGTGTGTGTGTGTGTGTGTGTGTGTGTGTGTGTGTGTAGGCCAGTGATGACAAATATCAATTGAATCCATTTAAATCTCAGGCTGTAACACAACAAAATGTGTAAAAAGTCAAGGGATGTGAATACTTTCAGAAGCTACTGTAGCTACAGCGTTTAGTCAACTAAGCAAGAACACTTTCTAGCCCACACTTGCTTTGATCTCCGCAACGGTAGTAAGCACGAGCACATTGGCCAACAAGGAAACGTGCGGTGTTGCTGTAGTTCAGTGCGTGTTGCTGCGTGGATGGATACAGACATGGCAGAGAAAGCTGTTCCGCGAATACCGTCCTTCACAGAAAGTTATGTTGGACTGTTAAAGATTAGTAGGCCTATGTTATTGATATAGCTGTGTCAACAGTAGGCTGCTAATAATGTGATCATAGTCAGTTCACCAATGACAAGGCATGTTGAATGAATGGTAGCCAATTACCAAGTACCCTTAAGTCTATAGCCTACCATTCTTGCTGAGGCAGTCTTCTGCCAACATCATAAGCTTAAAAAGGTGCGGTGTGGGTGTCACACGCACCGTCGTGGAGTCTGCGGGGCTTGGGGTGCCGCTGCTGTGCTACCAATAACAATTCTTCAATGTTGGCAGGTCTGCCCTCTAGTGTCTGGGAGGATATGTGACTGCTCCTGCTTTCTTTCTCCCCTATCTGTCACTCTCTCTCTGTCACTCTTGCTCCCTCTCTCAGGTCCTCAGAACAAAGATTCTAGTGAGAGTCTAAACTACAATGGAGAAGAGAAAGAGGTGAGGAAGATGGACTGCGATTGTGTGTGAGTGAGAGATGTGTGTTTGTTGCCAAAGTTGTTGTAAGGGAGAGTGTCTCACGTCAGTTTCTGTCTCTCCCTCTTTGTCTGCCTGTCCGTCTATCTCATACCTATTTCTGTCCATCCCTCCGTCCTGTAGGCGCGCAGCAGCAGAGACACAGGGAAGTCAGCGTCTAGTCTGGGTCTGGTGGACTTTGACCTGCTGAGGGTGATTGGGCGGGGCAGTTATGCTAAGGTCCTGCTGGTCCGACTCAAGAAGACTGAGAGGATCTACGCCATGAAGGTCGTCAAGAAGGAGTTGGTCAACGACGATGAGGTAAACACACACAGACGGAGTGACACATGCGCGCGAACACACACTCTCTCTGAAGAAACACACACACTTGGTCTGACACATTGACAGGCGCTACCTGATCAATCATCTGTGCCATCCCTCCTCTCTGTCTGAGAGGCTGCTCTGTCCTGACCTATTGTTACCTGTCTGTCAATAGAGATCTGTCAACACCACTCACTCACTCTTGTCACATCCACTCTTTCACTCTGTCTGTCCTCTTCAGATGGCTACCTGGTTATGTCTGCTTATTTAGCTTTTCTAAGTGTTTGATATGATATTAAGTCTACTGGATTTCCAAATGCATCCTGGGTGTGTTGTAGGACATTGACTGGGTCCAGACAGAGAAGCACGTGTTTGAGCAGGCATCCAACCACCCCTTCCTAGTGGGGCTACACTCCTGTTTCCAGACTGAGAGCAGACTGTTCTTTGTCATAGAGTATGTGAACGGAGGAGACCTGATGTTCCACATGCAGAGACAGAGGAAGCTACCTGAGGAACACGCCAGGTTTGAACAATGATGTCATAGCTACACTTAGGTTCACTAGGGTACGCAACAGAACTTTTTGCAATTGAAAATCCTGGTAGTCCCTTCTTGTTTTAGTGCATTTTCTTCTGTTTGGGGTCTAACGAACGCGACCCTTAAATTCAACTAATGAAGAGCTTGGTGATTAGTTGTGTAGCTCTTAGACAGTGATGTATCTGTGTGTGTGAGTCCGACCGGTTCTTTTCCATCTCTCTCTCTGTCAGGTTTTACTCAGCAGAAATCAGCTTGGCGTTGAACTACCTCCATGAGAGAGGCATCATCTACAGAGACCTCAAACTGGACAACGTGCTGCTGGAGTCTGAGGGACACATCAAACTCACTGACTATGGCATGTGCAAGGTGGGTGTTGGGGGGGGGGGGGTCCGTCTGTGCGCGTGCTTATACCTGTGTGTTTCTGTCTGTGTATCTTTGTCTATCTTTTTTTTGTGTTTGGGTGTGTGCGCGTGTTAATGCCATGTACGCTCTGAGGTGTTTGTGTGTGTTAATGCCTCTACGCTATGAGATGTGTGTGCTGACTGCTGTGCTCCCTGTGCTCTGTAGGAGGGCTTGAGACCAGGAGACACCACCAGTACATTCTGTGGAACCCCCAACTACATCGCCCCCGAGATACTAAGAGGAGAGGACTATGGTAAGACTGTCTGCTACAAATAAGGCACATTTGCTTCAGAAGCAGAAGACGATTTATATTATAGATATCCATGCTCGTCCTTGTTTGCACACTACGAGAATGTTCTCTTATGTGTATTTATATTGAAATGTAAGGCAAAGGCATTTGAATGACTTTCTGTCGATTGTGTGGGTTCAGGTTTCAGTGTGGACTGGTGGGCTCTGGGGGTGCTGATGTTTGAGATGATGGCTGGACGTTCGCCCTTCGACATCGTAGGGAGCTCCGACAACCCAGACCAGAACACTGAAGACTACCTCTTCCAAGGTAACACATACACAATACTTCAAACTACCTCTTCCAAAGTATTTTTGATTTTTATTTAACCTTTAAACTAGGCAAGTCGGTTAAGAACAAATTCTTACTTGCAATGACCGCCTACCAAAAGGCAAACTGCCTCCTGCGGGGATGGGGGCTGGGATTAAAAATAAATTAAATAAAAATATAGGACAAAACACATCACGACAAGAGACAACACAACACTACATAAAGAGAGACCTAAGACTACAACATAGCAAGACAGCAACACATGACAACACAGCATGGTAGCAACACAACATGACCACAACATGGCAGCAGCACAACATGGTAGCAGCACAAAACGTGGTACAAACATTATTGGGCCCAGACAACAGCACAAAGGGCAAGAAGGTAGAGACAACAATACATCACACAAAGCTGCCACAACAGTCAGTGAGAGTGTCCATGATTGAGTCTTTGAATGAAGAGATGGAGATAACTGTCCAGTTTGAGTGTTTGTTGCAGCTCGTTCCAGTCGTTAGCTGTAGCGAACTGAAAAGACGAGCTGGGGTGAAAGACGAGCGATTACGATAGAGGAAACCAGGTCTAGATTTAACCTTAGCCTGTAGCTTTGATATGTGCCGAGAGGACAGTGCACCGTCTAGCCGTACTCCCAAGTACTTGTATGAGGTAAGCTCTAAACCCTCAGAGGTAGTAATAACACCTGTGGGGAGAGGGGCATGAGAAAGATGAAAGTAACACTTACACACATCTCTATATAACAGCTGACCTACTGGATGGCTAGGTCCTATTCTCTAGTACCCTACTCTCCAACGAGCTTGCACTTGTTCACTTCCTGGGAGTGCTCTAGGATAATGTGTGTGTAAATATTACTTTGTTTCCTTGTTAGTTAGGTCCTAACTAAGTAACGGTTTCAATAAATAACAGTCTAATATCCTCTGTCTCCTCTCTGTAGTAATATTGGAAAAACAGATCAGGATTCCTCGGTCGTTGTCAGTCAAAGCTGCCAGCGTTCTCAAGGGCTTCCTCAACAAGGTAACTACCAGACACACACACACACACACACACACACACACACACACACACACACACACACACACACACACACACACACACACACACACACACACACACACACACACACACACACACACACACACAAAGTTCAATCCTAACAGTCATGTCACATTGCCCTCTGACCATGATGTAATGAACCTTTATTCTCCTTTTTTCCCCTGCCTCTCTCCATCCTCCTTCCCTCTCTCTTATTATCAATGCTCTTGAGATCATTCTCTCCCTCTGTCCATCCCTCTCTCCTCGTCTGTCTCATATCTATGCTCTTGAACTCATTGTTTATCTATCCCCCTCTCTCTCCCCTCTCTCTCCCTCCTTCCCTGTCTCTCTTTTCCCAGGAACCTAAGGAGCGGTTAGGCTGTCATCCCCAGACGGGCTTTGCTGACATCATGGGTCATCCCTTCTTCCGAAACGTAGACTGGGACCTTGTGAGTCATTATCTTCTATCTCTCTTCCCCTCTCGCTGCCCTCTCTTCTATCTCTCTCTTTAATGCAACTCTGTCTCTATCTGTCCTACTGTATCTAGTGTTTAGGTGAGAGAGAGCATCATGACCAATATATAGAGATCATTGTTTTCAAACTAAGCAGCAGAAGCAGAATTCTCAACAATGAAAATGTACTTAAACGCGAATGACGGACCGTGAGAAATCAACTCTCATATTGTCTTTCCACATAGTTTCAAAGAAAACAGCAAAAAGATAGTCAACAAGTGAAGGTCAATCACAGCGGGTCACGGTGATTCTCTCCTCCAGACAGTATGTCATAGTTGAGGGTCATCACCTTAGACAAGCCCAGAAAGTATTTTTTTCCCACCAGGCAGCCAGAAGGGCCAATTTGATTTAACCATGGCTGTATTGGTTCTCTAAGGGCAGGTTTTCCAGACCCAGATTAAGCCTATTCCTGGACTATAAAAGTAAGCACTAAGTGGCCAGTGGCACAGTGATTCTGTTGTAATTAGAGGGTCACCACCAGAGAATTAAGAGCATTTGGCTAACCTCAATGTTCAAATTCAGAAATGTGTTATTGTCCTAATGCTGGGCAAATTTCAAAGGAATTGACTCCAACCTGACACAGACAGACAGGCTGGCCTCCAGACAGGCATCCAGGCCAGCTCAGGAGCAGCCTGACCTCTTTTCCCAGTAGGGTCTACCCTGTCTGCTGACTGGCTGTCTGAGCTGGCTCCCCCTCCACTCAGTCTCACCTCACACGTAACCTGTAGCCTTGCCCTGCACTCCTCTACTTCCAGGGGGTGGTCGTGCTGGGTTAACACCCTGCAGGCTGCCTGTCTGTCTGTTTGGGTTCTGACTTAACAATGAAGTTTCCGCTGATCCACATGCTGCCTCACAGCTTCAGAGGAGAGAGAGAGCGAGATTGACTTTTGGTGCAATTATTTGTTAGCCACGTGAATATTTTTTTCTGTGGTTTAAAATGGTTCTAAACTATTTTCAGGGGAATTTGTAGTTAATTCTTTGTAAATAAGGCTCATTTGGTTGTAACATGGTGCTTGCTGGACTATGTTGACTGTAAGTCGCTTCATATACATTATTTTAAACAAGATTATCCAGCCGTGTAGTGCATTCGGAAAGTAATCAGACCCTTGACTTATTCTAAAATGAATTGTTTTTTTGGTTTTTCATCGATCTACACACTATACCCCACATTGACAAAGCAAAAACAGGTTTTTAGAAATGTTTGCAAATGTATAAAAAAATGTAAAAACTGAAATATAACATTTAAATAAGAATCCAGACCCTTTACTCAGTACTTTGTTGAAGCACCTTTGGCAGCGATTACAGCCTTGAGTCTTCTTGGGTATGACGCTACAAGCTTGGCAGACCTGTATTTGGGGAATTTCTCCCATTCTCAGCAGATGCTCTCAAGCTCTGTCAGGTTGGATGGGTAGTGTCGCTACACAGCTATTTTCAGGTCTCTCCAGAGATATTAGATCGGGATTCACGTCCGGGCCACTCAAGAACATTGACACTGGTCCCAAAGCGTTGTCTTGGCTGTGTACTCAGGGTCGTTGTCCTGTTGGAAGGCGAACCTTCACCCCAGTCTGAGGTCCTGAGAGCTCTGGGGCAGGTTTTCATCAAGGATTTCTCTGTACTTTGCTCCGTTCATCTTTCCCTCAATCCTGACTAGTCTCCCAGTCCCTACCACTGAAAAACATCCCCACAGCATGATGCTGCCTCTACCATGCTTCACTGTAGGGATGGTGCCAGGTTTCCTCCAGATGTGACACTTGGCATTCAGGCCAAATAGTTAATTCTTGGTTTCATCAGAACAGAGAATCTTGTTTCTCATGGTCTGAGTGTCTTTAGGTGCCTTTTGGCAAACTCCAAGCGGGCTGTCATGCGCCTTTTACTATAAAGGCCTGATTGGTGGAGTGTTGCTGAGATGATTGTCCTTCTGGAAGGTTCTCCCATCTACACAGGAACTCTGGAGCTCTGTCAGAATGACCTTCGGGTTCTTGGTCACCTCCCTGACCAAGGCCCTTCTCCCCCAATTGCTCAGTTTGGCCAGGTGGCCGGCCAGCTCTAGGAAGAGTCTTGGTGGTTCCAATCTTCTATTTAAAAAGGCCAATCAAGTTGTAGAAACATCTCAAGGATGATCAATGGAAACAGGATGCACGTGAGCTCAATTTTGAGTCTCATAGCAAATAGTCTGAATCCTTTTTTAAATGTATATTTTTAATACCTTTGCAAAAATCTCTAAACCTGTTTTCGCTTTGTCATTATGGGGTATTGTGTTGAGATTATTTAATCCATTTAGAATAAGGCTGTAATGTAACAAAATGTGGAAAAAGTCTGAATACTTTCCGAATGTACTGTGTGTGGATGTCTCTTGGACCTCAATGCTGTGTGTGTGTCCTCTGACCTCGTTGCATTGTTGTTTCAGATGGAGCAGAAGCAGGTGGTTCCTCCATTCAAACCCAACATCTCAGGAGAGTTTGGACTAGACAACTTTGACGCCCAATTCACCAACGAGCCTATCCAGCTCACGCCTGATGATGAGTGAGTATCTGTCTGTCTCTGGATGCATCCCAAATGTACCTTTTTATTTAACTAGGCAAATCAGTTAAGAACAATGGCACCATATATAATGAACTGTACTGAACATAAAATGGAAACGCATGTAAAGTGTTGGTTTCATGAGCTGAAATAAAAGATCCTAGACATTTTTAGAATTTTGTGGCCAAATTTGTTTACTTCACTGTTGGTTAACATTTTTCCTTTGCCAAGATAATCCATCCACCTGACAGGTGTGGCATAGCAAGAAGCTGATTAAACAGCATGATCATTACACAGGTGCACCTTGTGCTGGGGACAATAAAAGGCCACTCTAAAATGTGCGGTTTTGTCACACAACACAATGCCACAGGGAGCTTGCAATTGGCAACCAGAGCTGTTGCCAGATAATTGAATGTTCATTTCTCTACCATAAGCCGCCTCAATGTCGTTTTAGAGAATTTGGCAGGACGTCCAACCGGCCTCACAACCACAGACCACGTGTAACCACGCCAGCCCAGGAACTCCACATCCAGCTTCAACACCTGCAGGGTCGTCTGAGACCAGCCACCCGGACAGCTGATGAAACTGTGGGTTTGCACAACCGAAGAATTTCTGCACTAACTGTCAGAAACCATCTCAGGGAAGCTCATCTGCATGCTCGACGGCCTCACCAGGGTCTTGACCTGACTGTAGTTTGGCATTGTAACCGACTTCAGTGGGCAAATGCTCACCTTCGAGGGCCACTGGCATGCAGGAGAAGTGTGCTCTTCACATATGAATCCATGAATCCCGGTTCAACTGTACCGGGCAGATGGCAGACATCGTGTATGTTGTTGTGTGGGCAAGCGGTTTGCTGATGTCAACGTTGTGAATGTAGTGCCCCATGGTGGCGGTGGGGTTATGTTATGGGCAGGTATAAGCGACAGACAATGAACATTTTAGAGATGACAATTTGAATGCACAGATACTGTGACGAGATCCTGAGGCCCATTATCATGCCATTCATTCGCCGCCATCACCTCATGTTTCAGCATGATAATGCACGGACCCATGTCGCAAGGATCTGTACACAATTCCTGGAAGCTGAAAATGTCCCAGTTCTTCTATGGCCTGCATACTCACCAGACATGTCACCCATTGAGCATTTTTGGGATACTCTGGATCGACCTGTACGACACTGATCCAGTTCCCGCCGATATCCGGCAACTTCGCACAGCCATTAAAGAGGAGTGGGACAACATTCCACAGGCCACAATCAACAGCCTGCATGAGGCGACCGATTATGATTTTTCAACGCCGATGCCGGTTATTGGAGGACCAAAAAAAGCCATAACCGATTAATTGGCCAATTTTTTAAATTTTTATTTGTAATAATGACAATTACAACAATACTGAATTAACACTTATTTTAACTTGGCATTAATGTTTATGGTTAGGTACATTGGTGCAACGCCAGTGCTTTTTTTGCAAATGCACTTGTTAAATCACCCGTTTGTCGAAGTAGGCTGTGATTCAATGAGAAATTAACAGGCACCGCATCGATTATATGCAACGCAGGACACGCCAGATAAACTAGTAATATCATCAACCATGTGTAGTTAACTAGTGATTATGTTTAGATTGATTGTTTTTTATAAGATAAGTTTAATGCTAGCTAGCAACTTACCTTGGCTTCTTGCTGCCCTCGTGTAACAGGTAGTCAGCCTGCCATGCAGGCTCCTCGTGGAGTGTATTGTAAGGCAGGTGGTTAGAGCGTTGGACTAGTAACCGGAAGGTTGCAAAAACAAACCCCGAGCTGACAAGGTAAAAATATGTCGTTCTGCCCCTGAACAAGGGAATCAGTTAACCCACCGTTCCTAGGCCATCATTGAAAATAAGAATGTGTTCCTAACTGACTTGCCTAGTTAAATAAAAAAAAATATATATTTTTTTTTAATCGGTGTCCAAAAATACCGATTTGTTATGAACTTGAAATCGGCCCTAATTAACATTCCAATTAATCGGTCGACCTCTAGTCACACCACATACTAACTGGTTTTCTGATCCACGCCCCTAACTTTTTTGGGGGGGGTGTGTGTGTGTGTGTGTGTGTGTGTGTGTGTGTGTGTGTGTGTGTATTCCCAGTCATGTGAAATCCATAGATTAGGGACTAATGAGTTTGTCAATTGACAGATTTCCTGATGTGAACTTTTAACTCAGTTAAATCTTTGAAATTGTTGCGTTTTATATTTTTGTTCAGTGTAATTTTAACCAGGGCCCATACAGTCTGTCGTTCTGTCCGTCCGTCATTCTTCATGGATCATTTAAATCAATGCTTTATGATGGCTGTTCAGTTTACTAGATTAGTTAGTGGTGGTATGAGAAACGATTTACTTACTGATCAATATCGTCATGTGTCTCCCCTATAACTGTTTGTTTCCTGTCTGTTTTGCAGTGATGCAGTGAAGAAGATCGACCAGTCGGAGTTTGAAGGGTTTGAGTACATCAACCCTCTCCTGATGTCAGCTGAGGAGTGTGTGTGAGGACGCTGCACGCCGCGTCTTCTTGACGACGATGTTGCTAGTTAACTCTGCATGGTTACCAGACAACCCAGCGACGACGTCACCATCGAGCACCCTGCTGTTGGAGAGAGCCATCGGGACTCTCAGACATGAGATGCTAACTTGCCAAACCAATCTCCCATAGTGTGGACGCGTCCCATTTGGCACCCTATACCATACGTTGTGCATTAGAGAATAGGAGGCCATTTTGGACGGAAGCCACTCTGCCATTTATAACCACTAGTCCTTAAAATCTACCTTCTCTCTTTTAATTATTTTTGGATCATGAATCAAATCCACACTGATTTCCTCGTTGGTCATCAGGGAGCCTGTTCTCAGTAACCAATGAGGCTTGTAGGTGGTTGGGTACCTAGTTTACGTGACACAAAGGGGCGGGGTAAAGAGGGACAGACAGTCCACAGAGAATGAACTAACCCTCTTATTCTCTACTTGGTGGTGTTTGATGGATATTTTATTTGTACATATTAAAAATCATTGAGGATGGATATATGTTTAGACCAGTGCTTCCCAACCAGACCTTTTAGCTTTAAGACAGATTATCAGGGGGACATGGTTGAAAACAATTTAATGATTTACATCCACTACATGTATTATTAGCTTTGTTGCAGCACCATGTTTGTAGAGGAAGGAAGAACAAGACAACACTAGCCTTTTTTAAAAAACAAAACACTAATCTATATATTTTTGTCATTTTATTTAATGAAAAAGCTGTTCTCTATGTATGATGGCCATTGTCCTAAAGTGTTACGTTGTCTTCAAGCCTGGTGTCCTGTCAGAACCACATAGGTTGGCCCACTATTGTTTACAGTAGTTGTCATGGCAACCTCCAGTACAGAGACGGTTACAGGATGTAGTGACTGACTGGAACCTCAGCAGCCAACCAACACTAACATAGATACTGACAATGGGCAAATCTCAAATGGCACCCTATGTCTCAGGTGCACTACAAATGTATTCTACGCTACGAAAAGTGCACTATTAAGGGAATAGGGTGCCATTTTGGATGCAACCAAACTGTGAATAGAACAATTGACTGTGTGGAGAGAGGACGGGGAGGGCTGGAGCACTAGTTAAGTCTAGGGACGCCTGTGGGCCCTGGTCAAAAGTAGCGCACTATATAAGGAATAGGGTGCCATTTGGGACAGGCCCTATTAGTCTATGCAGATATAGACCATCCATGCAATCTATTGTTCACACAGGACCAACAAATATTTTCTAGAAAAGCGAAGATGTTAATGATGTCTTGGTGGTATGTTGAAAAAGGTACAGTATATATACAGTAGGAAGATGTGCTTTTCTAATATTAGTCATAGAAACTACGTATGACATTTTTTTTCTTTGTTCATTTGTACTATACAATGCCTTTCTGAAAGTCTTATTTCTGTTTTCACTTTTTTTCTACTGTTTTCTCCATTACATGTCAGTCTGAATCTGATTGCTACAGTATACAAAGAATGGACCATCACTGATTCTTGAACCATTTCTGACAACGTAACGATTCATTTCTTGAATTACATTTTCTTAATATCGGAGAAATTACAAACACAATCAATACAAAGCATATAAAAGTAAAATATTATATTCCCCAAATAGTTTATTTAAAAATAAATGTCCTAAATGGCATCCTATTCCCTACATTCCCTACGTACTTTTGACTGCGCTATGTAGGGAATAGGGTGCCATTTGTAACGGAGACCAATTCTTCTGTTGAGATGTCGCTGAAGAATTTAACTAAGGTTAAGAGTATAAAGTATATGACCCAAATGGCATCTATAGATCCTGGTCAAAAGTAGTGCACTACATGGAATAGTAGGGTGCAATTCGAATTACATCCGGAGTGTTTTTAGCGGGGCCATGTTGTGATTGATTTGAGGAATGAACACAATGTTTACCATACTACTTTATATTGTAGTGTCTTTTTTGCTTTGTTACTTTTTTCAAATAGAATTTGCTGTAACTAATGATTGAGCACTACATTGATTGGTAATATTGTTATTGGGTGAATCCTGTATGAAAACCCTTGGATGATGAATATGCGTGATTCCATCCAGAGGAGCCTACTGAACTGTAACAAAAATAAACATTTTATTTCCGTTCGTCTGGCTATCTTCCCGTTTGTCTGTTCTTCCGTCTGCCTGTGTTCGTCTGTTTATTTTGCCATGAACCGGAGGGGTTTATAACAAATCTGTATCAATAAGTTGGTTAGCTAATGTTGGTAAACATTAGGATGTTGTTCAGGATTCTGTTTTGTTCAGTACTTGCTGCAGCTTGTCTTCTGTGGTCATGTGACATTGCCACCCGTTTGGCTCCTACAGCCCCGGATAAGAAATCGCAACTCAAACTTTGATTTGGGAAGTCGAGCAAAACCAATTGAAATACTCTCACTGCCATGGGAGCTCCTCTTTTCCCTACCCTCGCTCTCCTCTGCTCCATCTCCTTTCCCCGCTTCACTCCCCTCCTGTCCTCTCAACTCTCATCTACCCTCCTCCTTTACCCTCTCTTTCTATCCTCTCTTTTAACAGTTTGTTATTATACAGTATCAACGGTTTCATCAACACCCCTTGTCTACCAATCTAAAAAGTCTGGTTGAAAAATACACCACATGACCAAAAGTAAGTGGACACATGCTTGTCTACCATCTCACTCCAAAATCATGGGCATTAATATGGAGTTGGTCCCCACTTTGCTGCAACAGCAGCCTCCACTCTTCTGGGAAGGCTTTCCACTAGATGTTGGGACATTGCTGCGGGGACTTGTTTCCATTCAGCCACGAGCATTAGTTAGCTCGGGCACTGATGTTGGGCGATTAGGCCTGGCTTGCAGTCGCTGTTCCAATTCATCCCAAAGGTGTTTGATGGGGTTGAGGTCAGGCCTCTGGGAGGCCAGTCAAGTTCTTCCACAACGATCTCGACTAACCATTTCTGTATGGACCTTGCTTTGTGCACGGGGGCTTTGTCATGCTGAAACAGGAAAGGGCCTTCCCCAAACTGTTGCCACAAAGTTGGAAGCACAGAATCGTCTAGAATGTCATTGTATGCTGTAGCATTAAGATTTCCCTTCACTGGAACTAGGGGTCTAGCCCGAACCATGAAAACCAGCCCCAGACCATTATTCCTCCTCCACCAAACTTTACAGTTGGCCCTATGCATTCGGCCAGGTAGCGTTCTCTTGGCATCCGCCAAACCCAGATTCATCCGTTGTACTGACAGTACTCCAGAGAACGCATTTCCACTGCTCCGGAGTCCAAAGCCGGCGAGCTTTACGCCACTCCAGCCAACGCTTGGCATTGCACATGGTGTGACCTTAGGCTTGTGTGTGGCTGCTCTGCCATGGAAACCCATTTCATGAAGCTCCTGACAAACAGTTCTTACTTTGCATCCAGAGGCAGCTTGGAACTCAGTAGTGTGTTGCAACCAAGGACAGATGATTTTTACGCGCTTCAGCACTCGGCAGTCCCGTTCTGTGAGCTTGTGTGGCCTACCACTTTGTGGCTGAGCCATTGTTGCTCCTAGACATTTCCACTTCACAATAACAGCACTTACAGTTGCCCGGGGCAGCTCTAGCAGGGCAGAAATTTTACAAACTGACTTGTTGGAAAGGTGGTATCCTATGACGGGGCCACGTTGAAAGTCACTGAGCTCTTCAGTAAGGCCACCCGTTGCTGCCAATGTTTGTCTATGGAGATTGCATGGCGGTGTGCTCGATATTATACACCTGTCAGCAACGGGTGTGGCTGAAACGGCCGAATCCACTAATTTGATGTGATGTCCACATACTTTTGTATATATAGTATATCTCTCAAACTGTGCAGGGGGTACTGCACTGTAAATTATATTTCCTCCATGAAGGACATACAGGGAGGGATACATGCCTATTCCCACAATTCTGTTCTCCCAAGAATCCATGTTTGACATTGGTCCTGTGCCCTCTTCCTCACAGGGAGGGGGGGGGCTGGTCCCCCCCCAAGCTGCGTCGCTTTGGAGGATCTGAAAAACATTATGCTTTAATTGCTTGTCTTCTATTCTCCCCAGTTCCTAGATTTCAGCAATAAAGGAATCTATCTCATACTGTTCTACTACAACCCATTTAGTAAAACTTACATTCTGTTCCCTATATAGTGCACCGGTCAAAAGTATTACACTATATAGGGAATAGGGTGCCATTTGGGATGCACTGTGCATGTATTTCAAGGTGCTGCATACTACATGCTAAACACAGTCTAGGCAACACTGTTATAACCAATAGCACTCTTAATTCTATAACTAGGTTAAATCAGTGTATGTGATTAACCTTCTTTGTTGATACATTGACAATGAGTAATTCTCGTCACATTCCCCACACCACATAGTGCTGTGAGATGCACAGCTTGGATTCAGTAATAGTGTGCTACTGCAGTAATTGTAATGATATAGTAACAGCATCTCATCTCCAGTAGAGTATTGTGTCTGTCACGTCCTGACCAGTATAAGGGTTATTTGTTATTGTAGTTTGGTCAGGACGTGGCAGAGGGTATTTGTTTTATGTGGTTCGGGGTGATGGTTTATTATTTCTGGGTTTTTGGGTACTGTTCTATGTTAGTGTATTTCTATGTTCTGTCTAGTCTTTTGTATTTCTATGTCTAGTTTATTGGGGTTGGACTCTCAATTGGAGGCAGGTGTTTTCTCGTTGCCTCTGATTGAGAGTCCTATATATGGGTATGTGTTTGGTTTAGTGTTTGTGGGAGATTGTTCCATGTATAACTTATGGCCTTACAGGACTGGTTATTCGTCGGTGTTTCATTTGGTGTACGTGTTTATTTTGGTTTTTCCTTCTTTCCCTAATAAAAGATGAGTACACATATACCCGCTGCGTTTTGGTCTCAATCCGATGACAACCGTTAGTGTCATTCAATTTACTGATACTGCATCTGAAATGGTTATTAATATTGCCATTTCAGTTTATACACCTACCAGGTGTACACTATTCTTACAGCCAAGCAAACACAGTGCAGCTCGTTTCCAGATACATATTTCTCTTCCTCTCAAAACACAAGGATGAATAACCAAATCAGTTGATATTAAACAGCATCAAGACAAGGTGAGGTCCACAGGGAGTAGGGGTTAAAGGTGAAGACATGGGGTGAATTAATTTATGATTGACTATAGAGTCTGTAGTCTATTGATTGAGTTTCTTTAGTTCATAAAGCACATGGGTATGACAGCTGGGCAGCAAATTGCAATATAATAGGTCATAGTCACATATAATTTCATTATACAAGAAGCATTACAAGAATATTGACGTCTTGATTTTGCCCATAGTAACGGTTAGTAAAATCTGGTAAATTGATAAAGCACATTGCTAGCTAATTTGTCCTGGAAGATAAAATGAACATTCGGTATTTTATCTGAAATGCATATGGTCCTTTTTTTAGCTGGATCTTTGTAGAATTTTGACCCAGAGTCGTACAGAATCGTGTGATTCTCTAAATCAAATCAAATCAAATCAAATTTATTTATATAGCCCTTCGTACATCAGCTGAAATCTCAAAGTGCTGTACAGAAACCCAGCCTAAAACCCCAAACAGCAAGCAATGCATGTGAAAGAAGCACGGTGGCTGGGAAAAACTCCCTAGGAAAAACTCCTGAGAAAGGCCAAAAACCTAGGAAGAAACCTAGAGAGGAACCAGGCTATGAGGGGTGGCCAGTCCTCTTCTGGCTGTGCCGGGTGGATATTATAACAGAACATGGTCAAGATGTTAAAATGTTCGTAAATGACCAGCATGGTCAAATAATAATAATCATAGTAATTGTCGAGGGTGCAACAAGCACGTCCGGTGAACAGGTCAGGGTTCCGTAGCCGCAGGCAGAACAGTTGAAACTGGAGCAGCAGCATGGCCAGGTGGACTGGGGACAGCAAGGAGTCATCATGCCAGGTAGTCCTAGGGCTCAGGTCCTCCGAGAGAGAGAAAGAAAGAAAGAAAGAAAGAGAGAATTAGAGAGAGCATATTTACATTCACACAGGACACCGGATAAGACAAGAGAATACTCCAGATGTAACAGACTGACCCTAGCCCCCCGACACATAAACTACTGCAGCATAAATACTGGAGGCTGAGACAGGAGGGATCAGAAGACACTGTGGCCCCATCCGATGATACCCCCGGACAGGGCCAAACAGGCAGGATATAACCCCACCCACTTTGCCAAAGCACAGCCCCCACACCACTAGAGGGATATCTACAACCACCAACTTACCGTCCGAAGACAAGGCCGAGTATAGCCCACAAAGATGTCCGCCACGGCACAACCCAAGGGGGGGGCGCCAACCCAGACAGGAAGACCACGTCAGTGGCTCAACCTACTCAAGTGACGCACCCCTCCCATGGACGGCATGGAAGAACACCAGTAAGTCAGTGACTCAGCCCCTGTAAAAGGGTTAGAGGCAGAGAATCCCAGTGGGAAGAGGGGAACCGACAAGGCAGAGACAGCAAGGGCGGTTCGTTGCTCCAGCCTTTCCGTTCACCTTCACACTCCTGGGCCAGACTATACTTAATCATAGGACCTACTGAAGAGATAAGTCTTCAGTAAAGACTTAAAGGTTGAGGCTGAGTCTGCGTCTCTCACATGGGTAGGCAGACCATTCCATAAAAATGGAGCTCTATAGGAGAAAGCCCTACCTCCAGCCGTTTGCTTAGAAATTCTAGGGACAATTAGGAGGCCTGCGACTTGTGACCGTAGCGTACGTGTAGGTATGTACTGCAGGACCAAATCGGAAAGATAGGTAGGAGCAAGCCCATGTAATGCTTTGTAGGTTAGCAGTAAAACCTTGAAATCAGCCCTTGCCTTAACAGGAAGCCAGTGTAGGGAAGCTAGCACTGGAGTAATATGATCAAATTTTTTGGTTCTAGTCAGGATTCTAGCAGCCGTATTTAGCACTAACTGAAGTTTGTTTAGTGCTTTATCCGGGTAGCCGGAAAGTAGAGCATTGCAGTAGTCGAGCCTAGAAGTAACAAAAGCATGGATAAATTTTTCTGCGTCATTTTTGGACAGAAAGTTTCTGATTTTTGCAATGTTACGTAGATGGAAAAAAGCTGTCCTTGAAGCAGTCTTGATATGTTCTTCAAAAGAGAGATCAGGGTCCAGAGTAACGCCGAGGTCCTTCACAGTTTTATTTGAGACGACTGTACAACCATCCAGATTAATTGTCAGATTCAACAGAAGATCTCTTTGTTTCTTGGGACCTAGGACAAGCATCTCTGTTTTGTCCGAGTTTAAAAGTAGAAAATTTGCAGCCATCCACTTCCTTATGTCTGAAACACAGGCTTCTAGCGAGGGCAATTTTGGGGCTTCACCATGTTTCATTGAAATGTACAGCTGTGTGTCGTCCGCATAGCAGTGAAATTTAACATTATGTTTTCGAATGACATCCCCAAGAGGTAAAATATATAGTGAAAACAATAGTGGTCCTAGAACGGAACCTTGAGGAACACCGAAATTTACAATTGATTTGTCAGAGGACGAACCATTCACAGAGACAAACTGATATCTTTCCGACAGATAAGATCTAAACCAGGCCAGAACTTGTCCATGTAGACCAATTTGGGTTTCCAATCTCTCCAAAAGAATGTGGTGATCGATGGTATCAAAAGCGGCACTAAGATCTAGGAGCATGAGGACAGATGCAGAGCCTCGGTCTGACGTCTACTCTGAGTATTAACACTAGAAAAGCTGGTCCTCTAGCGATCCAGTTCTGAGCCAATGCATCCCATCAGTCTAATAAATACATTTCACATATGCTATTTAGGGTGAATATCTGCATGAAACTGACATAGCTATAAACTCTCTGGCTTCATTCATACATTAGACCAGTCATCACAACGCTATAGCAGCCTACACAACGTAGTCCCCAAAAGAAAACATAAATTACTTGCATGACTTCTATAAATTGCATTGCTGACTATCACGTGTAGACTAGGCTACAAGTGACCTCTCCACTCAGTTACTGAAGGCAATCTCCGTCTCACATTAACAAATCTCCAAACTGGCTTTGAGGTACTGCTACTCACTGTTCACAAAATGGCTGGTACACCCTGTCCACAAACACGATCGAGAAAGTAGACATTTGCAACATTGTTCCATGGTGTTACTATAACAAAAGCAAGTGCAGGCTTGACTAGTCAGATTCGCGGGGATTTGATCAACCGCGCCGCAATCCATGGTGCTGAATCTCCACTACTGAACCTATTTGCTTGTCTGTTTGTTTATCGAAGATGTTCCTTGTGACCACAATAATCGGGTTGTCATAAAATAAAAACAGCCACAACCTTCTGAATTTCCCGTGACAGCCAGATGCAAGAGGAGAGAAAAGGGCCCAAAAAGCTGGTTGACATATTTCAGTCAAAGGTAAGCTAAAATGCAAGGGCCATTGGCCATCTGGAAATTCTGTCAAATGCCAAATAGGCTGGACCATTTTTTAGTTGGGTGGGCTGGTCGAAAGGGACACACACACCCCCAAATAATTTGAGGTAAAAATAAAACACTGTTAAGATAAAACATTGAAAATGTTTGTACTATTTCTCTGTTATACTAATCTTTAATGAGCCTTTGGCTGATCTGCGGGCAACGGTTTTCTGATAGGCTGAGCTGAGGTCACACAAACTCAATTTTAAAGTAAAACGTGGCATCAGCAAAGAGACCTGCTCAGACTCTGTTGTCAGTTACACAGCCAAGATCATGGGTTGTAAAAAACGGAAAGGGTGTCTATAAAAGGTAGAAAAAACATATTCCACATTGTTACCTCACTCAAAACGTCCAACTTTTTGGTCAAACCGTAAAGTGCATTATCCTCATGATTCCTGTAATGAAAGTGTCTGTCCTACCTCTGTGCCCTCGCTGGAGCCTGCTGCTGTGATGAGCGAGCCACTCTCCTCTCCCCACGTGTCCGAGACAAATACGTGTTCTGATCGTATAACATTTAAAAATGCAACGCTGGGAAAAACACAGCCGGGAAAAACACAGTTCCTTGTCCTTGTTGAAGAGAGAAGTGTCTCAGCTTTCTGTAGTTATCATTTTATTTCTCAACTCTCAATATTCAGCTCAATAGCAACTATTTTTTTCAACCAAGATATTTGATATGGAGCAGTGTGCGCCCTAAATGCTCACCGACCATTGCGAGGGCATAGGCCTATGCGTCTCATGTTTTTTTAGGACATTACATTTACTGTTGGATGAATACATGGCTACTAGCAGTGAGTATTATATTTAGAGTTATTGATCTAGTTAATGTGTTTAGAGTTTCCGCTTCCTCAGGTGTTAAAACCCAAATTAATTAGCCTATGACATTAGTTAGTGAACATTAAGATATACGCTGAGTGTATAAAACATTAAGAACACCTGCTCTTTCCATGACATAGACTGACCAGGTGAATCCAGGTGAAAGATATGATACCTTATTGGTGTCACTTGTTAAATCCACTTCAATCAGGGTAGATGAAGGGGGGAGACATGTTAAAGAAGGATTTTTAAACCTTGAGACAATTGAGACATGGATTGTGTATGTGTGCCATTCAGAGGGTGAACGGGCAAGACAAAAGATTTGTGCCTTTGAACGGGATATGGTAGTAGGTGCCAGGTGCACCGGTTTGTGTCAAGAACTGAAACGCTGCTGGGTTTTTCACACTCAAAAGTTTCCCGTGTGTATCAAGAATGATCCACCACCCAAAGGACATCCAGCCAACTTGACACAACTGTGGGAAGCATTGGAGTCAACATGGGCCAGCATCCCTGTGGAATGCGATCGACACCTTGTAGAGTTCATGCCCCAACAAATTGAGGCTGTTCTGAGGGAAAAAGTGAAATTATGGAGTTTTAATTAATGTCATATTTTGACATTAAACTATAGTCTAATTGTCAACCAGATTCATGACAATATCTGGATTAGGTTACACATCAAAATATCTTGAATCATGCATTCCTGCTTGGACGTGTTAGATGAAACAACATATTTCTTGAATTCCTTAGTAGTATATTAATTATACTTCTTAATAAAACACTATGAATGACTTTATTAGACGTAAAAGTGACTTTATAACTGTAAATGTTAGTGGCACAAGTCACACCAGGGGAAAATGTTAGTCTGGAGCACTGTAATAGTAATTAACACTTAGGGAGACAGACAGACAGAGAACAAGAAGAAGAACAGTGACAGCAGAGAAGATGCTGAGACAGATAGACAGCACAACAGAGGCAAACAAAATGGCTAGAGCAGATGCCCAGTTATAGTGGTGAGTTGTATCTCCAGTGGTGTTTTTACATATTGTAGTGTTTTTTAAACATGAGCTGGTTAAAAAAGAGGAGGATGAACATGTCTGGCCAGTCAAGTCACTGGTACAGAAATGATTGAGAAACACTGTACTGTCAATGTTATGTGTCAGCACTACTGCCTGTGTCTAATTATGGTGTGGAGGGTCATGGTCGTATGTGTGAGGGTGGGGTGTGTGTGTATGGCTGGGGGTGAGTTGGCGGCGCGTAGTGATGTGGACTGGTGTGGCTATAATGCCATAACCCAATTCTTGTCCCAGTCCGCTCCTGCTAAAACTAATGTAATTTTCACTACAAACGATTATGACCACTCTAAAAAGGGGAGACTCTCACAAACACAATGGTGTTCTCCGTTTTACTCTACAACCTCCACAAGTGTCACAGGACTCATCTGTGTCACACCCTGATCTGTTTCACCTGTCCTTGTGATTGTCTCCACCCCCATCCAGGTGTCGCCCATCTTCCCCATTATCCCCTGTGTATTATTACCTGTGTTCTCTGTCTGTCTGTTGCCAGTTAGTCTTGTTTGCCAAGTCAACCTGCGGTTTGTTTCTCAGCTCCTGCTTTTTCCCCCAGTCTCTCTTTTCTCGCCCTCCTGGTTTTGACGCTTGCCTGTCCTGACACTGAGCCTGCCTGCCTGACCACTCTGCCTGCCCCTGAGCCTACCTATCGACCTGTACCTTTGCCCCCCGCTGGATTTTCACCTCTGCTTACCCTGACTGCAGTCCGGTACCGTTGCCTCACCTCTGGGTTTGTGACCCCTGCCTGCCTTGACCTGTCTATTGCCTGCCCCTACTGGATCATTAAACTATTGTTTATTCGACGTGGTCTGCATCTGGGTCTTACCTTCATACCTGATAGTCTGAAGTCGGTAACGCTGATGTGGCAACTTCTGTTTGTAGCTTCCGACCCCACTATGGAAAAGAGAGACACTCAGGACCAAGATGGTGTTCTCCTCCCATACAAACAAATGGAAGTATAGAGGTAGTTTTGTGCCAACAAAAATAAGATGTTAAAAATGTGTCCCAAAAATGTTTACATTTCCAAAGCTTTCTTATATCACATAGATATAGGATAGACACTTCAAAACCTTATTTTTTATGATTACATTTTTGACAGTCTTTTTTGCCTTTTATGAATGTGTTATTCCTTGCGTTTCTATGGGCTATAGTAGTAAAGGCCAAGTTCAATATTTTATCAAATAATTTTTAAATACATTTTTTTTATACCTAAAGGGTCCTACAATTCAATATCAAATAGCTAAATGATCCATGTTATGACCATCTTAAAACAATTCCATATGTTAGCTTAGTACCCCCCAATAAAGCATCCCATACTCATACCATTTAGAATAATCTAGTATGTGTGTGACTATTATCATAATCAGTGTTTGCATCTCATATGGCACCCTATTCCTTATATATAATCCCTACTTTTGACTATAGGATTTTAGTCAACAGTAGTAGCAGTAGCGATGCGTGAGTAAAATCCCTTGGGAAGCCAAGCCAGAAAAAAAGTCATATTACAACCTGTGTTGTGATAATTGCGTTGTTAGCTCTATAACCTGTTTGTTCATATGCCTTGCCACTGTTATACAGTATAGGCCTAAGGCCGAGACAATAAGAAGACAGTGGCAGAATAAATTCAATCACACCTTTGTTTCATCACAAAACCGGAGAGCAACCTCTATCCGGTGAAGTCCACAAAGCACATTGTATGTAACAAACAGTTACATGACCTACAGCATGGTCAAGCAAGTTAATATTTTCGGACTAATAAACAACTATTGATGAAGAACCACAGTTACGGCAAGTTGCAAAGAAAACAGAAGCTGCATCCACTATTCCAACACCATTTCAACTTCAACATCATCAAATCATCTATGCTTAGTCTTATACAATAACAGTGAAAATATACCAGAAACTATTTAGTCCAATCAATGTAAGCTAAATATGATGTGGATGTCCATGTTTCTGATTTCTGTGTGTGTGTACGTTCATGCTAGTAGAAAAAACATGTTGACTCACTCTACTTGCCAATGCCATCCTCTCTTTCATGTTGACGAAACAGTCTATGACTGTCATACAATGCACACTTATTTTTTGTTGTCCTAGGCTACCTGGCTAAAATGCTTCCTCGCTAGCCTACCATCCTTTCATGGGCAACGTTAGCTAGTTAACATTAGCCTTCTACATCTAGCTACATATTGAACTTCCATCCACTCAGTCCTGGGGCACAATGTACAGTTGAAGTCGGAAGTTTACATACACTTCGGTTGGAGTCATTAAAACTCGTTTTTCGACCACTCCACAAATTTATTATTAACAAACTATAGTTTTGGCAAGTCGGTTAGAACATCTACTTTGTGCATGACACAAGTCATTTTTCCAACAATTGTTTACAGACAGATTATTGTGGCAAAATGGCTTAAGGACAACAAAGTCAAGGTTTTGGAGTGGCCATCACAAAGCCCCGACCTCAATCCTATAGAAAATGTGTGGGCAAAACTGAAAAAGTGTGCGCGAGCAAGGAGGCCTACAAACCTGACTCAGTTACACCAGCTCTGTCAGGAGAAAGGGCCAGAATTCACCCAACTTATTGTGGGAAGCTTGTGGAAGGCTTCCCAAAACGTTTGACCCAAGTTAAACAATTTAAAGGCAATGCTACCAAATACTAATTGAGTGTATGTAAAATTCTGACCCACTGGGAATGTGATGAAAGAAATAAAAGCTGAAATAAATAATTCTCTCTACTATTATTCTGACATTTCACATTCTTAAAATAAAGTGGTGATCCTAACTGACCTAAGACAGGGAATTTTTACTGGGATTAAATGTCAGGAATTGTGAAAAACTGAGTTTAAATGTATTTGGCTAAGGTGTATGTAAACTTCCGACTTCAACTGTATTTTATGGTTGGATCAGAATCGCCGTTATAATCATTGGCCAGTACAGAGAATTAAGTAAAACCACAAGTCCAAAATGGTTAATTTAGGAAAGGGACAATTTTAGCTAGCTAGCCACTGGAGGACAACAACACAACAAATGCAACAATTCAAGTTGATTCTGTCAATTACGAATTTCTCTTGATGCGATGTGATAGGAGTGAAGCCAAATCCAAACTGGCTTCCCTTGACAATTTTTTGGGGCAAGTCAGGACCATTCACGGTTTAGCTCGCTCAGTTTAGCTCAACGCTGATTGGCTATTATTATTATACTCAATGGCTTCCCTTGCGTTCAACGCTACGGCGGCAACAATGTCATACTCTTTATGACCATACAGCATCAGAAAGATGGTGTACACTTACAGAGACAGAGGGGCGCTGTTTCACTCGCTTGAATGCTTTTTCCGGTGAGATACATTCAGCCTCTTGCCAATTAAAGGAAAATTATGAAAACACAGAAACTAAAGATAACATTATTTCACATGCTTTTTTTCTTTTAATCACATTTTTCTTCGTAATTTTTTTTGGAAAGCCTGGCTTCCCTTGGCATCCATGAATACACACCACTGATTCAGGAAAGCTTAAAGCGGCTCTGCCTCCTCTCTGATCCGAGCTACGATTCCTTGCGCACCTAGAACCCATATCACTTCAATAGCCTATCGCCTAAATATTTGTTGTTTACCCTTTAAAATGTATTAACTTTTATGTATCGCATGAACACAACCAGTCACAATGTGTTTATCTGATTAGGCTACTTCAAAAGTACCTAGGCACGTTCGTCCAAAATATAATTCCAGCATCCAAACTGTGCAGATTGTGCTGTTGAAAATGCAAACCATGATGTTGAAGAGCCCGAAGTCGGCATGCTTTGCTTATTGGTGGTGCATTGGCACAGAAACCTGTTGGTGGAAAATTTGTTGCATACATTTTATATAATTATACAGTGGCTTAAGAAAGTATTCACACCCCTTGACTTTTTCCACATTTTGTTGTCTTAGAGCCTCAATTTAAAATGAATTACATTTTGACTTTTTTGTCACTGGCCTACACACAATACCGCATAATGTCAAAGTGGAATTATGTTTTTTATTATTATTTTTAGAACATTTTGAGTCAGTATTCAGCCCCTTTGTTATGGCATGCCTAAATAAGTCCAGGAGTAAAAATTTGCTTACCAAGTCACATAAGTTGCATGGACTCACTCTGTGTGAAATAATAGTATTTAAAATTATTTTTGAATGAGTGCGTCATATCTGTAACACAGACATACAATTATCTGTAAGGTCTTTGAGTTGAGCAGTGAATTTCAAACACAGATCCAACCACAAAGACCAGCGAGGTTTTCGAATGCCTCGCAAAGAAGGGTACCTATTAATTATTAATTACACTTTTAATTACACTATCAATACACCCAGTCACTACAAAGATACAGGCATATTTCCTAACTCAGTTGCCAGAGAGGAAGGAAACTGCTCAGGGATTTCACAATGAGGCCAATGGTGACTTTAAAACAGTTACAGAGTTTAATGTCTGTTTTTGGAGAAAACTGAGGATGGATAACAACATTGTAGTTAATCCACAATACTAACCTGTAAGGACAGACGCTGGGAGATGAGAAGGAAGTACAGGGAGTGAACATTTAATAAATAACTGACATAAAACAAAACAAGGACAGTGTCTGGACAGGGGGAACAAAATGACATTAATGCAGACATGGGGATCAAACTGAGGAACAGACAGATATAGAGGGGGCAATCAACAAAGTGAAGGAGTCCAGGTGAGTCGGCTGAGACGTGGGAGCCCGACAATCAGGCTGAGGCGTGGGAGCCCGACAATCAGGCTGAGGCGTGGGAGCCCGACAATCAGGCTGAGGTGTGGGAGCCCGACGAGCCGGCTGAGGCGTGGGAGCCCGACGAGCAGGCTGAGGCGTGGGAGCCCGACGCCGGCTGAGGCATGACTTGGGATGGGAGCCTACCGAGCCAACCGAGGCAAGAAAACCTCTTGAGCCAGCTAAGGCATAGAAGCCCGACAAGCCATCTAAGGCAACCCCGGTTCCTTCGGCAGCGGCACCCAGACCCGACGTCACCAACCCCAACAAAAAAACTCCCCGATGCTTCCAATATTAGTCTCTGCATTCTGTAAGGACAGATGCTGGGAGACGAGAAGCAAGTACAGGGAGTGAACATTTAATAGATAACCGACATGAAACAAAACAAGGACAGCGTCTGGACACAGAGAACAAAACGACATTAATGCAAACACAGGGATCAAACTGAGGAACAGACAGATATAGAGGGGGCAATCAACAAAGTGAAGGAGTCCAGGTGAGTCCAATGAAGCGCTGATGAGCGTAATGATGGTGACAAGTGTGCGTAATGATGGACAGCCTGGCGCCCTCGCGCCAGAGAGGGGGAGCGGGAGCAGGCGTGACACTAACCTAATTGTGAAAAGAAGGAAACGAATACAGAATAAAAATATTCCAAAACATGCATCCTGTTTGCAACAAGGCACTAAAGTAATAATGCAAAATAATTGGCAAAGCAATTCACTTTTTGCCCTGAATACAAAGTGTTATGTTTGGGGCAAATCCAATATAACACATTACTGAGTACCACTCTCCATATTTTCAAGCATAGTGGTGGCTGCATCATGTTATGTATACCTGTTAGATCATCCATGGTGGTCGGCAAACCCTCAACCTTCTGGCCCATAGCCCTGGGCGTCATTGACTGTGCCACAAAAGGATGCTGAAGTAACAAAGTTGATATGCATGTTTATAAACACAGGGACACTACAGTTATTGTTATTTGTGGTTGTAAAGATTATTTTGTGTTAATTAGGAGGGGGGAGGGTGTGCAATGTTTTTTACAGTACAAGGGGAGGGATGTGTGACAAAATGTTTTACGTTGGTGGTTTCGCTTTTTTTATGACACCTCTAGTTGTGTGCATCTCAAGTGGCAACCTATTTCCTATATACACTACCGGTCAAAAGTTTTAGAACACTTACTCATTCAATGAAATAACACATATGGAGTCATGTAGTAACCAAAAAAGTGTTAAACAAATCAAAATCTATTTTATATTTGAGATTCTTCAAATAGCCACTCTTTGCCTTGATGACAGTTTTGCACACTCTTGGCATTCTCTCAACCAGCTTCACCTGGAATGCTTTACACCATTCCCTATATAGTGCACTACTTTTGACCAAGGCCCATAGTAACACATGGTGTATGCTAAGCAACTTTGGCTAAACGCTGCTGCTCTGCTCCTCTCATAATACAACTGCTGACCTTGTTGTCGTAAGAGAGCCAGCCAGGAAGCCACATGTAGCCAAATGGTGGTGGTTGGGGTTGTTTATCAAACCTTTATCATGCTGCTCACACACACGCGCACACAAATGTAGACACATGCACACACACAAAAAAACTTACTTTCACGCACCAGACAGTGACGCCAGTGTGGGTCAGACAGACAGAGATGGAGGGAGCGTGTCATATCCTCTCTCTCCCAGCCACCGCCTGATAACCTTTTCATGATGTAACAGTGTAGGTTCCGTCCCTCTCTTCGCCCCAACCCGGGCTCGAACCAGGGACCCTTGCACACATCAACAACTGACACCCCACCGAAGCATCGTTACCCATCGCGCCACAAAAACCGCGGCCCTTGCATTGCAAGGGGAAACCCTACTTCAAGTCTCAGAGCGAGTGACGTCACTGATTGAAACGCTATTAGCGCGCACCACCGCTAACTAACTAGCCATTTCACATCGGTTACACTCACCCCCCTTTGACCTCCTCCTTTTTCCACAGCAACCAATGATCCAGGTCAACAGCATCAATGTAACATTGTAGGTTCCATCCCTCTCTTTGCCCCAACCCAGGCTCGAACCAGGGACCCTTACACACATCAACAACTGACACCCACCGAAGCATCGTTACCCATCGCGCCACAAGAGCCACGGCCCTTGCAACGCAAGGGGAAACCCTACTTCAAGTCTCAGAGCAAGTGACGTCACTGATTGAAACGATATTAGCGCGCACCACCACTAAATAACTAGCCATTTCACATCAGTTACAATGACAAGTCTCGAATAGCACCCTATTCCCTAAACAGTTAACTACCTTTGACCAGGGCCCCAAAATAGTGCACTATGTAGGGAATAGGGTGCCATTTGGGACAGAGCCTATTTCTCTGCTGGGGGTAGCAGGAGGAGAAATGGGTTGGGTTTCATTTTGGAGAAAAGCTGTTAGAACATGTCCGGACGATCTTCAATTGCTTGGACAAAAATAAATGGTGAAAATGTATATTTAGTCATAACTGACCATAAAACAATTTGAGGTTAATGGCTACTTTAGCTGACTAAACTCCACTCCATGGTAAAGGTATTACTAATGAACTCCACCAACAGAGTGGAGCAGAAACCAAGCTTTGTTGAATTCAGCTCTGACTACATAAATTCGCCCAAGGTCGATACTTTCATACTTTTTCAATAAACTTTAATCAAATACAACCACCGACTGTAATCAAATACAACCACCGACTGTTCGCTCATTGCTGTTGCTCTAAGATGGTAACTCAGCGGAAATGCGCATGTGCCAATTGAATCTCAACAAGGAAACAGTCGGTGGTTGTATTTGATTAACATTTATTTAAAAAGTATGGATTTCAGCAAACAAAGATAGGCACACAAATACAAAGGACAAACATAGGCACAAGTTAAGTGTTTCCTCATTTACATTTTTCAAAGTATTGACCTTGGGGCAAATTGATGTAGTCAGAGCTGAATTCCACAAAGTCTTCCCACTGGGCACACTACGTCATTTCAACATGGATAATTGGGTAATATTTGGTTGAGACGTTGATCAATGAGATTACAAGCTACATCCACCCACTCAAAGGGATAGCCAAAAGTTAGTTGAATTTCCAATGTGTTGTCACTATGCTTTCAAACTGTGACGTGGTGAGGTGCAGAGAAGAGACCAGACGAGGAAACAGCGGTTAAGGATAAACATAATACGTTACTGAGAAATAGTCATGAAAAGATCACGGTAACACTGGGAAAACAACAAACACTAAGTATCGAAAACTCACTGAGGAGACAAATGCACACAATTCAAGCTTCAGCAAAGAACAACAGAAAACACACCTATTTTAACAGGGAAATCAAAATGAGTAAATAGGACACACCTGAATGTCGTTAATGTCTCTGGGACGATCTCTACCGCCCTCTGGTGACAGGTGGAACCATGACAGTACCCCCCCCCTTCTAGGAGCGGCTCCAGCCGCGGAGCCAGAATGACCACCAAGTAGTTGGTTGAAGTCCCGAACGAGTCCCGGATCCAGGATGTCCCGGGCAGGCATCCACGCCCGCTCCTCGGGGCCATAGCCCTCCCAGTCCACCAGGTACTGCAGGGTGCCTCCATTTGCCCATTCGACTGTGGGTGGAACCCCGAGTAGAGACTCAACAATGCCCCCAACAGGGAGCATAAAGCTTTCCAATACTGTGCGACGAACTGGGGCCCACGATCCGAGACAATGTCCTGGGGAAGTCCGTGTAGTCGAACGACATGGGTAATCATGAGATCAGTGGTCTCCTTCGCTGAGGGCAACTTGTGTAAGGCAATGAAATGGGCTGCCTTGGAGAACCGATCAACGACCACCAGGATAGTGGTAAGCCCTTGGGATGGAGGTAACCCTGTGATAAATAGTCTATGGACAGGTGGGACCAGGGCCGGCTGGGGATGGGCAGAGGTTGGAGCAACCCAGCCGGTCGCTGTCGTGAGGACTTGCTTGGGCACAGGTGGAACAGGCTGCAACAAAGGATCTCACATCCTCAATCATGTTGAGCCACCAGAATTTCCGCCTCAGGAACTCCAGTGTCCGATTAACCCCTGGATGCCCAGTTAATTTAGAGGAGTGTCCCAATTGTAGTACTCAAGAACGGGCTGATCACAGAACATAAAGTCTGTTAGTGGGACACACGCCGGGCTCAGGTTCTCGGGTCTGGGCTTGTCGTACTGTGGTCTCTATACTCCATTACACGGGAGCCACAATCCTGGAGCTGGGGATGATGGGTTCAGAGTCCCTCTCCCGTGTTGGCGGGACAGGGCATCTGCTTTCTGATTCTTCTATCCCTGGCGATAGGCTAAAGAACCTCCTGGCTTCTTGAATGGAGACCAAGTTCTAATGGTCCGTCCAGATCACGAAAGGATTAAGTGCCCCCTCCAACTAGTGTCTCCACCCCTCAAGGGCCCACTTGACTGCCAAGAGCTCCCATTTGCCTACATTGTAGTTGCGTTCCTGCTGGCGAGAACCGCTTGGAAAGCCTCGGGGGTCCAGCCAAAACGGGTCTGGGACTTGCGGGTTAGGGCAGAGGCGATGCCACCGCACCAAAGTTCTGTATAAAACGGCTGTAAAAATTGGCAAACCCGAGGAACTGCTGGACTTGTTTGAGTGAGGCGGGACGGGGCCAGTCAGTGACCACCCTAACTTTAACAGGATCCATTTGGATGTCGGCGGTAGAGATAATGTGACCAAGGAAAGAGACTGGGGATACATGGAACTCACACTTCTCAATCTTGACATATAGTTGACTCTGCAGGAGCCATATCAGGACATGACGGAAGTGCAGGATGTGTTCCGGAAGGGTCTTGGAGAAGATCTGGATGTCATCGAGGTAAACAAAGATGTACCGATTCAACATATCCCTAAGAGTGTCATTGACCAATGCTTGGAAGACTGCCGGTGAGTTCAATAATCCGAATGGCATGACTAAATACTCATAGTGGCCACTCCGGGTGTTAAAGGCAATCTTCCATTCATCTCCCTCCCTGATTCTCACCAGATTATAAGCGTTGCGGAGGTCCAGTTTGGTGAAGAATTGTGCCCCCTAGGCCAGCTCCAAGGTGCCGGACATCAGGGGTAGGGGGTAACGGTTCTTAACCGTGATCCTGTTCAGCCCTCGGTAGTCGATGCAGGGACGCAGACCTCCATCCTTCTTTCCCACGAAAAAGAAACCTGAACCAGCTGAGGATATTGAGGAGTAAATGCAAAAAAATCGAAAAACCTGTTTTCACTTTGACATTATGTGGTATTGTGTGTAGATTACTGAGTAAAAAAAAAAAATCTCCATTTTAGAACAAGGCTGTAACATTACAAAATGTGGAAAAGGTCAAGGGGTCTGAATACTTTCCGAATGCACTGTGTGTATGCTATCTTGACCATGCACGCTTTAAATGAGTTCATAAGAAGAAACTTTAAGCTATTTACTGTATTACAAAAGTCATTTTGAATTGTGTTTGGTTGACAACGGAACGAAATATCAATATTTAAAGGTAATATATCTACTGCTTCGATAGTTCCATCTGAGCCGCTGGCTTAATCCCATTCTTTAACATTTATCTTTGGTTGATTTGGAGACATGAATCCAACATATGATTTGATAACTTGCCAACAAGTTAATAGGCTATTTATTGTATTTCCAAACTGATATTGAAATGTCTTTGGTTGTCAGGTCCCGTGTGGCTCAGTTGGTAGAGCATGGTGTTTGCGACGCCAGGGTTGTGGGTTTGATTCCCACGGGGGACCAGTACGGAGAAAAAATATATGAAATGTTTGCATTCACTGTAAGTCGCTGTGGATAAGAGCATCTGCTAAAATGTAAATGTAAAAAATGTCAATGCAACCAAATATCAGCATTTGAAGGAGATGTAATCTTCTGCTTGGATAGATCAAATTAAACTTTAAATACACTTGATTTAATTTAGTCCATTCTTTAACTGAGATTTCTGATTGAAATGGAGACATCAACTATACATTTGTAGATAAACTAGAATCAAAGCCAGAGTAAGTCAGTGGCACAGATGGAACTATCCAAGCAGAAGATACATCTCTTTCAAACAGAGGTGACATGCCCATAGGGGGAGTGCATGATGCCCATGCCTTCAAATGTTGATATTTGGTTGCATTGACAACCAAACACTATTCAATATCACTAAATATCATTCAATTTGAAATCAACCAGAGCTTGAAACCCTAGGCCTATTGTATTGTATATGTTTAGTTAAATTCTGGGTTGAATTGAAACAATAGCTGTGGATGGGAGACCAAAAGGTAGCCGTAGATAGATAAATTCTCCAAAGGAGAACAATACGTTGACACGTTACATTTAAACAACGTTGATTTTACCAGTTTGTGCCCAGTGAGTGGTCTCTGTTCCACTCCGTTGGTGGAGTTTATCAGAAACTTCCTTCACCATGGAGTGGCTACTTTAAACAATCAAAGAAATGTGACCTAAAATCTGTTGTAATGATCTCTATCTGCCTGACAGAAGAGTGAACTTTTGACATTTCCTTTCCTCTTTATATTAATACATTTTACTGCCAATCTCTGAAAGGGATTGCCTAGTGTATAGAAAGTGAGTCCAATATGAAACATTACACAGTCGCTTTACGTACACTTATATAGTATAAAACTCCCCTAACCCTTCTGGTTCAGGTCCTCGGGGAGGATGTAGGGCTTTAAACAGTATCTGGACAATAGATAGAGCTGAACTCAGTCCTCCATTGCCCCTTCCCTTCCCACTTGGAAAAACATGTAAAAACACGTAACGTAAAAACACCCAGCCGATGGCTCATTCATGATACAGGTATGAGTCTGAGGAAGCCACAGCAGCAGCAACCCAGTCAGAGGCGTAAATCATTATTATGTGCATCCTAAATGGTACCATATTCCCTATATACAGGTATAGGATCTTAATTTGACCTCTCTACCATCTGTTCGCTCCTCAATTCATGCACCTTGGTTGGAAAGCGAGGTAGCAGCAGTGATCCATTCTCTCCTTTGATCGCACTGTTGCAGGATAACTTCCTGCAATTCAGGGAATGTAAAACTTGTAGTGCATTTGAGGTTAAAAAAGCCTTGTTTGACATTAAATGAAAAATTTTGTTGGGGGACCTTCAGTGTAACGTGGCTCATTTAGCGAACATCGCTAGAATATGTTGATTATTAAAGACACATAGGGAGTTGTTTTAAATAAAAAAATATTATTAATAGTTGGGCATTTGAACAGAACACACACCGTGACTAATATGTAACCTATTTAAATATATTACAGGTCTGGACATCAATGACAGAACGAATGGGAATCAAAACAAATCGTTATGGCCGGTGAGAGAGCGCAACATTCTCTCCCAGTCCACTGCAGATGTAGGCTACACAAACCAACCAGACTGCGAGACAGACAGACAGACTCCCCTGCACTGTTTCCGTGACATGCCCAATTCGAGTCTGGGTGACGTATCTCCGTTAGTGATGTGACGTTGCGGGGCTCTAGATGTAGTGGTTTCTAGCTGCATCTTGTTGACGGTCGGTATTACAGAGGAGAACCGAGAGAAGAGGAGCCGAAACGACCTCATTCAGGCAAGTCTTTTTAATCGGGTTTCTGTACGTCCTTACTTGCGTCTATGTACATGATGAAATGGGTAATGTTATGTATCGGGTGTTGGATTATTTGACGGTTTACCGAAATGGAGGCATGCTTTGAGGGTTTAACAAGCGTTCTCTAATTGTTAACTAGCCTAGGCTAGTTTGCTATGGCTTCACACAGCGCAGGGTGTGTAACAGTGGTGGCTATGCTAACCTAACCTGGCTAATCCGTTTGCCCAGCTCGGATATAACGTACATTTTTGTAGCTAAAGCAATGCTAATTCGAGCTATCGAATTGTCTTACTCTGTTTTCTGTTACGCGGTCCTCAGATGTGTTGCCATAATTGTAACGTTATTGGTTTCCTTACATATAATACTCAATATATTCGCTATTGTGTGTTGTATTTCCTTAAAGACAAGTATTTATCGAGGTGTAAAATACACCACACAGCCGCCTTTGCCAGCTAATTCTCATGTCGGCTAAACTTGCTGCTACAAGCCGGGTATTTGGTTATACGTTCAGCTAATGTTAGCTGGCAATTGTAGGCAGCTAACTAGGTCGATAGACAGTCGAGTCGCAGACGGTGGTTTAGCCAGTGAACGTCATTATCAGTGCTGTCTGCATACCAGTGCCATCGTGGCGAGCCAGAGGGAAGGGGCGGGAGGAATGGAACAGAGCGCAAGCTGTGCGCGGTGTCCTTGCTAGCTACGAAGAAGAGGGTGACACTGCGCGACATGGAGAAAAAAAACACCCATGGAATCTCAACGATTTTTTTTTTTTGGGGGGGGAGAAATAGTTAGATTTGTTCGAATATTAATATTGTCTAAAAACCTTTCTTATCCGAAACTATATTATTTTGTTGCGTGGGAAAAATGTCAGTTTTGGTTGTAAATCCACGCAGGAATCACGGGTGGTGAAGCTTGCATCGCCGCATACCTCCTTGCATTGGTAGTAATGTAATTATGACCATACTGCGACCAAAGCCTGCTCTGTGGTCCGACTTTTTGTACCCCGATAGTGCTAGCTTTTGGTGGAAAGATCTGGCGGCGGTGTACTTACTGTAGTTACTGCATGGAGGTCAGTGCTGGTTCTGGTATAATCTAGCTAACGCGTTAGTGTTGTTGCTGTAGTCCGCACACAGCTACATTTGAACTGCCTAAACGCATGTACAGTCTCTTCAGTTGTTTATATATATATATATATATATATATATATATATACACATCACACACACACACATTTAACCCCATTTTTGTATTTGGCAGCCGATTTTAAATGGATGATATTGCAGTATAAAATACATTGGTCACCCACAAGCATAATACGATTGTAGCTTTATTGGAGGGTGGTTGTTTACACCGCCCAATGTTGAGGGTTTCCAGTGAAATGTTGTAGCCACATATGTAAAATTGGATTACAATACAATTTACTGTTATTAAATCCGTCGTTTATAGATGTAGCTAGGTATGAACAGTTTTATTATTTGAATTGATGCAGTGTAAATGCAGCTAGATGCCGGGGCATAGGGAAAATACCTCGTTAAACATCCATTGAATGTCACGCTGTGTGTTTCGATAACTATTGAACCGGTTGAATGACAGCCTTTTATACTCTTTAATCAATTGTTTTCACATAGTTGATGGGGTCAGCGTGGGGTTACCAGCAGAGCAGACGTTGGCTTGAGGAAAGCAGGACAACTGGTGGGGTTGGGGAGGCTGGCTATTTGGTCAATTTAGAGCCATTTGGACAAATTGTTAATTTGATTACCTAGGCTACACCAAGTGTGAACTTTTTTTGTCACAGTATCTAGTGACTGAAAGAAGGCCAGAGAGAATTGCTACATACTAGTGTTGTCTGGCCACCTGGTTGGTTTTACTTGACAAAACTAGCACTTTCTGTTGGCAATGAAATGGTGTGGTGGGTGAAAACTTGTCATTGCCCCATGGGGTTCAATGACAAGGGCTGAATGGGCAGATGTTTGGGTGGTGAGGTATGGTAATAGCCATTTGGCCCCCAATGGGTCTATTGAGCCACTCAACCCCCAACCAGGATAGCCTCCATAAAACATGTAAACACCTTCAACGCTATTTTATTGTCAGAGAAAAACACATCAGATGGGATGGTCTTCTACTTAGACAAATCCTTTCAGTTGACATGAAAAAGGCTACATGCAGGCTAAACATAGTTAGAGTTTTACCTGGGAGGAAAAAAATTCAAATGTTCACCCTTCGGTTTGTGTTAACGCCTGAACCATTCCACTCCCCCACTGCCCCACCTCTCATCCCCTACAGGAAGCAGACATACAGACAACAATCTGAACAGAAACACAGCAGTCTCCACCATGTACCTTTCTGAACACCAGCAGATGTGGAACATTTGAAAGGAGAATAAAACAAGCTAACAACACCCACATTAACTCAAAGGGTTCTATAAATCCAAGTGAAGGTGGACCTCTATCAACGGACCTCTATCAACGCCGACATGGCCAGTACTCAGACGAGTCTGAAAACCTCATTCAAAGACCTGACCTCGTTCAAGGGCAACATGAAGCGGCTGTACCGAGAGAGGCTAGAGGACGCGCCCATCAAGAAGAGGCTGATGGCTGAGATGAACCTGAAGCGACGCAGCCTAGACACCCTGCCCCAGACCCCCAAGGTGAAGAGGGAGGCTGGGGAGGAGCACACCCAGCACCGGGAGGCAGATAGAGGCATGGATAGATCCATAGAGATGGACAGTAGAGGGGAGCTCCAGGTATGTGGAGCCAAGGCTCTGGATCTCAGTCCTGGGCTGAAACACACACTGGCTGCCTTCACCCTCAGCAGCCAAAGCTCTCTGGGGGGCCCAGCAGCCTTCTCCGCCCGCTCCGGCCACGAAGCCTCCCCCGAGGTCAGCCCTGATTCCTGCCCCAGCATGGCCCCTCTACCCTCCCCACCAGTCCTAGGAGGTGGACCCCTCTTGGTGCCCAGCGACAGCTCCACAGAGTTAAGCCACTCCCTTCTAGAGGGTGAATCCATCTCCTGCTTTGCTGTCGGTGGGGAGAAACGCCTCTGCCTTCCCCAGGTGCTCAACTCGGTGCTCCGCGACTTCTCCTTGCAGCAGATCAACGCGGTGTGCGATGAGCTCTATGTGTACTGCTCGCGCTGCGATGGTGAACAGCTCCACATCCTCAAGGTGCTGGGTATTTTACCCTTCAACGCCCCGTCTTGCGGCCTCATCACCCTTACTGACGCCCAGCGCCTCTGCAACGCCTTGCTCCGCCCGGGGGCTGCCCTGCCCTCTCACCCCAGCACCAAACGGCCCGGCCAGGGGCTCCTTAAGGAGACAGAGTCTAGCTTCCAGGTGGAGCACCAGTGTCTAGGGAAATGCCAGGGTCTGTTTGTACCCCAGTTCTACACACAGCCCGAGGCGCCCTGTGTTCAGTGTGTGGAGTGCCAGCTGCTTTTCTCACCGCAGAAGTTTGTGATGCACTCACACAAGTCCCCGGACAAGAGGACCTGTCACTGGGGCTTTGACTCGGCCAAGTGGCCGTGCTACCTGCAGCTGGGGAGGAAGTATCTGGGAACGCCTGAGGAGCCGCAGCTCAAACTGCTGCTAGAGGACATGAAGGACAAGTTCCACTACAACAGGACCACTGACAAAGTAAGCACTGATTCTCTTATTGTGTGTCAGACTTTTTAAAATTTTGTTAGTTCGTTTGGTTGCACTGTCGATACAACTACCAATAAATGGTATCTATTGAGTCTCTAGAAGCCAGCCCCAACTTTGGGTTTCATTAGGTGTGTGTGTGTACGTGTGTGTGTGTACGTGTGTGTGTGTGTGTGTAAGACAGGGGACAGGTGTCACCCCTCCTGCTGGCTGTAGTGTAATCGATCCGAGCATTTCGCTGCACCTGCGATAACATATGCAAATTCGTGTACGTGATCAATAAACTGATTTTGAGGAGGGGCGGACAGGGTGACCACTGACCAGCTGGTCTCTCTCTCGGTTGGTCCCAGTGTGTGTGTGTGTGTGTGTGTGTGTCACGGGGAAGGGCATCATTTGTCTTCCAGGTCAGCTGGAGGTCACTAGAACCATCACTAGACAATAGGCCACAACACTAACTGGACTAGTGGACTCTCTCACAGACCTCTGGGCTTGAATGGATGGGCTGACAATTTACATCCATTGCATCCACCCCGCTACACCATTCCATATTTAAATGACTTTTTAAGTATTTTGAAGTAATTTAGTTAATTGATACTTTTAGGGATGGTTTCAAAAATATATTATAATATATATTTATATTTGACCGATATCTGATATTTTCCTTGCCAAAAAACTATACCGATACCCAATATATAAAATTTTAGCTGCCTTTTTAAGCTGCTAAAAGGCAGTTGGTACAGTTAAATAGTTAACACACACACATGAACGCAGCGGTCTAAGGCACTACAGTCCCTACAGTCCCTGGTTCGAATCCAGGCTGTATCACATCCGGCCGTGATTGGGAGTCCCATAGGGCAGCGCACAATTGGCCCAGGATCGTCCGGGTAGTCATTGTAAATAAGAATTTGTTCTTAACCTACTTGCCTAGTTAAATAAAGGTTACACACACACACGCCACACTGACCAAAAAGTTATTTTGTTGGCATTTACGTATGTCCCCATTACCAGTAAAACATAATCAAAACCTATTTCTTTCAGTTATTTGCTGTTTCATTGTTCAGTTGTTTCATTCTCAACCAGGATTTCTATGGAACGCCATTTGGGTCTTTGCATGTCAAAAAAGATACAAATAACACTATTTGACGTGTCAAATAAGCCTGTTGACCCATCAGGACCTGAATATGACTGCATGTCACATAATAATTTAACGTGTTCATACATTTTTTACATAGTGTAATAACTATCACTCGCATTTCATATGTTACACGAATTCATCGATACATATGCTGGTAAAGTTGTCTCGCGCACCTACAGTGCTAGTCATAAAAAAAAGCTAGCTAGCTCATGGATGCAAACAATGTTCTTCCCCAAAAACATATCCAAAACGACATAATCTGTTTCAGTAGCTATAGTTAGCTAGCTAACTATTTAGTTAGGTGTCATCATCTAAAATAACCCTAATTTATAAGACAGTTATTTGATTAATGGTGGTCAGACCCATCTATGTGAAGCTAGTCACAATAAGGATTAGCCGCAATAGTGGACTTTGCGGTTAGCCTTCAAAATTAAAGTATGGCATAATTATATTTCTATTCATTTGCATCACTGTCAATGACATACTTTTTTTATTTTGAATGCGACCCACAAATTCCACTATTGTGCCTAATCCTTATTGTGGCTAGCTTCACAACAGATAACCCAGTCGGGTCGAGCCTCACTAGCCAGATGAAGCTAGCTGGCTGCTTATAACGTTAGCTTTGGGAAACCGGGTTAAGTGGCTAGCTATTTATTTTCATGAACTGAAGTTCAATTTCAATAGGTGAACAACAAGTGGCAACTTAGCTAATACTTACTCACAAGGGTTCCTAAATCATTGCTAAGAATAATGAAAATGACTGCAGTTTCTACTGGTCATTGTTGTCAGGCTGGCTGTATTGGTGCTAGCTAGGTACCAAGCTAAAGCTAGCTACCCCAGAAGTTGCGGTCGAACAAATTATGCTTTATTACCAACGCGGTATTGTAAACTCATCGTTCTTGGCCAGTGTTTGCTTGTTTGCAGACTTTTTTGTACAGCTTTGACACTGCTACTGTATTTTTTTTGATACGCAAAGACCCAAACAGCGTTTCATAGTATGTATGTCATTAGGCTAATAGCAGTGATGCTATTACTGTGTAACTCAGGTAGGGCAACATCGGAAAAATAGCGCACTTAGTAGTGTCTACCGATGCTCGTCCAGTTGGCGAAAGCAAACATCACCCGCGACAGAGAACAGTTGATTGTCAAGGGGATGAATTCCATTATCTCGGCTTTAATGGATTTTGCCTTTGAGTTGTCTCACTGAAATGTTCTTACTCTTTCAAATGACTGCTCGATTTGTTGACTGCTCGATCCACACAGCAGACATTGTGGGCTAGGTTAGGAATGCTGTGTTGCACGTGTAGCGCAACATTTTACGTGGTGTCATTGCACGGTAGCTTTGACATCGGTTTTTAACATCGGCGTTGAACTAGACATCTGGCCGATACCGATGTTTGCATTTTTAGCTAATATCGGCCGATTCCCATATGTCATAAATTTCTGAAATATCATGATATGAAATTTAGGCCATATTACCCAGCACTACCCTAAACTAAGAAGCATTTTCAAATTTATGACAGTATTTTATGTTTTTGAGTAATAAAAATTCTAAATATGAGTTGTTCAGTACCCTAGAGTGGCAACACCTACATTATAAGTGATTTCAATACGGCTTGCTCCATTCTGATTGTTTTATACTGTTCAATCTAACCTCAACCCCCTAAAAAAAATCAGCATTTTCCATACATTTCTGCATTTCCTGCGCTTTTTTAATAATTTCCACAGTGTGCCACGTTGGGCTACATAATGGAATGCGCAAACAATCTAGGCCTAGTTTATTGGTGAACTGTTGGAATCATGGACATACAAGGATTCTTGTAATTCAATAGTTGGAATATAGTGGACAGCACTTTGAATACATTGTTGTTTGACATGACACGACAAATTAATAAGCCAGGAAGGAATTATTGTGACAGGGTAGTGTTGGTCAGTGTTTCCCAGGGGATCCTATACGATGTTACATTATGTTTTCTCGTGTAACTAGCTAGCTCTCTGGCTACCATATTCATGCTAAGCCTATTCCTTTCTGATTTAGAAGATACCGTTGTACAAAGCACATGCTGATCTAGGCCTACACTAGAACTGGTATCCGGCTCTGACTCTGAATACATTTAGCTAGTGATTAGCATTAGCGGCTAAGATGACTAAAATAAATGATGTGCTAAGAAAAGACAAACTAGCTGTTTGCAGACAAACAAACTAATAGTGTAATTATATAACGCTTGAAAGCAGCATCCATGTCACCAACATGTTGACCATACAGACTGCGGATTGAACGGCAATTGAAGTGTTCGTGACTTCGTGGTCGAGTAACAACATGCTGTCCTTGAGTGACGGGGCAGGGCTTGGTGTGGGAACCGGCATGCTATATCCGGGATCCTTGGTCTCTACCCTAACCTTAAACCTTTACCATAACCCTTACCCTACCTTAACCCTTTTAAATGTAAACTTCAATGGGGTAGGGACGTCCCAAGGATCCCAGATAGCAAGGACCAAAGCAGCATACAGGAGGACAGGGAGAGAGATGACTTGCATGTAGCAAACGGAGTAAACTATAAAAACGGACATTACACTCGCCGGAGTTGCGTTTCACATTTAACAAACCAAACATTGAATTACTGTTATATGGTAAATTAAAAAACCAAATCCGTTTGTGCATCAATACCAGTAGTGGTGTAACGGTACACTTATTGTTGTTGAACCATTCGGTACTGGGACATCGGTTCGGTTCGCACTGTGAACCCGAATTAATATATCAAATAACCCCGCAGTGGGAGATGAGAAGTACCGTGCTACAGACAAGCCGCCTTTATGACAGTCACACAAGTGACTTGTAACTACAGTAACTGTTGGCATTTAATTTACCCCTGTAACCGAACCGTGACCCCAAACCGCAATACATACCGAACCGTGGGTTTGGTGAACCTTTTACACCCCTAAATACCGGTGTGTGTGTGTGTGTGTGTGTGTGTATATATAGAAACAATACGGTATACCGCCCAACCCTAGTTTAGGGCCCTATAAAATGTTTAATTATTTTGGACTGATTACGGTTTTCCCCGGTTTTTGCTCTCAAAACCACACATTTTTAATGTATCATTAGCATCATCGCAAGCGGCTGCACAAAGTTGACATTCCTGTTCCATTTCAGAAAGTTGCAGGAAAATACGAATCACTGGTTCATTTTGTTTATATCTTATGATTATCTTGGGGAAATGATCTTGTGGTGGCAAGTAGCCTAGTGGTTAGAGCGTTGGGCCAGTAACCGAAACGTTGCTAGATCGAATCCCTCAGTTGACAAGGTAAAAATCTGTTGTTCTGCCCCTGAACAAGGCAGTTAACCCACAGTTCCTAGGCTGTCATTGTAAATAAGAATTTGTTCTTCACTGACTTGTCTAGTTAAATAAAGGTTAATTATTAAAAAAACATTATTTTTTTATAAGTTCATTGCATTTAAGTTTATTTCATATAGTTCAATACATTTTTTTCTATTGTTGAATTATGTTTTAATGTCTTCGCAACGGGGGCTAGGCTTAAGATGTTTCCGGGAAACCATCCTTTGATCTTTTTTTTGTACCACTGAGCTGGAAGTGTACAGAAACAGGCAACCCAAGCCCTTGCATGGGGGAATGCCCATGTTGCATCACCACCACCACCACCACCAGTGCTTTCCACTAAAGACCAGAACCCAAGGGAGGCTTCTACAGAGCAGAGGGGGTTTTGATGTTTTTTTTTCTTTCCGCCATTCTTACAAAAAAGAAAGTGACAGTGGGAGAGAGAGCAGTGCACAGGCCGGGACCTATAGAAATGTCAGACACCCTGAAGAAGGCACAGGGATGCCGAAACATTGGTGTTTTACCCAATAAATTACTGGGAGTTTATACATATATATATAGAGTGTGCGGTGACTCTTGTTTTTGTAGCTGAAAACACGAAAAGCTATAGATTGGTTCCCTTCCATTGACTGGTTCACATCCATGTCTCATGTTTTCTTCTTGACCAAACCGGACTATTATGTGCGTCCCAAATGGCACTCTATTCTCTATATAGTGCACTACTTTTGACCACGGCCCATAAGTCTGGTCAAAAGTAGCACGCTATCTATGGAATAGGGTGCCATTTTGGACGCAGGCTCAGTTTAGTATTGCTGAGATAAACACCGACTTTAATTGGTGTTTTCTAGGCCAAGTAATTTGTGCCAGGCGGCTACAGTGAAGACATTATGGGTTAAATAAGTGACACTGGACTCGGAGCAGACAGGCTTTAGTTTCTGTGTGTGTGTGTGTGCAGACAGGTGTGAGAACACTACCTGCTGTACAGTCATTTGGCACTCCCTGTCCACTGTGTTTGTGTCTGGCAGAAAGAGAGAGAAAGAGCGTGAGGTGAGAGAGAAGCCCCAGCCTCTTCCTCCCTGTGTGTTTGACGTGTGTGCGTGATTCTGCCGGAAATACTGTCTGGTGTCTAGTCTAGTGCCCAAACCACATTCCTACCCCCCTCCCCTTCTCTCTCTCCCTCTCCTCGGCTTGCCTCACTTTCGTCTGAGAGAGTCAGACAGATCGACCTGGAGCCACTCAGTCACACAGACACATCTCCACTGCAGAGCAGACTAATCACACACACGCACACCTACCTTATGGTGTATCATGTAGCTTACCGCTGAAGGTGTACGGTGACTGGTGAGGTAAGCCTGTCACATGCTATCCAGTCAGCGGTTCGTGCATATATTATGATGAGATTTTGTGATGTTTTTGTTAGTTTAGGTGTTTGGCTGTGTTTTTTTGTGGCTGTTCGCTAGGGCCTGGACGATACCAGTATCGTGAGACTCGTGGCAAGGAAACAAAATCCAAAGCAGATTTAACTTCTTGAATGAATCATAAATAATGAGTGAGAAAGTTTGAGGCATAAATATCCCCCCCCTCCAAAAAAATGCTAACCTCCCCTGTTATTGTAATGGTGAGAGGTTAGCATGTCTTGGGGGTATGATATAAAATGCTAACCTCTCCTGTTATTGTAATGGTGAGAGGTTAGCATGTCTTGGGGGTATGATATAAAATGCTAACCTCTCCTGTTATTGTAATGGTGAGAGGTTAACATGTCTTGGGGGTATGATATAAAATGCTAACCTCCCCTGTTATTGTAATGGTGAGAGGTTAGCATGTCTTGGGGGTATGGTATAAAATGCTAACCTCTCCTGTTATTGTAATGGTGAGAGGTTAGCATGTCTTGGGGGTATGATATAAAATGCTAACCTCCCCTGTTATTGTAATGGTGAGAGGTTAGCATGTCTTGGGTGTATGATATAAAATGCTAACCTCCCCTGTTATTGTAATGGTGCGAGGTTAGCATGTGATATTTGTGCGTCTGTAACTTTCTCACTCATTTACATTTAACATTTACATTTAAGTCATTTAGCAGACGCTCTTATCCAGAGCGACTTACATTATTCACGATTCATTCAGGACTTACCGTAATCCTGGTAACATCCAGATTAATGTAAAAGTGTTTAGAAACATTCTATTCTTATTTACAATAACAGTGACTCCAAAATGACACACCACATTATTTACCATTCATTTCTATTGGGCACAAAATGATCTGAAACACAACCAAAACAAACAGCAAATGCATCCAACACATTTGTAGAGTCACAAGCTAGATGTAGTCATTGTGTGCTAGGAATACGGGACCAAATACAAAACTTTTTCTTTCTTTAATACACATCCATTTATTACACTGCTATAAAAAGTGTTTGTGTGTGTGTTCACCGTGTCCTGTAATCACTCAAGAACAGCAGACAATGTATCATGTTTGTTCAGTCATCTGCAAATACTTATACTGCTGCATAAGTTATGTATCAATGTACAAAACATTAGGAACACCTTCGGGTTATGGTTACCCTTTGGGTTAGGATGACCAATGATCAGTCGTTCTCTAGTAATGATAGTGTCAACCGTGATGTTGGTGAGACGACAGACGCTACAACAGATGACTATAACTGGCGGCTCTTTACAGTGCTTGTGTGTTTGTGTGTCTCAAACAATGATGTAATGAGCCTGCGGGGATGACAAGCAGCTTGTACTTCCCTCTCGGACAGACACGCACGCATACAGATTGATAGGGTGGCGTCATCTATGTTGGGAGGCGTTTTGTCTCTGTTCTCTGATTAGAGGAAAGCAGAAGTTCCCAGTGTGTGACTCCTCCTTGGCCTAGTTGGCCTGGTTGTGAAATACCTGCTAGTCTGTCTGGAGGGACACAGTGTCCTGATACACACATTCAGATTAGGAAAAACACTTTGTGACGTACTTGTTAGGATAGTGTGTGAGGCTGGGAACATTTCTATGTCTGTCTGTGTGCCTGAGAGTTTTCCAGAAGAGCCAGCCATGTTGCCCTATACCAATCCACCCCTGTAGTTCTAGCCCTGGCACCATGTCAGCTGTGGTAGACAGACAACACTCCTCGCTGTGCATGTCTGTGTCGGCAGGTCCTAGACGACGACGGCTGCTGTACAGACAGCAGACAGCTGCTTCTCTATGCTTCCTCTATTGGCTATTTACACACCAGTGACTTCATTACCACAGACCAGACCTGCATTCTGTCTCGCGTGCTCTCTCAAGTTCTCTCTCTCGCGCTCGCTCTCTCTTGCTCTCTAATCAATAGGCTTTATTGGCATGGGGAAGTGTTACCACGTACATTGCCAAAGCAAACATAGACACCTATCAATGATGATACTCAACAGCAATTAACGGGACAATGTAATAAGAAATGAATGAGGACAATAATTAAATAGTGAGAAAGACACAGGTAGCAATGTTATTAGTGGTTTGTCATTCTGCTGGTTGTCCCTACGGGTGTGTCAGGATTCAGGAAGCTACATCATTTGCAACTAATATGGCAAAAAGGGTTTTTTCAGATTTTGTTTAAAAATCTTTGTATTTGTTTTTAATTTTGGGGAAGAAAAAAAGATTGCCACTAAGTCTGTGTAGTTCTCGCAGCTCTCTCTCTCGACCTCTGAGGGCAGAGTGGGCACAACCTGTCCTCTCTGGGTAGCCAGATCTGCCTGTGATGGCTGGTTTCTATGCCAGTCTGTGCTCATTGAATCTGTACACAGTCAAAGTTTTTCTCAATTTCTATCGTGTACCAAATAGCATGGAAGTTTACTTCGATTTTTTTTTTTTTTTGTGGTGTCTTTCCAATAGGTGATATGTTTTGCTTTGTGATAATTTGGTTGGGCCTGATTTTCTGAGTGCTGTCCTGAGGCTTTATTGGGTTGGTAGTGGTTAGTGAACTTAGCTTCAGGGCCAGGTGGCTGAGGGGACTCTTCTCTATGGCACCTCATGGCATTTGAGGGCTTTGTAATTATAGGAGTGGGGGTCACTTGTCTGTCTCTTCCAAATTGTTCTAGACTAGAGCATTCTACTCTCTGCAGAGTTCTTGAACAGATCTTTCCCACTTTGTGTCCGGCGCCCTGCCCCACCACTTTTAAAAAATGTTTTAAACAGTCAACGTCCCTGAGGGCCCAATTTAGAAAACCGTAGCAAAATAAGCATTGAAACGAGACGATAAGTCGATGCTTACATAACTCAGCAGAGACCACTCTCTTGTTTCTGTCTCTCTTTTTCTCTCTACGCACAGCTCAGACATGCAAAACCCTCATACAGCAGCATGTTATGAAGCCACTTTACTCCTTTCCTCCCCCCCTCCTCTCATCTCCCACTATTCTCCCAGGAAACGCATGGAAGTGATGGAATTTTAAAATTGTGTTTTCCAAGCCTGGAAAAGTTTAGGAAAATTATCAAATCCGAAAAGTAATGGAAATTAATTTAATTTCTGTTAATATTAGTTATTTAGGCAACGTTTTTAAATATTTTATCAATCAAATAAAAATCAACATATCAGCCAGGATCTGAATGACAGTTTAGCCCGTCTGGTTGTGCGCATCACCAGCATGTGTTTGTGAGATGTGTGGGCTGTTCCTCAAGGAGAGAGAGACAGTCAGACAAGAGTGTGCAAAGCTGTCATCAAGGCAAAGGGTGGCTACTTCAAAGAATCTAAAATCTAAAATATATTTAGAATTATTTAACACTTTTTTTTGTTGTTGTTGGTTACTACATGATTCCATATGTGTTATTTCATAGTTTTGATGTCTTCACTAGTATTCTACAATGTAGACAATAGTAAAATAAAGAAACCCTTGAATGAGTAGGTGAGTCCAAACTTTGACTGGTACTGTACATCAAGGTTGGTCAACCGTCCTCCAGGAGAGCTAATGGGCGTGCAGGCTTTTATCACAGTCCCCCTCTAACAAACCACATTTTAGAAATGAGCTGCTCAACCGGACCTTCGTAAACTGTCTCTGATGTGTTTGTGTTTGAGCAGGGCTTGATCAAAAGCCTGCACACCCAGTAGCTCTCCAGCCTTAGGGATGACCATGTGTGTGTGTTATACAGTTGACTAGCAACAACAACAGGAGATGGTACATGGCATCCCAGAGCAGCCTCCCAGTGTTGTTACCATAATACACTTACTTTTTTTGTAAATACATAGAGACGCTGCCAATTGTTGATCATGGAAATTTGGTTAAAAGTCATGGAGAAGTCACGGAAAAGTCATGAAATTCCATCTGTCAACGTGTATGAACCCTGCTCTCCTCTCCCTCTTCTTTCCTCCCTCTTCTTTCCTCCCCCTCTTCGCTCCTCTGCTCTCTTCTCCTCATTCAGGGGGAGACTAACCTCACAAGACCTCATCTGAACGAAATGCTCAGCCTGTTACAACCCTCATGTTCAGCCAATCGCACAGGGCCCAGCCCTCCTCCTCCCAGGGCTGGGCCCTGTGTGTGGCGGCAGGGTAGCCTTGTGGTTAGAGCGTTGGACTAGTAACTGAAAGGTTTCAAGTTCAAATCCCCGAGCTGACAAGGTACAAATCTGTCATTCTGCCCCTGAACAAGGCAGTTAACCCACTGTTCCTAGGCCGTCATTGATAATAAGAATTTGTTCTTAACTGACTTGCCTAGTTAAATAAAGGTAAAACAATTAAAAATATGTCTCCCTCTCGCTCCCAGCCTCTTTCTCTCTCCCCCCTCCACCATGTGGATGTGTTAGTCCTTGTTTAGTTTTTTTTACTGTTTTTATTTATTTATTTGCCCTCTGCTGTAATAACATGTTCACAGTTGTGGCTGTAGATGTTTAATGAGTCACTACGTTATTTCTGAACAGCCCCAACTAAGGAAAGACTGTAATGATGTTTTTCGACTGTAACAGTATATACACTAGGTGTGTAACGGTTCACCAAACCCATGGTTCAGTACATATTGTGGTTTTTGGGTCACGTTTTGGTACAGCTGGAAAATGAAATGCCACTGACAATTTTCCGCAGTCACAATGTTTCTTGCATTGTCTGTTGAGACCGGATTGTTATAATGTGCCTCAAGTTTCCACTCTGATGCTGTGTTTGTAGCCATGTGGGAGGTGGGAATTTACCAGATGTGAAGTTGTAAGTACCAGTTGGATGCGTTCATGTGATTTTGAACTCATTGAGAAATGCCGATTGGCTAATGGCCAACAAACTGTCAACCATAAACTAAAAGTACAGCTATTATGCTTGTAAACAGATTAATGAGTTAAAAAAAACACATTAATAGATTGCTTTTTATAAACAATGTTTTGTTGCATTTAACTACAGTAAATGCTGTTAGAGTCAATTTCCTTAGTAGGGGACGTCAGAGGTCACTATGTGGGAGAAGTGGGTGCTCAGGATGAATGACAAGTTTCCCACTAGTAATTACCAGTTTGAGGGCCGTTAAAGTGGATTTTTCCCAGTTGTATGTTGTAAATTCCCACTTTCCACTTGGCTACGAACGCGCCATGACACTGCTTCCTTCAGTGCCAGATGGGTCCGTGCAATCCGGTATCCTTGAAGTTGACATTTTAAAATGATTAAGGTTAGGGAAGGGTTATGGTAAGGGTAGAGGTTAGGGTTCAGGGTAGGGACGATCCAGGATTGCACTGACCATGCCAGATGTGCACTTGTGACTCATAAAGGTTGCGTGTCTGTAGCACGGTATGTCTCCCATTCTGGGGTAATGTGATGGGCTAACACAAAACATGGTGCATTGGCCAATTCAATAAAAACTTTGGCTTGCTTATATAAAGCAGGTACTATCTGTTTGCAGAAATGGGTGCAAGAGGGAAGTTTGTAATGTGGCTCGAGCACTTTCATGAGGTGCTGAAACCCTCTATTCTCAACCACTGAGAATGGGCGCATATCCGCCACTATAAACCAAAGACTGTAAAACTACACTGCTCAAAAAAATAAAGGAAACACTTAAACAACACATCCTAGATCTGAATGAAAGAAATAATCTTATTAAATACTTTTTTCTTTACATGGTTGAATGTGATGACAACAAAATCACACAAAAATAATCAATGGAAATCCAATTTATCAACCCATGGAGGTCTGGATTTGGAGTCACACTCAAAATTAAAGTGGAAAACCACACTACAGACTGATCCAACTTTGATGTAATGTCCTTAAAACAAGTCAAAATGAGGCTCAGTAGTGTGTGTGGCCTCCACGTGCCTGTATGACCTCCCTACAACGCCTGGGCATGCTCCTGATGAGGTGGCGGATGGTCTCCTGAGGGATCTCCTCCCAGACCTGGACTAAAGCATCCGCCAACTCCTGGACAGTCTGTGGTGCAACGTGGCGTTGGTGGATGGAGCGAGACATGATGTCCCAGATGTGCTCAATTGGATTCAGGTCTGGGGAACGGGCGGGCCAGTCCATAGCATCAATGCCTTCCTCTTGCAGGAACTGCTGACACACTCCAGCCACATGAGGTCTAGCATTGTCTTGCATTAGGAGGAACCCAGGGCCAACCGCACCAGCATATGGTCTCACAAGGGGTCTGAGGATCTCATCTCGGTACCTAATGGCAGTCAGTCAGGCTACCTCTGGTGAGCATATGGAGGGCTGTGCAGCCCCCCAAAGAAATGCCCCCCCACACCATGACTGACCCACCGCCAAACCGGTCATGCTGGAGGATGTTGCAGGCAGCAGGATGTTCTCCATGGCGTCTCCAGACTCTGTCACGTCTGTCACGTGCTCAGTGTGAACCTGCTTTCATCTGTGAAGAGCACAGGGCGCCAGTGGCAAATTTGCCAATCTTGGTGTTCTCTGGCAAATGCCAAACGTCCTGCACGGTGTTGGGCTGTAAGCACAACCCCCACCTGTGGACGTCGGGTCCTCATACCACCCTCATGGAGTCTGTTTCTGACCGTTTGAGCAGACACATGCACATTTGTGGCCTGCTGGAGGTCATTTTGCAGGGCTCTGGGCTCCTCCTGCTCCTCCTTGCACAAAGGCGGAGGTAGCGGTCCTGCTGCTGGGTTGTTTCCCACCTACGGCCTCCTCCACGTCTCCTGATGTACTGGCCTGTCTCCTGGTAGCGCCTCCATGCTCTGGACACTACGCTGACAGACACAGCAAACCTTCTTGCCACAGCTCGCATTGATGTGCCATCCTGGATGAGCTGCACTACCTGAGCCACTTGTGTGGGTTGTAGACTCCGTCTCATGCTACCACTAGAGTGAAAACACCGCCAGCATTCAAAAGTGACCAAAACATCAGCCAGGAAGCATAGGAACTGAGAAGTGGTCTGTGGTCTCCACCTGCAGAACCACTCCTTTATTGGGGGTGTCTTGCTTATTGCCTATAATTTCCACCTGTTGTCTATTCCATTTGCACAACAGCATGTGAAATTTATTGTCAATCAGTGTTGCTTCCTAAGTGGACAGTTTGATTTCACAGAAGTGTGATTGACTTGGAGTTACATTGTGTTGTTTAAGTGTTCCCTTTATTTTTTGGAGCAGTATATAAACCGCCTAGCTATCACCCTTTTAATTTCTTTGGCCTGGTCAGAATCAGCTGCCAAGTGCTGCTTGAATGCAGAGGGGAGACCGTCGTTTTTTTTGCGTTTCCGTCTTTCTCTGGTATACTGGGGGGATGTCAGCGTAAATGTGTCAACAAATTGGAGGTGTTGACAGCTGCAGAGGCTATTCTCATTGAGCGTGGCGACATGCTGTTATTTTATCCTCAGCTCTGTCCATCACCATTTTAATCTACTGGGAAGCCAACATTTTCCCAAACTGTTGATTTAAATGCTGATTTGAGAATCCTCCTGGTTTATCAACCCCACCACTCACCATCGTACAGAACTAGTTACCGGCTGCGCCTCACAAAAGCACAGTTTGAGATGTGGTCCCGTGTGGCTCAGTTGGTAGAGCATGGTGTTTGCAACGCCAGGGTTGTGGGTTCAATTCCCACGGGGGACCAGTACGGGGAAAAAATGTATGAAATGTATGCATTCACTACTGTAAGTCGCTCTGGATAAGAGCGTCTGCTAAATGACTAAAATGTAAATGTAATGTGCCAATTTAAGATTATAGTTTTGAATACGACTTGCGCATTAGCTCTAGTTTTAACGGAATAACCTGACGTGTTTTTTCAGCTCAGATTTACTCGAGGCATTAGGCCTACAACGCAGCATCGGCATAGCCTGTTGCCTAGTGTTTTTTTATTTTGTAAATCTTTTTTTATTGTATTCGTTCAGGTTCACGGTCTGAATGGTACGGTACAAGTACCGTTACACCCATAGTATACACCCTTATGTTATACTAGGGAAATTGTGTTTCGATAGCTCTTGGGTAATACACTGAGGTAAATCCTGTATGGAAATGCGCCGTAGAATTACTAGGGAAACTTCACTTCTCTCCATAGAGCTATGCTCCTGCCCTGTTGTTCCTGGCAGCGAGGGGCCCTGTCAGGGGGAGGGGGAAGGGGTTCTCTAACTGCAGCTTGCTTCATACGCACTCCAGCCCAGAGCCAGCCAGGCAGTCAGGCAGCAGACTAAACACACACAAACACGCCTGTTCCCTTGTCTCACTACCTAAAGTCGACAGACAGACAGAGCTGGCTCCAACAACATAAAGGAAGGTGGGAGGATCGAGAGGAGAACATGGAGATGAGGTTGTTACCATGGAACCAGGGTTGTGTCCTAAATGGCACCCTATTTTCTATATACAGCCTTTTATGGGCCCCGGCCAAAAAGTAGTGCACTATATAGAGAATGTGGTGCCATTTTAGGATGCAGACCAGAATAATAATGTGTAGCTAGTACTAGTAGTACATAAATGTCGCTCTGGATAAGAGCGTCTGCTAAATGACGTAAATGTAAATAAATGCATTGACCAATGAGAAGATTAACTGCCCAGTGTCTAGTCTCCCAGAGCAATCTGAGGGATGTGTGTGTGTGTGCACACACACAGGAACATATTAAAACTGCACATATTCTAGTCTCTGTACATCTCTTTTCTCCATCCTTCTCTCCTTCTACCATCTGTCTATCCATTATACATGATGCAAACATGGGAAGAGGGATAAGGCCATATTCCATTCCTTTAAAGGAATCCTCTTCGCTCCACTTTACTATTCCTATATCTGCAGCAGGTTCTGTAATGGCTGTCATTTCCATTGGGAAGCGACGATGTGCATCCTAAATAAATGATGCCTTTTATAGTGCACTACTTTTGACCAGTGCCCATTAGGGTCTGGTCAAAAGTAGTGCACTATGAAGGGAATAGGGTCAGGGTCTAAAATTAACACCAAATGTTGGTAGATTTTTGAATTGGCAGGTAATCTGTATATTTCGCCAGCCACGTTGGTGGGTGGTCAGCGCTCCACAGCGCATGCATTTCACTCGCAGTCAAGTATGAGCACATTTCTAGCGAAATGAATGAAGCAGTAGCTGTTTTCAAAGTGTTTCTGTCTTTTTGTTTCATTGCTGGTAGCTAAATCACACAGAATTACAAATCCTATAATACGGTTGAAGTCGGAAGTTTGCATACACTTAGGTTGGAGTCATTAAAATGTGTTTTTCAACCACTCCACAAATTTCTTGTAAAGAAACTATAGTTTTGACAAGTCGGTTAGGACATGTACTTTGTGCATGACGCAAGTAATTTTTCCAACAATTGTTTACAGACAGATTATTTCACTTTATAATTCACTGTATCACAATTCCAGTGGGTCAGAAGTTTACATACACTAAGTTGACTGTGCCTTTAACAGCTTGGAAAATTCCAGAAAATTATGTCATGGCTTTAGAAGCTTCTGATAGGCTAATTGACATAATTTGAATCAATTGGAGGTGTACCTGTATGTATTTCAAGGCCTACCTTAAAACTCAGTACCTCTTTGCTTGACATCATGGGAAAATCAAAAGAAATCAGCCAAGACCTCTGAAATTGTTTTGTAGACCTCCACAAGTCTGGTTCATCCTTGGGAGCAATTTCTAAACGCCTGAAGGTACCACGTTCATCTGTACAAACAATCGTACGCAAGTATAAACACCATGGGACCACGCAGCCGTCATACCGCTCAGGAAGGAGATGCGTTCTGTCTCCTAGAGATGAACGTACTTTGTTGCGAAAAGTGCAAATCAATCCCAGAACAACAGCAAAGGACCTTGTAAAGATGCTGGAGGAAAACCGGTACAAAAGTATCTATATCCACAGTAAAACGAGTCCAATATTGACATAACCTAAAAGTCCGCTCAGCAAGGAAGAAGTCACTGCTCCAAAACCGCCATAAAAAACCCAGGCTACAGTTTGCAACTGCACATGGGGACAAAGATCGTACATTTTGGAGAAATGTCCTCTGGTCTGATGAAACAAAAATAGAACTGTTTGGCAATAATGACCATTGTTGTGTTTGGAGGAAAAAGGGAGAGGCTTGCAAGCCGAAGAACACCATCCCAACCATGAAGCACGGGTTTGGCAGCATCATGTTGTGGGGGTGCTTTGCTGCAGAAGGGACTGGTGCACTTCACAAACTAGATGGCATCATGAGGAAGGATAATTATGTGGATATATTGAAGCAACATCTCAAGACATCAGTCAGGAAGTGAAAACTTGGTCGCAAATGGACAATGACCCCAAGCATACTTCCAAAGTTGTGGCAAAATGGCTTCAGGACAACAAAGTCAAGGTATTGGAGTGGCATCACAAAGCCCTGACCACAATCCCATAGAAAATTTGTGGGCAGAGCTGAAAAGGCGCGTGCGTTACACCAGCTCTGTCAGGAGGAATGGGCCAGAATTCACCCAACTTATTGTGGGAAGCTTGTGGAAGGCTACCCCAAACGCTTGACCCAAGTTAAACATTTTTAAAGTCAATGCTACCAAATAATAATTGAGTGTATGTAAACTTCTGACCCACTGGGAATGCGATGAATAATTATCTGTACCATTATTCTGACATTTCAAATTCTTAAAATAAAGTGTTGATCCTAACTGACCCAAGACAGGGAATTTTTACTAGGATTAAGTATTAGGAATTGTGAAAAACTGAGTTTAAATGTGTGTATATAAACTTCCGACTTCAACTGTGTATATATAGTGCACAGCCACACTGCCTGGCTGGGGAGCTGTGCACACTGTGATTCGGCTGAAGATTCATTTTTAGAAGCGCTGTGCACAGGCATGAAAGTTTGTGTAATTTTCTCAAAAGTACTAAAGTGAAACTTTTTATCCTTGTGTGTCTTGGCTATTTACATCGTTTTGTTCACAAGAAAGGTTGTTTTCCAATGTTTGAGTTGACTTCAACTGCTAGTGAAGACGCATCGGCTGCTGGTCAGATTCTCTACCTCATAAGCACACTGTCACTGAAAGACTTGAGGGATTGAGTGCCCTGCCCCCGTTGCCATGGTAACCTCCATCCCTTAAAGTGGCAGCTGAATTTTTTTGGTCTCCTCAGTGACACTCAGGTTACAAAAAAAAAGGAAATAAAATGTATCAATATACCACATCACTTCTTACTAGTAATACATGTATTGTTTAAGAAACATTACAAAGCATGCTCATCCCTTTTATGTAAAACAAAAAGGGGTAATTATGACAAAATATTTTGGCTGGTAAGAAATCCGAGTGGCTGGTTTTCTTTTTTTGTTGTTTACCTGCCACAGTGGCTGGTGGACCAAAAAGTTTGTTTTTAGGCTCTGAATAGGGTGCTATGTGGGACGCACCCATGGTGGTGGTGTGTGATTAGGTATTCACACTGTCTGTGTGTGTAAATGGTATGCGTGGTGGTTGCTCTCATGTCCTTTTGTTTTAATGAAAGCAAGTTTGTCCTCATTTCGGTTGGTAGCTCCCATGTCAACATGGCTGCCAATGTGTTTGAATTTGAAGCTTGCTAGTTACAGTAGCAACAGTCTCGCGTTACCTTACTACAAAGTCTCGTTCATCACTATGGCTTATTGGGAAAAAAACACGAGGAAGCCTGAAAGCAGAGACGATAGAGGCTGAGGATCTTCTGCGAGCTAGCTGCACTTACACCGTGTCCCCTCTTGTCATTAGGAACCTCAGGAGAATCTCCTCCAACCTTTTGGGCTCCCAGAATAGAACTGTTTTCCCTCCTTACCCAACTGGGTGCTGACAGTCAGGCCTCTAGTTGTGAGGTAGCTGAGGAAAACACAGCCTTTAGAAGAAGTCAATATACAGTACAGTTGTTTCTGTTGTCATAAACGGATAGTACACTGCACTGCCTATTGCACATCACTGAGACACTACACACACAGCTGTGTGTCATCCAAGGACATGAGGGTTCAATCCTGTGTAGTTTGGGCACGTTGGGGGCTTGAAAGTTTAAACGGATCCTTAACGTTAAGAAGAGAGAAAAAAGATGTCGATGCAGAAAGTAAACAGTATAGTGGTTCAATTTCCGCAACAATTTAGAGTGTTGAAGGTAGGCTCAACTTCTCCACTGTTCTGGTGCCCTGGTTACCATGCGGTGAGCAGCGTGACGCGAACCTGTGTGGAGGTACTGTGTGAGAGCGTCGTGTTGCATCTCGCTCATCTCAATATCCTAGCTTATTCATTGACTATAGGCCCTGCTTTACCGAAGTTGAGAGACATTGCAAGCCGCGAGATCCAGCTTTTGATTGCCGATAGATAGGCCTAGTGCGCTGACTCTGCCTGGTGGTCGAGCCTCTCGAGCTCGCTATGAAAGATGCAGGTATTTGTGTTCTCGGAAGTACGGCAACTAATCTTGAAACTCAGAAATAGGAGTCGATGTGCAAGGAGTCCACCACTACGTCATTGTCGTTAAGTTGGAGAAATGGCAGAGAAAGGCAAGCGACATGAACGGAGTGGAAAACCAGTCTTTTTTTTTGTGTTTTGTTTAAACATTCAGATTTTTCTCTCCATCTGTCACATCCCTAATGTACGTTACTTTGTTGCTACTGGACTGTAGGACGTGGGGCCATTATCGGCATGCTCGAGGGAGTGACACACTCTGTGTAGTGGCATCATCAGGGTTCCTGTGACACACACACACACACAGGCTATGGTACCCGTGGGCATGAGAGGGCAGAGGGTCAGGGCCATCTGTCCACACACAGACACAGCTCCCAGCCTTCTCACTTGGGTCACTTCCTCCCCGTCACTGCTCTGCTTCCTGTAGCTCTGTAGCCTGATGACTCATGGATGTGTGTGTGTGTGTGTGTTGAGTGCATCACTTGCGTGTTGCATGCCCTCTGCTTCTCTCCTCTCATCATCACAACAACATGACACAGATTCATCATCAGATGGGATTCTGACTGACAGGAATCAATTCCTCCGTTTGTACATCCATTAGAGAAATACTACTGTACTGTACTCCCAAAGCAATATCCCCTGGAGTCTGTCCTGTCCGTCCGTCTGTCTCTCCCTTTACTGTTTGTTTACGTTTGTGTGTACACTGTGGTGTGCTTACTGTAAGGTGCGTCATTGTCCTGTCCTCCCACTCTCTGTGTGTGTGTGTGTGTGTGTGTGTGTGTGTGTTTTTGAGATGACTCAGAGGTAAGCAGTGACAGCTGGGTAATTAATTATCTAGTCGAAACTAGTCTGCAGACTAGAGGAAACTGGTCTTCAGCCTGGAGCTGGCTGAGAAGGGAGAGATTGGACTGAGTGGCTGGGAGGGGCAGACGGGGTGTGTGTGACGCTGCCACTGATGACGGGCGTCTAGACAGTGCCCATGTGGCCTGAAAAATGTGCCTCGGGCCAGCAGCCAACTCTGGTCAGGAACAAACCTGTCCTTATCTGTCGGTTTGTGTGTGTGTGTGTGTGTGTGTGGCGTGACTGATATTTATCTGTGCGTCTGTCTGCTTTTGTTTTTCCTTCCTGTGTTTGTGTCTGAAGGAAAGAGACAGAGGAACAGGTGTGTGCGTGTGTGTGTGTGTGTTTAACCAGACAGTCACAAGGGTTCTTTCGGCATGTTTTTCTTAGGGCACAGAGAGAATGAAGTGTGAGACACACACACACACACACACACACACACACACAGTGAACTCTGATACTGCTCTAACAACAGTGAGCTCTGGAACAGGATGTGGTAGACTGCAGACAGGGCGGACCCACTGACTGCTGTGTGTGTGTGTGTCTTTTCCTCCCTTGTTCTCTGTCTGAGAGAGGGAGAATGCTAACCCAAACAGAGTTTTACTTCCTTGTAGAGACCAGCTCCTCTGTCTTTTCCTGGCCCCTTTTTCGGGGGAGGGGGGTTCTAGGGTAATATATGGAATTGTTTTAAGATGGTCATGCCAATGATCATTTAGCTATTTGATTTAGAATTTTAAGACCCCTTAAGTATCAAAGATATGAATAATTATTGGGTGAAACAATGAATTTGGCATTACCGCTATTAGCCAATACAAATGCATTGAATAATATATTCACTACATGGAACAACAGATATCCCCCCAAAAAATCCAAAATATGTTTTTTCTGAAGTGTCTGTCATATATCTGAGACATAAGAAAGATCAGGAAACATTTTTTTTTTATATACATGTATCCCTTTATTTTAGGAACGAAACTATCTTTGGAAAGTATTCAGACCCTTTGACTTTTTCCACATTTTGTTACGTTACAGCCTTTTCCTTCGTCAATCTACACACAATACCCCATAATGACAAAGCGAAAACAGGATTGTAGAAATGTTTTATCATTTATTTGAAACTCCCCCCCCTCCCCACCTATTTTACATACCCTTTTTCGATGATACTCGAAATTGAGCTCAGGTGCATCCTGTATCCATTGATTGTCCTTGATGTTTCTACAAGTTAGTTTACCACAGGTGGACTCTGAGTTGATTGGACATGATTTGGAAAGGCGCACACCTGTCTATATAAAGGTCCCATAGCTGACAGTGCATGTCAGAGCAAAAACCAAGACCTGAGGTCAAAGGAATTGTCCATTGAGCTCCAAGACAGGATTGTGTCGGCACAGACATTTACATTTACATTACATTTAAGTCATTTAGCAGACGCTCTTATCCAGAGCGACTTACAAATTGGTGCATTCACCTTATGATATCCAGTGGAACAACCACTTTACAATAGTGCATCTAAATCTTTTAAGGGGGGGGGGGGTTAGAAGGATTACTTTATCCTATCCCAGGTATTCCTTAAAGAGGTGGGGTTTCAGGTGTCTCCGGAAGGTGGTGATTGACTCCGCTGTCCTGGCGTTGTGAGGGAGCTTGTTCCACCATTGGGGTGCCAGAGCAGCGAACAGTTTGGACTGGGCTGAGCGGGAACCGTGCTTCCTCAGAGGTAGGGGGGCCAGCAGGCCAGAGGTGGATGAACGCAGTGCCCTTGTTTGGGTGTAGGGCCTGATCAGAGCCTGAAGGTATGGAGGTGCTGTTCCCCTCACAGCTCCGTAGGCAAGCACCATGGTCTTGTAGCGGATGCGAGCTTCAACTGGAAGCCAGTGGAGAGAGCGGAGGAGCGGGGTGACGTGAGAGAACTTGGGAAGGTTGAACACCAGACGGGCTGCGGCGTTCTGGATGAGTTGTAGGGGTTTAATGGCACAGGCAGGGAGCCCAGCCAACAGCGAGTTGCAGTAATCCAGACGGGAGATGACAAGTGCCTGGATTAGGACCTGCGTCGCTTCCTGTGTGAGGCAGGGTCGTACTCTGCGAATGTTGTAGAGCATGAACCTACAGGATCGGGTCACCGCCTTGATGTTAGTGGAGAACAACAGGGTGTTGTCCAGGATCACGCCAAGGTTCTTAGCACTCTGGGAGGAGGACACAAGGGAGTTGTCAACCGTGATGGCGAGATCATGGAACGGGCAGTCCTTCCCCGGGAGGAAGAGCAGCTCCGTCTTGCCGAGGTTCAGCTTGAGGTGGTGATCCGTCATCCACACTGATATGTCTGCCAGACATGCAGAGATGCAATTCGCCGCCTGGTTACAGATCTGGGGAAAGCTACCAAAAAATGTCTGCAGCATTGAAGGTCCCCAAGAACACAGTGGCCTCCATCATTCTTAAATGGAAGAAGTTTGGAACCACCAAGACTCTTTCTAGAGCTGGCCACCCTGCCAAACTGAGCAATTGGGGGAGAAAGGCTTTGATCAGGGAGGTGATCAAGAACCCTATGTCACTCTGACAGAGCTCCAGGCTTCCTTTTGTGGAGATGGTTGTCCTTCTGGTTCTCCCATCTCTGGAGCACTCCACCAATCAGCCCTTTATGGTAGAGTGGTCAGACGGAAACCGCTCCTCAGTAAAAGGCACATGATAGCCTGCTTGGAGTTTGCCAAAAGGCACCTCAGACCATGAGAAACAAGGTTCTCTGGTCTGTTGAAACCAAGCTTGAACACTTTGGCCTGAATGACAAGTGCCACGTCGGGAGGAAACCTGGCACCATCCCAAGGGTGAAGCATGGTGGTGGCAGTATCATGCTGTGGGGATGTCTGTTGCGCACCGCACATAAATCGGTCAGAATTTCGAAACTATCTAACCAGAAACTTAATTGTTTAAAACCTGGATATTTTCTGTAATTTTATGAAGCGGGTCTTACTTTGTTTCAAAGTAGCCTAGCCAAAATTGGATCATAGAAATATTGAGGAATTATTTGATAAACACTTAATATGCCATTGAAACAAGCATTTTTCTCATGTTCTTTTGGTTTTCAAGTCAACTTTTTTTTATTGTCCAGCAGCAAAGGCATAATCCTAATCATATTAGTAACCCATGTTAGTTGATGATAATCCTAATAATATTAGTAACCCATGTTAGTTGATGATAATCCTAATAATATTAGTAACCATGCTAGTTGATGATCATCCTAGTCATATTAGTAACCCTGCTAGTTGATGATAATCCTAGTCATATTAGTAACCATGACAGTTGATGATAATCCTAATAATATTAGTAACCCATGTTAGTTGATGATAATCCTAATAATATTAGTAACCCTGCTAGTTGATGATAATCCTAGTCATATTAGTAACCCATGCTAGTTGATGATCATCCTAGTCATATTAGTAACCCTGCTAGTTGATGATAATCCTAGTCATATTAGTAACCATGATAGTTGATGATAATCCTAATAATATTAGTAACCCATGTTAGTTGATGATAATCCTAATAATATTAGTAACCCATGTTAGTTGATGATAATCCTAATAATATTAGTAACCCTGCTAGTTGATGATAATCCTAGTCATATTAGTAACCCATGCTAGTTGATGATCATCCTAGTCATATTAGCCACCCATGTTAGTTGATGATAATCCTAGTCATATTAGCAACCCTGCTAGTTGATCATCCTAGTCATATTAGCAACCCATGTTAGTTGATGATAATCCTAATCATATTAGTAACACTGCTAGTTGATTATAATCCTAGTCATATCAGTAACCCTGCTAGTTGATGATATTCCAAGTCATATTAGTAACCCTGCTAGTTGATGATATTCCAAGTCATATTAGTAACCCTGCTAGTTGATAATATTCCAAGTCATATTAGTAACCCATGCTAGTTGATGCATCTTTAGATCTCCCCTCTTTTAATTTCTAATGGATATTTTAATCTCTGACATGAAACCGCTCACAGGTGCGGTGCGCTTTTGAGAACAATATTTACCTACTAATTGTATTTTGGAACATTTCCGCGTAGCCTACATCCATGTCTGCATTGCTGAGCTTATAATATGAGGTAGAGAAAAAATGATAACCCATTGTTGATGTTATTAAGCATGGATGAAATGGTGATACGTGTACAATTTAACTGCTGTTCTTCTGCTTTTTCTAATTGTCCTTTTACCACTGTCGTGCATTGACAATGAATGTAGTTAACGTTAGCAGCCAGCCTAGTACCTTACATGATGAATACAAAAAGGCCACCAGTGAACCTGGGTTTTCTTTTACAGTCTATGAGTGAACGAGTTCCTAGGTTCATTATACTTAGACCTATTGGTCTTCTTGACTCTAATGCAGTTTATTTTTACTGGCTTCATTGGGGAGTATTTTACATCCGCTTGATCTTAAATTGGTCAGCGGTGTTGAAAACATTTATGGGATCATGCATTAACTTCTCCAGCTTACATTATAGTAATCGACATTGTGTTTTTTTTAGAAGATAAATACATATTTTATTTCATTACGAGACAAATACATAGTATTGTATGAACTGAAAGAAGCCAATCATTTCTCAATAAAAATTGAAAATATAAAAAAACATGCATGTATTTTTGTCCTTGAAAAATTACATTGAAATACCGTAAATTCCTATGGAGGCTGTACCTTGGGAGTATCATTATTGGCGGACGGTGACTTCAGAACAGTATGGCCTTCAGAACAGCGCCCCCTGTCATTCATCTAGTGAATACATGTATATCATTGGTCTGACCCTCCTCAGCAGTGGATGAGATGTGGAGTAGAGACATGAACCCTGGCAGTGTGTGTGTTTGTGACTGGTAGACTTGCATTAACACCTGCTAACCATGTGTATGTGACAAATACATTTGATTTGATTTAGATTATAACAGTAGGGGAGAGCTGTTCCTGTGCCTAGAATACTAATCCACATGGTCATACAGCTTGGGGGTCTCACACATAGCTATTTGTGTGTGTGTGTGTGTGTGTGTGTGTGTATATATATATATATATGTATGTATGTATGTATGTATGTATGTATGTATGTATGTATGTATGTATGTATGTATGTATGTGTGTATATATATGTATATATATATATATATATATGTATATATATGTATATATATATATATATATATATATATATACATATATATATATGTATGTATATAAGCACACATGCTCACACACTACAGAGTCACGCAATAATCCGTTTGTGTGTATGTATATGTTTAATTTCGTTTATTAGTCACATGCACAGGGTTACAGCTGTGTCCTGGAGTACAGGCAGTGAGCACCCAATGGTGCGTTGGGCTGAGCGTACCACCCTCTGTAGAGCCTTGCAGTCAGCGGTGGTGGAGTTGCCTTACCAGGCCGTGATTTAGCCTGACAGTATGCTCTCTGGTGCTCCTGTAGAACACTGTGAGGGCCCTCGGGGATGTGTGTCACATCAGGACCGAATTCTAATGGTTCCCTGTTTCTCCCTGGGACTCCTGACTGAACACACACACGCACGCACACACACACAGCTTTGTAATGAGTTGTATTGTCCTCATGGAGAGGCCTCTAACTGACCTGGTGATGGTGTTTGTCTGGTTTAATATGAGAAGGAGATGGAGGTGATGGAAAGAGCGAGGGAGAGAGGAAGGGAGAGAGAGAGAGAGGGACAGACTGCCTCACCACTGCAGTGGCTGATTTTGTTGTTGCTTACCCCCCCACCTCTGCTGCATTGTGCACTGCCTCTGAGAAAAACAGCAAACCATTTCAGACACAGACAGCGCACCCCATACACACACTCAGGAATATTCACACCGGCTCAGGTGAGAAGGTGTACTCTTTTTTTTTTTTTGCATTAGTACATCACACACCACACATGCATGTAAACGCACACATACACCTCTCTCTCTTACCTACTACTGGCTTTTCTCACGCTTCTCTCGCGCTCTTCATCCCTCCTTCCCTTGGCTGCGTGTTAGAGTTGTTATTGAGCTGCGAACCGTCCTGTTGCATTAGTACTGTGTGTGTGTGTGTGTGTGTGTCAGCCCTGTCTGTCCGCGATGAGCATTAACACATTAACTCATGGCCTCTTGCTGAGAGTGACCTGGATAAAAACACACACGCACACAACCGGCAGCAGCTCCAGCAGAGCGAGATTGGACTGCGTGGCTGGGAGGGGCAGACTTTGTTGTAGCCCCAGACATAAAACAACTGATGCCTGTGTGTGCAGTTAATGCTGTTCCCCCTCCCCCCCAAAAAAATTATTGAAAAGTCCTGGAAAATAATGACTTGAAAAGAGTGGAAGTCTCTGTCTAACCGGCGCCATAACACAGAGGCCCGTCTCGCTCTCTCTCCAGTATCTAACCCTCCTCCTCTCTCTCTCTCTCTCTCTCTCTCTCTCTCTCTCTCTCTCTCTCTCTCTCTCTCTCTGTCTCTCTGTCTCTCTGTCTCTCTGTCTCTCTGTCTCTCTGTCTCTCTGTCTCTCTGTCTCTCTGTCTGTCTGTCTCTCTGTGTGTGTGTTTCAGAAGGTGGAAGATGAGGACAGGGACAGCCAGGTGAGGAGATCGCGTCCTCCTGAGCCTCTGGTTTCTCCTAACAGTAAACTGTCCGACAGCGATGCAGCAACCAAGGTACACACACACACACACACACACACACACACACACACACACACACACACACACACACACACAGGAAGCGGTGTACTGCTGACGATGTAACAGGTTGAATTGACTACACTCACCCCTCCCCCTAACCTTCCTCGAACCCCCTACGGCCCTAAAGCAACTTCCGCTTACCACGTAACCCCACACAAACTGGGGTCAGCCCCTAAAACACTCTCCTATTTGAAAAAGCACGCCATGCTCTCTCTCCTTCTCTCTCAACCCCCCACACCACCCTCCCCTAAACACATATAGCCATTGAAAAATCCATGTGTTTTTATCACAATCTTCTCAAACACGCACACACAATTATAGCTACAAACATTGCCATTCAGATATAGGTTTTATATGATAATGAATCAACTTGTTTTTGGTTTTATCTTTGTGTGATTATTTTATCTACAGTATATTAACAGGTGTATTAATGTATTATTATTATGTTGTTTACAGGCTAAAGCCCAGGCTACTCTGATGTTCAACCGCCTGTTCCCCCACATTAAGGAAGAGCCTGGCCATCCCGCCACGGTCCATCCCAGGTACATTTGTTTTCCTATTTCGATATATTTTAGCCCACAATGGAGGCTAATCTTCCAAGAGTCCTGGGGACTGGCTAGCTCCGGTCTTCCTCCTGGGAAGACCTGGCCCTTGAGAATCCATTCCAAGTAACTTTCCCAACATCCTCTCGGGGACCGTTACTAGAGCAGTGCTGAAACCCCGCTCTGTCCCTTACCCTGCCTCCAGTTGACCCGACCGTGGGCCCGTGCCAGTGTGACTTTTTGTGGTCTTCTGATCAGTAATCGGCTCCAGATTCATGTAGAGGCTAGCTGGATTATAGGAGGCATGGCTAGCTGGATTATAGGAGGCATGTGACCACAGCGAGGAAACAGGCAGTCTAGACTATGGGATTATAACTGGCCGCTCGACAGGACATGTCTGCCTTAGACTTCAGACTCAGACCAGACCAGACCAAAGCTGGTTTCCCCGCATTCGGTGGTTTATACAATGGTCGTTACTGAAGTGCAACGTTACAACCGAGTGTTTTCTAGAACACCAGTGAGTCTCACTAGCCTGTGAAAACTTGCCCCATATTAAAGGTGTGCACTATGCAGAAGTCGATCTGCCATTTCGTGGTTGCTAAAATTCGAATCGTTTTGGGCCTACTGAGCTGGCTAAGGCACTGCAGTGCTGAGTCCTGGGCCGTGACCGGGAGCCTCATAGGACGGAGCACAATTGGGCCCATCGCCGTCTGGGTTAGGGGAGGGGTTGGCCGGTTTGGCCACATTGGTGCGGATGACTTCCAGTTTAAGCAAGCAGTGTGTTAAGAAGCAGTGTGGCTTCTCAGAAAGTGACATATTGCAGCTTTAAAGAGAGTGTTACCATAACTGATGTATATCCATTTTAGTGCAACTTGGATGCCAAAAATGCACAAGTGGTATACGTAGAATAACGGTGAGCATGTGTCTCTCTGTAACTCTGTACCTGTATATACATTTGATAACGTCTGCTATCTGAAATGTATGAAAATGTATGTATTCACTACTGTAAGTCGCTCTGGATAAGAGCGTCTGCTAAATGACGTAAATGTAAACGTAAATGTAAATCTCTTTCTCTCTCTCCCTAGTCACTTCCTGTATACATATGATAAGATGGTGGCTCCTAACGTGTCTCTGAGGGGTCAGCCGGAGGTCAGCCCTGAGGTACTGGGGGTGCTGCTCAAACACCACTACAGCAGGAGACTGACCCACGGCCACCAAGACACTGCTATGGGTCAGTACCGCACACACGCGTGACGCGTGAACACACACACACACAGCCACACATGGATGAATCCGCTATGCTGCTGCACCCTCCTGTCACACACACACACGAATACATTAGTGCGTTAAAGTCCCAAGTCACGTCCCAAATGTCACCCTATTCCCTATAGAGCACTACTTTTGACCAGAGCTCTATGGGCCAAAAGTAGTGCGCTATAAAGGGAATAGGGGTGCCATTGGGGATTCAGCCCTAGAAGTGCGTGTGCATGAAGGACCATTTGTGTGGGTGACTGTGGTGTCGGGTTGTTAGGTGAATGGTTCTTCTCCAGCTGTGTGGGAGGATGTGTGTATTTATCCATATATCTGCATTGCACATACATGTGTGTGGGTTGACTATGCTGTGTAGGTGGATGAGACTTTGTACTGCTTCCATCTCTCAACTTCCCTCTCTTCTCCTTCTTTCCCCCCCCCCTTCTCCCTCCCCAGATCTCCACGCCTCTCCTGTAGTTGACGAGACCAAGTCTCAGCAGCGCGTCGTTTCCGCTGCCGACCGGGAGCGCCAGCAGCCAGTTTCCATGGAGACCAGCCCCGGCAACAAGAGTTATTCTGCTGTAGCGGGAGCCGCGGTGACTGCGGCGGTAGCGTCATCGGTAGCGGCGCTGGGGAGTAAAGATGTTCTGTCTTCAGGCTGTGAGGACGACAAGGACAGGATCGTAGTGGAGATCGTTCAGATGTACAGCAGACAGCAGGAGAAACTGCACTCCACCCTGCACAAACAGCTGCATCTAGAGATGGTGAGACACAAGACACACAGTGAGACAACTAGAGGTTGTCTACTCCACCCATAGAAACAGATTTAGCCAGAGAGTCAATAGCTTAAAACAATATTTCTCAATCTATTCATCAGGGACTCCTCAGGTCTTCTTAGTTCCTGCCCAGCACTAACACTCCTGATTCAAGACCAAAGAACCAAGATGTTAGGTTGTCTTGAAAATATTGAGTCCCCTCAATTCATTGAATTCAACATGTTGCATTTTTTAAAATCACGCAGCAGGTATAGGACAGCATTTCAAAAGCATTTAGTATGTCCCTGTACACCTCAATGACCTGAACTGCTTATGGGGAATGTAACTGACCATCCCCTGTATATATATATATCTCTCTCTCTCTCTCTCTCTCTCTCTCTCTCTCTCTCTCTCTCTCTCTCTCTCTCTCTCTCTCTCTCTTCTGTCCTGTCTGTCTGTCTGTCTGTCTGTCTGTCTGTCTGTCTGTCTGTCTGTCTGTCTGTCTGTCTGTCTGTCCTGTCTGTCTGTCTTCCTGTCTTCCTGTCTTTCTCTCTGCCTGTCTGTCTGTCTGTCTGTCTGTCTGTCTGTCTGTCTGTCTGTCCTGTCTGTCTGTCTGTCTGTGTGTCTGTGTGTCTGTGTGTCCTCTCTGCTGTCTCTCTCTCTCCTCTCTCTCGCTCTCTCTCTCTCTCTCTTCTCTCTCTCTGTCTCCTCTGTCTCTCTGTCCTCTCTCTGTCCTCTCTCTCTGTCTCGTC